>NC_140172.1:155727229-155857229 GCF_963971535.1 Notolepis coatsorum | reverse complement strand
AAAGTGTTGCATGTTACAGTGTAGGTTAGTTTATTAGGACAAGTGCATGACAGTAAGGTTAGTTAGGGTTATTTTTTTTTTATTTTTTTTTATTATCATTTCAGATAATGGTTGAAGAAGTGCGTCTTTAGTCGACGGCGAAAGATTGGACGGGATTTGGCTGCTGTCCTAACTGGGGTGGGTAGTTCATTCCACCATTGTGGGGCAAGGACTGAGAATATGCGGCTTCTCTTTGATGACCCTCCGGGAGCTTGGATAGGACTAAGAAGTATACACTTATTTAATCCTACCCCTTTTACACTACTCAAATGAGTGTACTAATTTAAAACCTTACAAAACAATTATATATATGCAAAACAAAAATTATATATATGTAAAACATGAAAGAAATAAAATAAAAATGTAAACACCCGTGATTGTCAAATCCCTTCCTCATCCCTGTACCTCGTGAAAATAATTTCCTTATAATTCCGTTTGAATTGTCTCATGTTTGGACATTGCTTTAGTACCACATTCAGACTGTGTTGCTAAACACAGTTGTTGTTAGACATGATGTAAGTCTAGTCCCTTACACACACTGTAAGTCTAGTGGGGCAGACAGTCTCCGTGTCTGAATGACCCCCCCCCCCCCCCCCCCGCCCACAGTATGATCTTTTCAGTAGGAGGAAATACAATTTTAAACATCAGTTTGCACGTACCACACTTAAACAGATGTGTCCTTCAGTTATTGGTGTAAAGTTGTGGAATTCTCTCCATAGCGAGCTTAAGGGATGTAATAGTGTTTTCCAATTCAAAAAGAATTATAAAAAAAATATGTAGTCAGTATGAAAGACAAATGTGATCTGAATAGTGAGATTTATTTTATTTTATTATTATTATTATTATTATTATTATTATTATTATTATTATTGTATTATTATTATTATTATTATTATTATTATTATTATTATTATTATTATTATTATTATTATTATTATTATTATTATTATTATTATTATTATTATTATTATTATTATTATTATTATTATTATTATTATTAAATTTGTTCTTGTTTAATCTGTGGATTGTATGTTTCTTTGTATATGGTATAAATTATTATTGTTGTAATCACAGCAAGAGCCTTCCTCATTCCTCCTCATCCTCCCTCCACATCCTCCACACACCTTCTTCACTCCTCCTCATCCTCTCCCACACTTGCGCACACTGTAAGCTCTCCACTCAACACAGCTGTCACTCATCCCCTCATCAACACAGCTGTCACTCATCCCCTCATCAGCCAGAGGGTACTTCAGCTGGCGGATCCTGTTCCCTCGTTGTGGGAGTGTTAAACTACCTTCCAAGACCTCCGCTCCAGTGTCCCTCCTACCCGGACACACGTGCTGATACTGCACAAAGAGTGCTCCTGCTCTCACCCCCCGACACAGCCCTGTGTCTATTCTCCCATACTGCACAAGGAGTGCACCTGTCCTAACCCCAAGAACATTCTCCCGTACTGCACAAGGAGTGCACCTGTCCTAACCCCAAGAACATTCTCCCGTACTGCACAAGGAGTGCACCTGTCCTAACCACCCCAAGAACATTCTCCCGTACTGCACAAGGAGTGCACCTGTCCTAACCCCAAGAACATTCTCCTGTACTGCACAAGGAGTGCACCTGTCCTAACCACCCCAAGAACATTCTCCCGTACTGCACAAGGAGTGCACCTGTCCTAACCCCAAGAACATTCTCCCGTACTGCACAAGGAGTGCACCTGTCCTAACCCCAAGAACATTCTCCCATACTGCACAAGGAGTGCACCTGTCCTAACCCCAAGCACATTCTCCCGTACTGCACAAGGAGTGCACCTGTCCTAACCCCAAGAACATTCTCCCGTACTGCACAAGGAGTGCACCTGTCCTAACCCCAAGAACATTCTCCCGTACTGCACAAGGAGTGCACCTGTCCTAACCCCAAGAACATCCTCCCGTACTGCACAAGGAGTGCACCTGTCCTAACCCCAAGAACATTCTCCCGTACTGCACAAGGAGTGCACCTGTCCTAACCCCAAGAACATTCTCCCGTACTGCACAAGGAGTGCACCTGTCCTAACCCCAAGAACATTCTCCCGTACTGCACAAGGAGTGCACCTGTACTAACCCCAAGAACATTTCTATACCTGTCTGTCGCACATTCCATCTGTCAAACTGTCTGCTTGGGGAGAACTACATTATAATACCCTAAAACGCTCCATTCTCTCTCCTGTGTTTGCTATTGGGCTCCGCCAAATCCCCTTCTCACAATTATTTTGTGTAAATTAGGTTGTACACTGACCATCAAGTAATACTTGTTTAGTTTAGGAATAGGGGGCAGGTAACTATAAGAATTAATCTTCTTCCTGCTCCTTTTGCCCATGGTATGGCATTTATGATTGAAAACTCTATGATTGTATTGCTTCCATGTGGCAAATAAAACTCTGAATCTGAATCTGAATAGGTATTCTTCTAGGTACCGCTTCAGTCATTTTAAAATCACCGGATGTCTACTAACGTCCATGTTTTATTGAGTATGTTTAGCATGGTTACTTTCAGGATTTATACTTTACTTCCAAAAATGGCAATAAAAAGGCACGACTAGACGTGATGTACTCAAACCAAAACAATCACAGATGCGGGCCATTTGAACCCCATGTGGCCGTGTTGTAGTCGAGTCACAAAACCTCGAGTCCGAGTCGAGTCTCGAGTCCCCCCCAGTGTTCGAGTCCGAGTCCAAGTCCGAGTCACCAAAGAAGAGCCAGAGTCGGGGCGGCTACGTGGCGTAGTGGGCAAGGCGCTCGCCACGAATGCGGAGACGCTGGGCTCGCCTGTTCGAGCCCAGCGCTCCACATTGCTTTCAGTTTAGCTGGTCGTCTGTACTAATACACATTGGCCATATTAGGGGGTGGGAAACTGATGGGTGGGGATCGAGCGTTGTGGACAGCGACTCCTACAGGTCGGTTGGTGCGCCTGCGCAGTAGAATCAGGAAGTGTCGGGGGCAGCGTGAGCCTCCCACGCGTTACTCCTCGCCACTGAGAGATCGAGCTGCGCACGTGAAAAGATGCGACTGCTGTTACCTAAAGTACCGGAGGGGACTTGTGCTATGTATGACTTAGTCCACATTGCAGCCGGCTTGTGGGAGGCAAGAAACAGCGTTCGTGACAGGGGAGGGTTGAATTGGATGATACGAAATTGGGATGGGAGAAAATATAGAAAATGGGAGAAAAAGTTGATAAAAAAAAAAATAAGAGCCAGAGTCGGAGTCGAGTCCCCATTACCCTAGTCCGAGTCCGAGTCCAAGTCATCAATGTTGAGTCCACTCCACTCTGGCAGTCAAAGAGCTGACATAAAAAAAGGTCTACGTTAATTAAACGTAAACGACACAGCGGTCACCATTTCAAAGGGAGTTTATTTACTTTGTCATTAGCCATCAACATCTTATGCCAAATGAGGCCTATTACAAAAAATATATATTACGAGTAGGGATGTCCGATATTATCGGCCTACCGATATTGGCATTAAAATGTGATATCGGAAATTATCGGTAGCCTATCGGTTTAAAAAAATATATATATTATAATTTTTTTAATAATTTTTTTACATTTATTTAACCTTTATTTACCCAGGCAAGCAAGTAAGAACAAATTCTGATTTTATTTATTGTCAAAAGTATGCATAATGTTGTGTTAATTCCACGACAAGAGATATGTAATGTTAAAATTACCTGAAATTATTCCGTTTTTGGGGGCTGGGAACCCTGCATATATCGGTATCGGTTGATATCGATATCCGAAATTAAGAGTTGGACAGTATCGGTATATCGGATATCGGTAGAAGAGCCAATATCGAACATCCCTAATTACGAGTCCTGAAAATCAGTCCTGTCTAGACTCTCTGTAGACTCAAGTACTACAACACTGCCATGTAGACAATGTGCCTTTCAAGAGTAGGTAGATTAACTGTTTAATTTGGTCTGTTCATCACAAATGATGTGACGCCCAACAAACTGGTTTCTGATCTACTGGGTGAACTCACTGTACAGTAGGCTCTAAAAGTGTGTTGGTTGTAGGGTTAGTAGCTTCAGTCTGATAGTGTGGGTAGGTACTGAGGGGTTTCAGGGGATACAAAGTGTCTTCAGTCAGACCTACTGCCAAAGATGGTCAAAGAGACCATCGCACATGATTTTGGAGGGTCGCAAATAGTACATACATACATTATCATACCTACATACATTATCGTTTTCATGATACATGGTATATAGATGCTTTCTTCTTCTGAAATAATGAATATTTGAAATAATAAATAACCTCCTCCAATCATCGGTCAAATCCTTTTCAGTCAAAAGCCTGAAAAGTAGAAATCAAAATCATAATTTCTTTGTCAAAGTTCACCATTCTGTCTGTGGCTGCAGCTGTAGGGGTTGGGAACCACAGATAGTCGGTTGTTAGTTGAACCACACACAGTGCGGTACCCGGGGACTAACTCCAGTTGTAATGTCAGTACCTTGGTCAAGGGTCAGTAGCAGGAATGTCTTTTAGTGTGGGAGGAAAACCCACGCAAACACAGGGAGGACTGATTGATTGATTGAACACTTTAATTAACAGATTGCAGAATGGGTACAATACAGTACGGCTCAATACACACAATTGTTAAGGGGATGCAGACCAGAGAAAGACTTTCGTCTTGTTTACATCAGGGTCCCCCATTTTCAATTCATAATGAAATAATAATGGACATGCATACTCCCAGGAGCTTCTTGCTGTGAGGCAACAGTGCCAACCACTGCACTACCACACTGCCTTAGATCGAAGGGAGTAACTGGAGGGGCCAAATAATGTTGTGGCCAACAGTTTCGTATGATAACATACCACCAGACCCCAGAGGTTCAATATACATTATGTAACACTAATCCTGTGGCCGCTCTTTATTTAAAAACAGCCAATCAAATCCCCATCAATGGAAAATGAACCCGCCCATACCCATGCTGATTGGTCCTTGTGCAAGACTAGAAAGCGGGGATCTTTGATTAAACACCAGAAGAAGAATAGACAGTCAGCAAACAGGTTTTTACTTTAAGTTTTTAGCACTTAAGTACATTTAAAAGTAGAAACTTTATTACTTTTACTCAAGTGTGTTTTTAGCCAGATACTCTGACTTTTACTTGAGTAGGATTTTGAGACGGTACCCCTACCCATACTTTCACTTAAGTATAATTTCTTATTTTTTTTTATTATCTTTTTCCCCCTTTTTTTTCGTTTTTCTCCCATCCCAATGTTAGTCGTTATGCCAATTCCCAATCCCCTACCTGGTCGTTGCGTGCTCTGCCCCCTACCGTCGGTCCGGGAGGGCGGAGACTATCACATGCTTCCTCCGACACATGTGTACCCAGCCCACCGCTTCTTTTCACCTGGCAGCGCGGACTCTCACTGGGAGAGTGTAACGTGTGGAAGGGTCACACTACCTCTCCTAGATCCTTCCCTTGCTGTGCAGGCGCCCCGACCGAACTGTAGGAGCCGCTGTTTACAACGACCAGGACCCACCCTCACCGGGTTTCCCACCCGCTAACACTGCCAATTGTGTCAGTATGGACGCTCGGCCAAGCCGGAGGCACCACAGCTGGATTCAATCCCACTGGCTCTGTGGTGGTAGACAGACGCTTAGTCCGCTGCACTACCCGGCCGCGCCTTAAGTATAATTGCTTTTTACACCCCTGCCTTTAGGAAGGGTTCTTATCCAATCAGGTGCTGGGGTGGCAACTACGGGGGAGGGTTGGACTCGTAACTCTGGTCAGCAGGAAGAGTAGTAAGTAACCTGTTCTATTGACTGAACCGACGGGCAGTGGCTCAGGAGGAGGTGGTAGAGCGGACAGCGTGTCCAAGTGTCCTCCAGCGAAGACACTTAACCCCCAACTGCTCCCGATGGGGAGGCACCTTGCATGGTCGCCTCCGCCGTCAATGTGTGAGTGAATGGGTGTATAAGTTGTAAAGCGCTTCGGATAAAAGCTCTTATACACAGTATAAATGCAGTCCATTTACCATTTACAGACCAACCTAGATACTAGATACTGGTCACAGCTAAAAAAACGACATCAGACGTGAACTGTCATTTGATTCAAGATTCAAGATTCAAGATTGTTTATTGTCATCATGTGCACAGTTAAACAGACTGTTTGCCATACAATGAAAATCTTACTTTGCTTACTTACTTTGTATGATTTGCTATATATATATATTAGGGATGTCCGATATTATCGGCCGATATTGGCATTAAAATGTGATATCGGAAATGATCGGTATCGGTTTAAAATTATTATTATTATTTTATTTTACATTTATTTAACCTTTATTTACCAAGGCAAGCAAGTAAGAACAAATTCAGATTTTATCTATTGTCAAAAGTATGCATAATGTTGTGCTAATTCCACGACAAGAGATATGTAATGTTAATTACCTGAAATTATTCCGTTTTTGGAGGGGAAATTAAGAGTTAGACGATATCGGTATATCGGATATCGGTAAAAAAATGCCAATATCGAACATCCCTAATATATATATATATTGAAATGAAAATTCCACTTGGCTCAGATTTTACGTTCATTTGTCACCTTTTCTGTAATGGGGAGTTGTTCTGGTCAAATAAATAAATAAATAGAAATAAATCAAAGCAAAGTGTAAAAGTAAACCATGCGCCGGTAAGCTTAGGAAAGCCTGACCTAAACCCAAGCTTAGCTTGACCTAAAGAGAATAATAACAAACACAAAAAAAACTAAAAAAGAAGGTGCTCTCTCTTCTCCCACCCCCCTCCTCACACCCGTCCAAGGTGGGGCCACATGTGCGGCTGCTTTCGGGGGGCATTAGTGCACCACGTTAATCAAAAGCAGGGGATAGATCAGAAGGGGGGGGGGCATTAAGAGACCCTGTTGGGCGCCAAAGCATCCCCTCTGCTCCCAACGCCTTTTAATTAGGCTCACAGCGGGGACCCCCGCACCAACACACACACGCCGCTCGTCACTCACTCAGACACATTCATACACACCCACGCGTGCATAGCAAACATTCATATGGATCCACACACACAAACACACACACACACGTTTTCTACCTCATTGTTCCAGTGTACAGGTCATCTTCATATCTTTGCCTAGTTGCCTGCTGTCTGTTAATTGCCAGGGTAGAACCCAGGTTACGCTAAGAGGCTCCGTGTTTCTATTCCTGTGGAGTTAGTGTGTCTGTCTGTCATGGCTTTATTTCTAACCATATGATTAGACGGTGTTCTATTTCCTCCCCCCCCCCGATCCTCTCGGGAGACGCAAGATTCCAAAATAAACTGGTTGTAAACTGTAAAGTTCCTGGCTTGGACCCAGGTTCCGAAGTACTTTATCAAACAATTGAGCCTTTGCGTGGAATGTTTGTGTAGCTCTCTTTCCATTTATATGAACATTTTGTCATTAGGACGCCTTTATCCAAAGCGAAGTTCTGTACGACAAGTCAGCAGGAAGGGTACAACTCTTACAACTCAGTAACAATGATCATCAAACAGTGCTGACACTTGGGTGCTGCAGTGATTAGTGCATAATAGTAAAGACTATTAGTATAGTAGGAAGAGTGCATGATAGTATAAAGACAGTAAGAAGGTTAGTGTTTTTTTATAAAAAATTTTTTTTTTATTTATGTGGAGTGGTAGAGTAGGAAAAACATTGGAAAGATTGGGTATTACTGTTTCAATATCCAGTAATCCAAATTATAACATTTCTTGTTGATATATTTATTTCAATAGATAGATATAGATATCAAATATATTGATAGATATATATGTCTCATATATCAACACATAGCAAGCATTGTTTCTTCCAACATGGAGGGAAAATGGGCATTGTAAACATGCTGTGACAGGCCTTTATTGCAGAAGAAAATAAATTTTTTTGTATAACTTTTCAGTGTGTTAATTGACAACTAGATTTATCCACATTGACAATGATGTGACCGGGGGACACAGGACAGCAGCTGACCATATGACTCACTGCCCTGCCGTGGGGAGCTGACATTTGGTCAGCGACCTTTGACCTCAAAGGGAAATGTCACGGAAAACCCAAAAGTCACGGTGACACAAACGACCTCGGAACCACAATGGATAATAGGAACATCACAATTGCTGGCGATCCAGCAATCGATTGACATATATCAAAGTGGATAAAGAAAAAGTACACTTTGTTTCTGAATCTACTGTATTGACTGTATTAAATGTAAGTGTAATGCAAGTGTGTTCAATTAAAAACGTGCGCTTACTGTAGTGTGCCGACAGTTAAATATATTTCAATTATACTTTTTATGTTTTCTTTTGCATTCCAAAATAGTACACGTTTAATATAGTAATACAAATTAAGTCTGGTAAACATCTACATCAGGTACAGCCAATTAATATTCCATTTACAGCATAATAATAACGATCTAAACATTTGAATTAGTATATGAAAACACGTATAAAGTACATATGGATAGAAATATAGTTTTGACTACGGAAAAAAAAAGAAAAAAAAAAGTATAGTTATCTCCAACCCTTGATCTCCTGATAGTAAGATTATCTGCGCCCACTCAGCGAGCCCAGAGCAGAGTGGAGGGGTTGCAATATATACACTGGTGTTCCTGGAGAGGCCCCGGCCTTTATTACGGTTATCAATCAGGGCTGCTAAAGGTACAAGAGACCGGGCCAATTCATCCGTGTCAGGTGCTCTCATTATGACACGGATGAGAGGTGCTGACAGCCAATTACTATGCATGAACAGAGGCTGCGGCAGAAATTGGCACGTTATCATTAATTTCATAGATTTCAATCAGGCCAGGAGGACTCTAAGATTTGGGAGGATTTCAGAGTTACTTTAACGTGGTGTATTTTGTCTGGAAAGTGAGTACTTTGACCACTGTTTTGGAGGATTTACACGTTAAGAGTGCTGCTTTGTACAAGTTGTTTCACATGTTCATTTTCATACAAATTCTTTCCAACAGTTTAAAGCAACATGCCAAGATTATGGGAAATTAACTTACTCTCTTTTCCAGAGTCAGACAAGAAGATAGATGCCAGTTTCCTCTCTGTGCGTTCAGTAGAAAGCTAGAGAGGAAATTGATATGTAACTTCTTGTCCGACTCTGACGGTAAGCGGCGCATTTCCCATAATGTTGGCAGGTTCCTTTAAAACTGTAGAACGTATAGGAAGTAATATAATAAAGCAACATTCAGTTTTGACATGGTTCTTAGTAACTATATCTCATTTTTTAATAGTCACTGCTGAGACCATGACACAAAGCACCTTTTATTTTTTATTTACCATTACATCAAAAACACAAATATAATACTGCACCTAAACTTTTCTTTCAGGAACAATGTTTTTTCAAACTTTATTATCTAAAGATGGTAAGTTAGAGTGTTGTGTTCATTCATAGTTAAAGACAGTAGAGGTTCAGTACTTTATTATCTAAATATGGTAAGTTAGAGTGCTGTGTTCATTCATAGTTAAAGACAGTAGAGGTTGCGTACTTTATTATCTAAAGATGGTGAGTTAGAGTGCTGTGTTCATTCATAGTTAAAGACAGTAGAGGTTGAGTACTTTATTATCTAAAGATGGTGAGTTAGAGTGCTGTGTTCATTCATAGTTAAAGACAGTAGAGGTTCAGTACTTTATTATCTAAATATGGTAAGTTAGAGTGTTGTGTTCATTCATAGTTAAAGACAGTAGAGGTTGAGGACTTCATTATCTAAAGATGGTGAGTTAGAGTGTTGTGTTCATTCATAGTTCAAGTCATTTATATATATATATATATATATATATATATATATATATATATATATATATATATATATATATATATATATATATATATATATATATATATATATATATATATATCACATTCACACTCCTAGTGATGTAGATATATTTTACAACTGCAAACGTGTGGGCTGAGTTATCATGGGTGCTTCAGTGCAAGGGTCCACATGATCGCTCATCTTGTCCCGCAGAGTTGGACACGCGCTACTAGACGGTGAGACTTGGAGGCCAGGACAGCTGTCCAGGGTAATGGGTGTATTGAGCTGTGGACAGGACTGAGGTCAGGAGGCCTGAAGTCCAGCTGCCTCGCACCTGGGGCCCCGTTAGGGGAGCGAGGGCCCGTGGGGGGGGGGGGGGGGGGGGTTGTACTTCTCCAATCGCCCACGTTGAAGTGGGTCCCGTCATCAGACCCTTCTCTCAAATGCCTCATGAATGGTGCGCGGGGGGCCGACCCACACCCACAACAGGGACCACAGGTCAAAGGAAGATGACCATTAAAGGAATCCTTCGTCCATTCATTTTCATCAACTGTCTTCATTTGTCTTTCGCGGTGACTCGCGTGACGATTTATTTTGTTTTCCAATCGCAAGGTGTTGTCAAGTAAATCTAGAAACACGGTGCAGAACGGTGATAAATGGAAATGCGCGAAAAAAGGTAATGAGAAAATTACTGAAATAACTGGACGGTTTAAAGTTATTTCAGATGGTTAAAAATTCTCCTAATGTTCTTCCCGTGCCCCAGGTCACTTGAGTGACTATTCGTCAACACGCACCACACTCCTCTCCCGAAGCTAGAAATCAGAGAGAGAACCCTCCTCCGATTGTGATGTAATAGACAATGAATGGGGCCCTGACTTTACGGGGGGCCGTAAGATGTTCGCGTGAAGGACGCTAGAATGTAAACTTATTTTCTTATTATCTTATCTTATTTTCATACCAGCGCTTGTTTCCCTATGCTTTTTATTTAGTTGTTGTTGTTCTTAGCTCTATTCTATTTACATTTTTCAAACATTTTCTTATGGACCTCAGTTACTATTGCATGTACATTATGTGTTTTATTACACGTATATGTATATACATACCAACTATTCGCCTGTTTTATTCTCCACCCATCCATAGCGACAGTATATTATCACCCACATCCAAGTTGGGGGATCCCCCTTCGAAGGGCCCATCTGAGGTGTCTCTCCTCCACATTGCCTGTGGTGCTTTTTTCCTATTGATAGGTTTTTAGTGAGTTTTTCCTTATCTTTATTGGGCAACGTCTGGGAGTGTCGCATATTTGGATTTTTTTGTTCTTGATTTATTGTGATGTTTCTTCTTGACTTGTAGAAGACTTGTACATGAAACCGGTCTTATTTGACTGGCCCTGAGTGGGAATGGAACCCCGGACTCCCGCGCCGCGGGCGACATTGCAGACCGCTATACCAAGCGGTGAATTCACTTCTTGGTAACGTGTATGGGTGCCTTTTAAGGGCGAGTGAGTTTAACTTGCAGTACCGCTACATGCCACAGTCACTTCACAACACTTGAAGTCCATCGTGACTGTGGATATACTCGCGGTACCTCCGTTACATACAGACCATGGGGGCATTACCTTGTGATTTCGGGCTTTACAAATACATTTGATTTGATGAAACCTCATTTGGGTGTAAGAGCTCACACAAACATTGAATGGCCCAGTAAAGTCAGAAGCCCATTTGTTGTCTTTATTATGAAGAACATAACATTGGGGTCTTGTGCTTGGCACTCTGAGCATGGCACTAACACTGTCACGGTTAGGGGTATGATTCCTGCTGGGGCCACCCGTTGTGAAAGATGTATGCAGTCGTTCCAAAGCACTTTGTGTCCTAGTAATAGAGCTGTGCTATAGAGATGCTGTCATTCATTCATAACCGAACTGCTTTCTAAATAAAGGCTAATTTATAACCAAACGTCTTACTAAATGCAGGCTTTCATTTACAACTAAACTGCTTACTTAATGAGCCATATCACTCTCGGTTTTTGTATTAATTCATCCTAAAAAGTCACACACATACTGTGTGATAAAGTTTTGTATGGGTGTTGCAAAGATATCCTTACGTGACATATTTTGTGGGATCACGATGATGCCACAAAAAAACGACAAAGGAATATGATTATAAAGGAAGGTTATTGATGATTTTCATCTGTTGTGATTTAGTAAACGTATCATTACAGACCGGTTATTTGCATGTTGATGAATCATTGATGAGATGTTAATGACCTGGGAAATATCCCTAATTTAAAAAGCTGTCTGGTATTTAAATGTAAGTGGGTAATGGTACCCAGCTGGCTGGGTGGGGAAATGCTTGTCTGAAATGTTTAAATTTTTTTAGATGAAATAGTACAAACTTGGGGGAGACCTTCTGGCTCAGTGGAACAAGGCATATGATCACCATGTCGCCGGTCGGAATCCAGATCTCAAACCTTCTGGCTCAGTGGAACAAGGCATAATGATCACCATGTCGTGAGGCGGAGTCCAGCTCTCAAATTCATTCTTGCATGTCGTCAAAATGCATGAGTCAGATTTTTTTTTTGTTAAGGGAGTTTTTAGTCTCTTCAATGAAAATAAAAGCAACTACAGCTTATATGATAGATCAAAAGGCCTGTTGAAACAAATAGTAATTTTTATTATAATTATATTAAAAAGAAATAATAATAATAAAAAAAAAAAATTACTTTTATTTGCTCAATCCTTTACGAAACTGGAAAGTGTACGTGAGTTTCAGCTCAGCAAAAGCAGACTTTCTTTCCACTGACGAACCATATACTTGTATAATTGTATGGACAGCCCAACATGTATTTGCAGTTGTATAGTCAATCTAAAACCTCTGAAACCTTAACACAGAGTAATAATGGTTCTTCGTCTCAGGGACTCAATTGTCCAGTACATTTAAATTCACATTTACTCATTTAGCTGAAGCTTTTTTCCAAAGCCACTTACAAGTTCCGTACAACAAATCAGCAGGAAGGGTACGACTCTGGCAGCTAAGGGTCAGTAACATTGTTCGTCAAACAGTGTTGAACTTGGGTGCCACAGCCTTGAGTGCATAGTAGTAAAGACATATCAGCATAGTTTATACTTTATATTTATATGCCACAATTTATATTTATTTATTGATAAAGGATTGCACTACAACTCGTACACCTTACTGTAAATTGTACCTAAATTGAACCTCATCCCATTTCTGCTTTGCACTATATAGTATTGTATATTAGTACACTGCATATTATTGTATATTATATGGTAACTCAGTTACGTCTATTCTGCATCGAACATTGTACATATGTCTATACTGAACACTGTGACCTCATTTTCTACTTCTAATTTACATGCTATACTATGTTATTGATACTTATCTTGTCTAGCACAGTCTCTGGAGCGTAACAGTAAGAAGCATTTTGTATAAAAGTATTCTGTACTTCTGTATGACAACTATTAAAGAAACTTGAAACTTGAAACTTGAGAAACTAGTAGGTACTGTAGTACTAGTAATATACTGTAGGCAAGTATAGTTGGATAATAGTAGTTATATAGTAGTAATAGTCGTTTTATTCTTCACTTCAGATATTGACTGAAGAAGTGTGTTTTTAGTCAATGGCGGAAGACAGACTGGGACAAAGAGAATCTCTTGAAATAATTATATCTGCGCTCCAGTCCACCCTCAGCCTCCTACTCCTCTTTAAGAAGACCTGAACTTGGATTCCCTTACTAACAACCCACCCTCCACCCCTCCATCACCCCCCCCCCCCCCCCATCCATCCCTCCAGAGGCACGGAGAGGGGCGTGACGTGACTTTGGCCCTGACCCTGAGCTCTCTATACCTGGCTGTTTTGTTCGCTGCATCGGGGTGGAGATCAGATGTTACTCGTCATTACACCACCTCTCATTAGACGCTCCGTCTCATCCAGATAAATCTAATGAGACAGTGTCTAATGTCCAAAGGCCCGGGACCTGCCACCACGGGGGGGGGGGGTGCGAGGGGGTGGGGGGGGTGGGGGCGCGTGTGTGTGTTGCGGAGAGGCTATCCAAATTATCCCGGCATCTCACCCCGGGATGGCACCTGGGCCCTCGGTCGCTCAGGGGAGGCTAGGCCCAGGGCGGGGTGGGGTGGGTGGGGCGGCCCACTGGGGTCTGTGTGTATGTGTGTGTGTGTGTGTGTGTGTGTGTGTGTGTGTGTGTGTGTGTGTGTGTGTGTGTGTGTGTGTGTGTGTGTGTGTGTGTGTGTGTGTGTGTGTGTGTGTGTGTGTGTGTGTGTGTGTGTGGAGGGGGGGGTGGGGACCCAGCTGGATGAAGTTTAAGAGGTAAATGCTCATTGGGACGGAGGGATGAGAGGGATGAGAGGGAGAGTTAACGACGGCCTGAGAGACGTCTCTCTTTTGTTTGAAGATACGCAGCGGAATCCTGCATGACTCCACTGTGGCAGCAGATGAGATGAATACATTCATTTCTCCATTAATTATGTGTTGAGCAATTCACACAACCCACTGTCAATGAGGGGGCTCGCCCTTGTATAATAATAATAATAATAATAATAATAATAATAATAATAATAATAATAATAATAATAATAATAATAATAATAATAATAATAATAATAATAATACACTTTGTATAGCACCTTTCAGTTCAGTTCAGTTCAGTTCAGTTCAGAGTTTTTATTTGCCACATGGAATAATACAATCATAGTTTCTTCATAAAAAAAAATCATAAATAGCCATTCCATGGACAAAAGGAGCAGGAAGAAGAATAAATCTTATTGTTACCTGCCCCTTATTCCTAAACTAACATGTATTTTCTTAATGGTCGGCGTATAACCTTATTTACACAAATAATCATTTATACCATTATAAAATAAACACAATCCATAGTTAAACAAGAAACATTTAAATAATAATAATAATGATAAAGAATAAAGAAGAAAAGAAAGAGAAGAGAAAAAAAAAGAAAAGATCTCACTATTCAGATCACATTTTGATTTTCATACTGACTAATTTTTTTTTTTTATACATTTTTTTGAATTGATAAACACTGTTACATCCCTTAAGCTCGCTATGGAGAGAATTCCATAACTTTACACCAATAACTGAAGGACACATCTGTTTAAGTATGTGGTACGTGCAAACTGATGTTTAAAATTGTATTTTCTCCTACTAAACTCACTTTCTAAATGAAAAAGATTTTGTAGTTTTTCTGGCAGTGTATTATTTCTTGCCCTAAACATAATTAACATTGTTTGAAACTTAACCATGTCTTCAAGTTTAATTATTCTAGATTTAATAAATAATATATTTGTGTGTTCTCGATAACTCACTTTATGTGTGATTCGTACAGCCCTCTTCTGTAGTATATATAATGGTTTTATATTTGTCCCATAAGTATTCCCCCATACTTCAACACAATAACTGATATAAGGTGAGATGAGTGAGCAGTAGAGTGTTCTCATTGCCTCATACTCTAACACATCCTTTACTAAGAATATATAAGAATTGCAGCAGTAAAAAAAAAAAGACGGGCATAAAATGAGTAAAATAGACAGAAATATGCAATTAGGGATAGGGATAATAATAAGACATAGAACCAAATCTATGGTAAGACCAAATCACATTATTCATATTAGGGTCGAACATCCCAATAGGCCTCTTTGTTTTTACGGCTTGATCGTCACACATATTATAGAATTTTTTTAAATAGACAGTAATAAAAGAGCAGCAACATAGTGCAATGTACAGTTTATTCCCCTTCGGATGTATATTTTTGTATGATCTCTTTTTCTTACACAGTACTGTATATTTGTATGTCTTGTATGTCATAAATGTCTTGATGAATTGAAAATGGGGGACCCTGATGTAAACAAGACGAAAGTCTTTCTCTGGTCTGCATCCTCTTAGCAGTTGTTTGTATTGAGCCGTACTGTATTGTACCCATTCTGCAATCTGTTAATAAAGTTTTCAATCAGGGGCGCCAGGGTGGCGCACCACGTACAGCACTGCGGTGCAACGCGGCCGTCCCGGGTTCGACTCCCGGACCCGGTGACCTTTGCCGAATGTCTTCCCCCATCGATCCTCCCATACTTCCTCTCTCTCTCTCTAGTCTCTACCGGACTGCCTGGTGAAAACCAATCAAATATCTACCAAAAACATAATAAAAAATGGCGGCTACGTGGCGTAGTGGGCAAGGCGCTCGCCACGAATGACGGAGACGCTGGGCTCGCCTGTTCGAGCCCAGCGCTTCACATTGCTTTCAGTTTAGCTGGTCGTCCGTACTAATACACATTGGCCGTATTAGGGGGTGGGAAACTGATGGGTGGGGATCGGGCGTTGTGGACAGCGACTCCTACAGGTCGGTTGGTGCGCCTGCGCAGTAGAATCAGGAAGTGTCGGGGCAGCGTGAGCCTCCCACGCGTTACTCCTCGCCACTGAGAGATCGAGCTGCGCAGGTGAAAAGATGCGACTGCTGTTACCTCAAGTACCGGAGGGGACTTGTGCTATGTATGACTTAGTCCACATTGCAGCCGGCTTGTGGGAGGCAAGAAACAGCGTTCGTGACAGGGGAGGGTTGAATTGGATGATACGAAATTGGGATGGGAGAAAATATAGAAAAATGGGAGAAAAAGTGGATAAAAAAAAAACATAATAAAAATTTTTTAAATAAAGTTTTCAATCAATCAATGACATAAGGAGCACAGCCTACATCATCACGAGACGCTATGTGAGTTACAACAACGCACAAAGACACTCACGATACAACACATCAACTCCAACTTCCTGCGCCTCGGGGAAACCAAGAAGGTCTCTGATCAGAAGATGACAATATGTTTATCCGCGTACAGCCGGCGCGCGGCACGTCTCCAACGTCACCCCGGAGGAGAACAATCAGCTCGTCTCTTCTGTTTACTACGACTGCCGTCGGCGCCGCAATCCTCCTCAGGATCAATTACCTGTCTATCTGTCCTCGGGTTGTTTTCAACATCTGCTGAGAGGAGGAGAGAGGAGGAGAGAGGAGGAGAGAGGGAGAGAGGAGGAGAGGATGAGAGAGGGAGAGAGGAGGAGAGAGGGAGAGAGGAGGAGAGAGGGAGAGGAGGAGAGAGGTAGAGAGGGAGAGAGGAGAGAGGAGGAGAGAGGAGGAGGAGAGAGGCATTTTAACTAGGGATGTTCGATATTGGCTTTTTTACCGATATCCGATATACCGATATTGTCCAACTCTTAATTTTCCGATACCGATATCAACCGATACCGATATATGCAGGGTTTCCCCCACCAAAAAACGGAATCATTTTAGGTAATTAACATTACATATCTCTTGTTGTGGAATTAACACATTATGCATACTTTTGACAATAAATAAAATAAGAATTTGTTCTTACTTGCCTGGTTAAATAGAGGTTAAATAAATGTAAAAAAAAAAAAATTTAAACCGATTCCGATAATTTCCGATATTACATTTGAATGCCAATATCGGCCGATAATATCGGTTGGCCGATAATATCGGACATCCCTAGAGGAGAGAGAGGTGTTTTAACCCTCTGTGTTCCTCCTCTGAAAGGGAAGAGAAGGAGAGAGAGGTGAGGAGAGGGAGCAGTGTTGTTGTTGTTGTTGTTGTTGTTGTTGTTGTTGTTGTTGTTGTTGTTGTTGTTGTTGTTGTTTTCCACATACCTGCATGATAATTATCTAATCCCACCACTCAGTCGTGGGTGATGATAACCCAAGGCTGAATTAAAGGGTGTATGTGAAAAGCTTGCCCTCTTACCGATAACGTACCTTTTGAAAGATAATAGTGATTGGATAATAATCACGGCTCACTATTATTTTAATTTTAGGACCTAATTCTACTTCGTTTAGCGCTATAGTCTTGCTGGGAGGTGTGTTTTCGTTCTGCATGGTGATTGAGGAGCACATTGGGCAGCGAGGGCGAATTAACGTTTGGAAATTATGTCGGGATGTCTACACCTGGTTTTCGGGTTTGTCTAACTGCGTGTTCACGCCACACAAATCAGCCATCTGTTCTTCTTCTACCAGGCATAATTTGATTACAAAAGTGCGTGTTGAACGTGTTGAATATCCTTTTTGTGCATCAGAAAAGTGTTTTGGTACAAAAACAAGTACAGACAGTGTCAAAGGTGAGAAGCATTATTGCATAGTTTGAACTGGTCTTACAAAAAGTGCAATGAGTGTGAGCCACCACTAGGGGCAGTGTCTCCCTTTGAAATGTCTCCGACTGTGTGCATGGATTGATCAGGTCTCACACAAAGTGACATACCCCTGAGCTGCCACTAGGGGGCAGAGTGGCGAACCGCGAGTGAGTGAAGTGTGAGTGACAGCGTTGGTTAGTGACATTGTCACAGCTAATGAATAAGATGTCTAACTGATATTGCTGAAAATACCTTCAAATTAAAACAGACAGGGTGCATTTTAATCATTTCACATCTTAAGTAAATAAACAAAGAAAAGTAGGGCATTCGTGTCAGTAGCGATCAGTGCTGAGGCTTTCTGGTGACAGATGTGACCCAATCAGAGGCTAGCATGATCATAGAAATTAATCCATCACCCACGCCAAGGACACAATCTCTCATCAACTCTGAGCAGCACAAACGGATTTTACATCTCCCCTCATGTGAGGCCACATTCTGGATTTTCACCACAGAACGAGGATTCTGTGTCCTCAAATAAATAATTGTTTGTTTTCCGTCCCTGTAAGAACAGTCGACTCATTTACAAAAGACATTTCACTATGCAGCAAGCTACAGTATGATTAACACAGGCAAATACACGTAAGAAGATTGATATCAGTTTCATCGCTTGTGTGTCCAGTAACCGCCAGAGAAGAGGTCCAGGTTCATGCTAGCCTAGCTAACACAAGGAGTGGAAGCAGTAGGGAGCAGCTAGCCTATAGCTAACACAAGGAGTGGAAGCAGTAGGGAGCAGCTAGCCTAGCTAACACAAGGAGTGGAAGCAGTAGGGAGCAGCTAGCCTAGCTAACACAAGGAGTGGAAGCAGTAGGGAGCAGCTAGCCTATAGCTAACACAAGGAGTGGAAGCAGTAGGGAGCAGCTAGCCTATAGCTAACACAAGGAGTGGAAGCAGTAGGGAGCAGCTAGCCTAGCTAACACAAGGAGTGGAAGCAGTACGGAGCAGCTAGCCTATAGCTAACACAAGGAGTGGAAGCAGTAGGGAGCAGCTAGCCTAGCTAACACAAGGAGTGGAAGCAGTAGGGAGCAGCTAGCCTAGCTAACACAAGGAGTGGAAGCAGTAGGTAGTAGCTAGCCTAGCTAACACAAAGAGTGGAAGCAGTAGGGAGCAGCTAGCCTAGCTAACACAAGGAGTGGAAGCAGTAGGGAGCAGCTAGCCTAGCTAACACAAGGAGTGGAAGCCGTAGGGAGCAGCTAGCCTAGCTAACACAAGGAGTGGAAGCAGTAGGGAGCAGCTAGCCTAGCTAACACAAGGAGTGGAAGCAGTAGGGAGCAGCTAGCTTAGCTAACACAAGGAGTGGAAGCAGTATGGAGGGGAGCATGTCTATGTTCCCCGGGTCCTATGTTCCCCGGGTTCTATGTTCCCCGCTTTGATTGATTGATTGATTGAACATTTTAGACCACCAGCCCTGATTCCAAACTCTAACCTTAACCAGTTCGAAAGAGGGCCTAAGCTTAACCGTTCGAAACAAGGCGGACATTAATAATTAATAAAATAATAAAAATTTATAAAAATTTCAATCTATTAATCAATCAAAGCGGGGAACATAGAACCCGGGGAACAAACATAGGGATGATCCTGTAGGGAGTAGCTATAGCCTAGCTAACACAAGGAGTGGAAGCAGTAGGGAGCAGCTAGCCTATAGCTAACACAAGGAGTGGAAGCAGTAGTAGCTAGCCTAGCTCCATCAAAAGTGAAAATAAAAAATACAACTTCCAACAACTCCAAAATTGACACACCTAGAGATGAAACTGATATCAATCTTCTCATCGGACTCTGGGGAAGGTTGGGAACAAGTGTATTTCTCAAATACTGTATACTCTTACAATTCGTACCTTTCCTTCTGACAGTAGCCCCCGACAAGTCAGACAACCCATAGTATTCAAAGGTTATAGGCTGTCCAGGCTATTCCTCTCCTTGACCTTCCAATGACAACCGGTGCATGGACCTTGTCAAGAAGGGTCTCCCTAGCCCTCTGACCAGGTCCTCATGACCCCACTGACCATTGTAGAAAAGGCCAAAAGTCCTCTAGTGGACAGCTGGCTGGCAGAGCAGAGCGGATTGGCCTATGATCCCTGTAGGAAGGCGAATCAAACCTGTCATGGATGAGATGAACTGACAATGACATCAATCGATCCATCAGGTGACCAATTACAGGCGCACCCTTTGAAAGAAACCTCTGATTCATCCCTCAGTGATGATAGCGTTCTTATGGACTTTGGCCTGCATTGTTTGGTAGATATTTTTGGTTTATCCTTATAACTAGGGATGTTCGATATTGGCTTTTTTTTACCGATACCGATATTGTCCAACTCTTAATTTCCGATACCGATATCAACCGATACCGATATATGCAGGGTTTCCTCCCCCAAAAAATTGAATCATTTCAGGTAATTAACATTACATATTGGCTTGTTGTGGAATTAACACAACATTATGCATACTTTTGACAATAAATAAAATCAGAATTTGTTCTTACTTGCTTGCCTGGGTAAATAAAGGTTAAATAAATATTAAAAAAAAATAATATATATATATATACATCTTTTTTTTTTTTTTTTTTTTTGAAAACCGATACCGATAATTTCCGATATCACATTTTAATGCCAATATCGGCCAATAATATCGGTAGGCCGATAATATCGGACATCCCTACTTATAACCTATTTTTATATGAGGGCTTTTGCTTATATTTCTGATGATGTGGGTGTGAGTGTTTCTCATTTACCTTGGTACAACATTTTGAGAAATGTACCCTGGACAAACTTTTTATCATAGCTGAACTCAGTACCTCTATGATGTGATGTGAACAACGATTTATTTATTTTTTCTGGTTTGAATATTTCTATGTATAGTGTTACGAACTGGCTCAAGCTCGCAACAAGAATAGGGAGACACAGGCACAATTTAAGAAATAACAAAGAATTTATTATCAGTAATATAAAGGAGCAGCCAATATATATGATTATCAGTGTGTCAGCAGTGTGTGGATGAGTGTATGTGCAGCATGAATGTGTAGGTGTAAAAGCAAAGACAAGCAACCAAAACAAATGAACCAAAAGTAACAGCCAAATGACCAAAGAACCAAATAATCAACAAACAGCAACCAGACAAACAAAGAACCAAAAACAAATGGGGAGTTCTCCAGAGATCAGAGGCAGCCTCTCTCTGATATCCTGCCTGGGACACACCGGCCCAGGTGTGCACCAATTAGCTGATCAGAGGCAGCCTCTCTCTGATATCCTGCTGGGACACACCGGCCCAGGTGTGCACCAATTAGCTGATCAGAGGCAGCCTCTCTCTGATATCCTGCCTGGGACACACCGGCCCAGGTGTGCACCAATTAGCTGATCAGAGGCAGCCTCTCTCTGATGTCCTGCCTGGGACACACCGGCCCAGGTGTGCACCAATTAGCTGATCAGAGGCAGCCTCTCTCTGATATCCTGCCTGGGACACACCGGCCCAGGTGTGCACCAATTAGCTGATCAGAGGCAGCCTCTCTCTGATATCCTGCCTGGGACACACCGGCCCAGGTGTGCACCAATTAGCTGATCAGAGGCAGCCTCTCTCTGATGTCCTGCTGGGACACACCGGCCCAGGTGTGCACCAATTAGCTGATCAGAGGCAGCCTCTCTCTGATATCCTGCTGGGACACTGATAGTTTTAATTCATTGATCTGTTGTCAATATCTTATATATCTTCTGTACACTGACGTCAGATGTCTCTGTGTAAACACGGGACCCGATGAAACGGTCTCTGTGTAAACATAGGGCCCCATGAAACAGTTCTGGACACAGGTGCATGATCATATCAGAAGCATGCAAAAGCCCACACACACACCAGCACACACACTTTAACACACACACAAGCACACATCACGCAGACACCAATGCACACACATAGAGAGATACACACACCCCCCCCTTTTTTGTTCGAGAGTGTCACCTAGACATGCAAACTCATGTCTCTCACTTTAACACACACACACACCGACACACACACACCGACACACACACACTCACACACACACACACCAACACACATGCACACACACAAATTATATGCCGTCATCTGATAAAGAGAGCGGAGGAATACAGCCCCTCCTTTCCCCCATCTAAGCAAACACCAGCACACACACACACACACACACACATCACACAGACATCAATGCATAACACACCGAGAGACATACACACACCATCTGATAAGGAGAGCGGAGGAATACAGCCCCTCCTTTTCCCCATCTAAGCAAACACCAGCACACACACACACACACCACACAGACATTCATGGATACACACAGAGAGAAATACACACACCATTCTGACGAGAAATGTATAAATGATGTGACGATGTATTGACGAAACCACCACTTGGCACTGGCTCGCTCTGTGTGCGGAGGTGCGTGGTCCGGATTGAAGAGCTATCCTTCCTGTGTTCTCTGTGTACTTCGAGATAAAAACCTCGGCGGCACCAGACTTCAGACTCAACTTGTCTCACTGCTTCATTCAATAAAAGAACTATAAGGGTATTTCCTTACAACACACCGGCCCAGGTGTGCACCAATTAGCTGATCAGAGGCAGCTTCTCTCTGATATCCTGCTGGGACACACCGGCCCAGGTGTGCACCAATTAGCTGATCAGAGGCAGCCTCTCTCTGATGTCCTGCTGGGACACACCGGCCCAGGTGTGCACCAATTAGCTGATCAGAGGCAGCCTCTCTCTGATATCCTGCCTGGGACACACCGGCCCAGGTGTGCACCAATTAGCTGATCAGAGGCAGCCTCTCTCTGATGTCCTGCCTGGGACACACCGGCCCAGGTGTGCACCAATTAGCTGATCAGAGGCAGCCTCTCTCTGATATCCTGCTGGGACACACCGGCCCAGGTGTGCACCAATTAGCTGATCAGAGGCAGCCTCTCTCTGATATCCTGCCTGGGACACACCGGCCCAGGTGTGCACCAATTAGCTGATGAGAGGCAGCCTCTCTCTGATATCCTGCTGGGACACACCGGCCCAGGTGTGCACCAATTAGCTGATCAGAGGCAGCCTCTCTCTGATATCCTGCCTGGGACACACCGGCCCAGGTGTGCACCAATTAGCTGATCAGAGGCAGCCTCTCTCTGATATCCTGCCTGGGACACACCGGCCCAGGTGTGCACCAATTAGCTGATCAGAGGCAGCCTCTCTCTGATGTCCTGCCTGGGACACACCGGCCCAGGTGTGCACCAATTAGCTGATCAGAGGCAGCCTCTCTCTGATATCCTGCTGGGACACACCGGCCCAGGTGTGCACCAATTAGCTGATCAGAGGCAGCCTCTCTCTGATATCCTGCTGGGACACACCGGCCCAGGTGTGCACCAATTAGCTGATCAGAGGCAGCCTCTCTCTGATGTCCTGCTGGGACACACCGGCCCAGGTGTGCACCAATTAGCTGATCAGAGGCAGCCTCTCTCTGATATCCTGCTGGGACACACCGGCCCAGGTGTGCACCAATTAGCTGACGAGCCTTCCCCAGCTGTGCTCTGCCAGCCAGAGCAGAGGAAGACAACACAGTGTGGGGGAGGGTCGTCACAATAGGCTATTTGTTGCGATAGAGTTTAAATGGATGTGCAATCGTTGTTTTGAATTAACCGGATATTCATAATCGTTAAATATCATTTTTTTTTTTTTTATCATTATTTAGTATTCATTTTATAGGGTGAATGTGTAACAAAATTTTATAAAGTGAACACATGAGATAGTAATAACTAAGTGAATGAGCGAGCATGATCGCTGTGTGTAGTCCACGTTGTGCAGATGTGGTCTGGTAACGTTAGATGGAAGGTTAGATTGTATTGTCATGTTGAGAGACAGACAGACAGACAGACAGACAGACAGACAGACAGACAGACAGACAGACAGACAGACAGACAGACAGACAGACAGACAGACAGACAGAGGCTTATGGATTGGAGAGTTTCTTGGCTTTCCCCTTGCTGTGACTTAATTCATTAAAGTTTGGGCAGATTGTGTGTGGCACCTCTGGACACTTAGCTATCATGGCAGACCACTTGGACCACCACTTGGACCACCACTCAAAATAAACCTGCTCATTACTAATCCATACGCTGTCCCTCTTTTGGAGTGGCATCAACATGGTTACTGTCAGACTACCAAGGAAAACGTAAGGTTATCATATAACCCTAGTTATATGAATACTGGCTGAGCGTCTCGCTCTGCCTACTGAGATGTATCAGTAGGCAGAGCGAGACGTGAAGCCAGTAATGAGATATAACTATCTATCTATCTATCTATCTATCTATCTATCTATCTATCTATCTATCTATCTATCTATCTATCTATCTATCTATCTATCTATCTATCTATCTATCTATCTATCTATCTATCTATCTATCTATCTATCTATCTATCTATCTATCTATCTATCTATCTATCTATCTATCTATCCATCCATCCATCTATCTATCTATCTATCTATCTATCTATCTATCTATCTATCTATCTATCTATCTATCTATCTATCTATCTATCTATCTATCTATCTATCTATCTATCTATCTATCTATCTATCTATCTATCTATCTATCTATCTATCTATCTATCTATCTATCTATCTATCTATCTATCTATCTATCTATCTATCTATCTATCTATCTATCTATCTATCTATCTATCTATCTATCTATCTATCTATCTATCTATCTATCTATCTATCTATCTATCTATCTATCTATCTATCTATCTATCTATCTATCTATCTATCTATCTATCTATCTATCTATCTATCTATCTATCTATCTATCTATCTATCCATCCATCCATCCATCTATAATTATATATATATTGTAAATTCAATTACATAAACAGTGTCTACAATGTACTGTTATTTACTGTATTAAAGCTGGCAAATTATATGTGTGTTCATGCAGGGAATGTCATACATTCCTGTGGACCGATACAACAGCATCTCAGAGTCTCTGTACTAAACTGAGAAGTGTTGCACTCCTACCCTAGTCTTAACTATAACCATTTACTTGTGTCAGTCCTGTATTCCGATTAAGTTCCTGAAGAAGCATTTGCATTGGCTTAGTGACGACATATAGGAAAGCGTGTGTCTTCCTGTTCCTCGCAGAATGTAGAAGTGGATTCTGCCCGTTGCAATGTAAATTTCTCCTTGCAACGTATACCTGTCTGTAATTTATGCTTGATTCACTTTTGAATAAACCGTTGAAAGATGTCTTCTACCTTTCATTATTATTGAATATAGACGGACAACCGTGTCATTACTCTGTGATCATTCCAACCAGAGATCTGTCCAGGGGAAACTAACAAAAGTCCTTCTTACTTCCTGTAATGCGTCAAGGAAACCAATCAAAGATGGAAGGGTCATCATTACGTCAGAATACCAGCGTTCTACACTCTGCTTGGTGGTGCCAGTTCTATTGACGCTTGTATTAAAATTATAAATATACAAGCTATCTGAGGAAACATGCATCAACCAATATATCAAACGTTAGCTAGTTAACAATGCAACCGATTGGCGATGATCCTGACATCCGAGGGAATAACCTGTTAATTTTAAAATGACGAGGAGATGGTTGATCCCATTCAACTCAATGTTGGCTGAATTGAAAGTTTCCACACCAATGTGCGTTCACGTTCTACAGAGTGACGTGATGATGACCCTTCCTTCTGTTATAGGTTCCTTGTAATGCGTCAGATGAGCAACGCAAGGCACGGCATTGGATGAAGGCTCAAAGTTTCATTTTCAGGTGAAGTATTCTTTGATTTTTTTTGTCTTTTTTAACAGTGACATGGGGCCCCTAAGGGGGTTTCCTACTGTCATTTGTCATCCATGGATGTGTAAGGCAGATTGCAGAAATAATTGCGGTCACTTTTGTTGAGTAAATTATGTAGTAAATTCCCCCTCCCCCTTCGCTTATTATATAGTAAATTCCCCCCTCCCCTTCCTGGTCGTTGCGCGCATTTTCCCCCTACTTGCCGGTTTAGGGAGCCCTGAAGTCTATCACATGCTTCCTCCGATACATTCAGCCTCTTTTCACCTGGCAGCGAGGACTCTCATTATGTGAGTGTAACGCATGGGAGGGCACACTACCTCACCCAGATCCCTTCCTTGCTGTGCTGGTGCCCTGACCGACCTGTAGGAGTCGCTGTTTACAACGACCAGATTACCACCCCACCGGCTTCCCTCCCACTGACACTGCCAATTGTGTCAGTATGGACGACCGCAGTGGCGGCCCGTACTATCTACTGTTGAGTGGTCGCAGCCGGGGGGTTCACGTTAGGTCGAGTTGAAAATGTAACGTCAATAAATGCTCTGGAGCAATCTCTCTCTCTGTCTCTCGGATCAATCCAATAAAATAATTAACACATGTATATGTTGTCATTTTAAACAACTCACCATTCATTCATTCATACATTATGCATCAGCAGCAGCTAAATTAATGTTATAGTTCACAACACAGCAGCGCGTTTTGAAGCGCTATTATCATCTCAGCAAGGCAGCACCGTCAATACTTTCCGTAGCCGCATTTCTCGGAGACACAGGAACACAGCATCGCTGTGTTGAGAGAGAGAGAGAGAGAGAGAGAGAGACTCACTGTTTAGTCGAAACGTCCAGGGCAGGAGGGCTTGATAAAGTGTATAATCCACTGTCCCACAGTCCCAGACTGTTGATGTATATCCAGACCACTGTCCAGACTGCATCCGCCATATTATAGCTTCTTGTTAGCCAAGTGTTAGCTTAGCACCACACAACACAAGTACTGTGATGATTTCTTTGCCCATTTCCGCGTCGAACAGACTGCAAACTACCTGGCGTTCTATCGCCATGCTCTAAGACAAACTCTAACCTTAACCAACTTTGAAAGAGTGCCTAAGCTTAACCATCGAAAGAACTTGCCGTCACGCTCTAAGACAAATAGCTGCATCTCACAACAACACAAGTTACACAACAGAAACTGACGTCGGCCAATCAGAGAGCGTCTCCGCGAAATGCGGCTACGAAAAAAAAACTGACGTCGGCCAATCAGAGAGCGTCTCCGCGAAATGCGGCTACGGAAATTATAGAGGCTGCTTGCCTAGACCGCTTCAAATCGCGCCCGGCTTCCAACATAATACATCATATTTCAACGCACAGCGCGTTACGCACTGATTGGCTGCGACGGATACAGCGATGAAACAGTGCACGTCGTGCACGCGCACTCAGAGCGCCATTGCGTCTAGCCCGGGCCGAGAGAAATACGGCTAGGAGAAATGCGGCTATGCGACAGTGAGTCACTTCCTGTTCAGGAAAACGATTATTTTTATTTGATATATTAACGTTATATTGTGCATTGGAAACACAAACATACTTAAAATGAGTAAATATTATTCATTTTAAACATGTTTATATTATTTATAGGGCTATAAAACAAAAAACAAAAATTTAATATTTCTTGTTCTTCTCTCTTTTAACAGGGGGGTCGGCGCCCGAGCGCCCCCAGTGGCCAGCCGCCACTGGACGACCGGCCAAGCCGGAGGCACCGCTGACAGCTGGATTCGATACCAGTGTCTCTGCGGTGGTAGACAGACGCTTAGTCCGCTGCGCTACCCCGCCGCCTATGTAAACTTTTTTGTAAGAGGGGCAAAATACGGGAACATTTAGGGAAAAAATTGAAACACAAGGACGGCGGGAAAGAAGGGTAAAATACAGGAAAACCCGGGAAAAACGTGAGGGTTGACTGTCAGGTATGGTTCAGAGGTTGCAAAGCCGCAGAGTCTACCTTGCTAGAGGCAGAGCTGCAGAGCCGCAGAGCCCAACTTGGCTAAAGGACATTCCCCTCAAATGGATTAACATTATTGTTGCACATTTCTGTTTTGTGAAAATAAACACGGCCTTCATGTTTGGCTAACTCTGAACTACCTGTCTGTGTCGTGCTGTTGGGGTTGCTTACAAACCATAACACAAACATCGGTTTGAATCTTGACAGGTGCCATTTCTTTCATGACTTGTCTTACATAACAAGATTAAACTTAACCTAAAAATAGGAGACAGTTTTGACAGCACAATATTGATGGTATTAATAGATTTGCTGGGATAAATGTTTTTATTTCGGGTTGAAATATAATAAAACATCCCTTTGTTAAAGCTCAAGTGGTCAACTACAGGCCTCTCAAAGCAACCTTACAATCCAAACATCTAATAGCATTTCCTGGCAGATAAATAGATCAGAGTTAACTTACAAATATGAGACAGTTTGGACAGTATTGATGTTACAAATGGATAACAAACTAACAATGTTTATCACAGAGGACCTGACATGGACAACACACACAGACACTGTGTTAAAAAATTTCTGTCTCAAATGTCTGTCTAAAATGTTATGTCTATGCACTCAATACTGCAGCACCCACGTTTCAGCACTGTAAATCGCATAATCGTTTGCAGTGGGAAGGCCTGTGACATCCTATAACACATCATTCATTTGTTGCATCCTCCTGACGTTTCTACACGTGATCGAGGGCTCGGTGTCCAAAATAAAACATGGTAAAATAAACGTTAATCTTACCAGTTCGTAGGTCATGTAGACTAGTACCCACTGGTCCAGTTGGTAGGTCTATTACAGCGGACTAATAGTATCCACTGGGATCTATCCTCCTCACCGATAAACTTGTTGAATGAGAAAGAAACTCCCAGAGACCGACCGGAAAACGTCTCTTCAGTGCTGTCCTCTGAAGATTCCACAAAAAAAATCCCTGTCACTGTGCTGCTGCTTGTGGAGAAACATGATACAACACAGGGGGCGACAGTAGTTCAGGAGGTAGAGCAGTCGTCTGGTAATCAGAAGGTTAGGGTTAGAGACAGTGGCTCAGGAGGTAGAGCGGGTTGTCTGGTAATCAGAAGGTTAGGGTTAGCAGTGTCTCAGGAGGTAGAGCAGTCGTCTGGTAATCAGAAGGTTAGGGTTAGTGTCGTATATTTCTAAATGAAAACATGAATAAATGCAAGTGAAATGTACAAGGTAATGATTAGAAAGACAAAATTGGCTATAGTGAAGCTTGAGAGGGAGATCACCCCGCACTCAGCCAAATGGAGGACAATCTGGAGGGCAAAAGACTGTTTATGATGTTAATGCACATTCCACTGGTTGGTTAGCAGCTGTGGTTTAGGCCACCTCCAACTGACAAGAGAGGAAATCATTATCGTTGAAACAGGAACCAAACTCAGAATAACCGGTGAGATCATAAAAGGTCATATTTACCCTAAGGAAGGAATTTCAGGTTACAACACGGCTGCTGCTGACTAACCCAGAGGTCAGAAAGGTGACACAGGCTATTTGGAAATCTCCCCTTACACAGAGAACTGCCACTAGTTGAAAGAACAATGCAAAGCAATGATATACTAAAAGATTTAGCAATTTCATAAGTTACATGTAGGCATAACTCTTAGAACAATTAGAATAACTTAGTCACAATAAAGAATAGAAACTCTCAAAACTAGAAGGTAAAACTATACAGGATTGGTCAAATGTTCATCAGGAAAATAAAGTGTTCTATTAAAGGACGGGGATATATGGTTTGTTGTCAGGACAAAGTAGTCTGTTTCTTATCTAGACTATGTAAACATTTTTGTCACAAGCATGAGGATGTTACTCAGGGAAAAACTAATCCTCTCATTAAGTAATGATTAAAGTGTCAGCAGATTCAAACTGTGAAAACCGTTGTCAGAAGACCCAAACGGTTGTGTCAGCAGAAGAAATTGTGTAACATGTTGTAACCAGACCAGCAGACAAGTTTCTGCTGGAATGTGAAACGTGAATAGGCAGGCAGGGTCTCCCCCTCCCTCTCGCTCTCTGTCTCCCCCTCCCTCTCTCTCTCTCTCTCTGATAAAAAGGGCTGATGGCGACGGACAGAGACACACACACCCGGTGACGGGAGCGAGGAGACAGGAGAGGATCTCTCGAGAGCGAGCCTGATTCACACCCAGAAGGGACCTGGAGAAGCGACTCACACCAGAAGGGACCTGGAGAGACACGACTCACACCAGAAGGAACCTGGAGAGACACGCCACACACACCGGCTGAGCGAAGGAACCTGGAGATGAGCGCTCCTTGCTTGAGCGCTGAACCTCCACCGACGGAGAGAGAATCATCAAACAGAACTCGAGAGCCGAGCAAGACACTCAGAGGAGACGGAGGAGGACCTGGAGAGCCACACAGAACTCGAGAACCGAGCCTGAGACTCGACAAGCCGGCTACTGAAGAGCCGATGACATGAGAGCCATTGAGACCAGATGACTGAGCCGAGGTTCATAGCAGACTCCGCCGATACGAAATCAAGCACTCCCTGCCCGATCGGCGAGGAGACCAGGTTGCCGTGACAACCAGACCACGGACCACTAGAGAGAACGCGTGTTGGCCATGGACAACCTGAGACAGCGAACAGCACCGAGAGACAATTAGATTGAACCAAAGAGACGATGTACTGTTTTAATTCCTAAAGCTGTTTTATTAATAAACAACCGCCGCCCGTTGATTTTGACCATATCGTCAGTCTCCTCTTACTTGAAACCGAACATCTGAAAATACCTAAAACAATGCAGAGGAAAAGGGTAATAGAAAACTATACGATTACAAATAGAGATAAATGAAGTCAAAGAAAGACACTTCAATTGGTCCGTGACCCGTACTGCATTCGACCAGAAACCGGTTGAAGACGACAACAGCCACTTCTCAAGGACACGGAGAGGTTCTCTCCCCCTCATCGATGCTCTCTACGACTGAGGACTGAGGATCGTCACCATTTCGACCGAGGCCAGTGGGAATAGGTAAGTAGTACTAATGTGTTTAAGATTGGTAAATGGTCGGAGCAGTCTCGCATTTTGGGGTTGCTATTGCATTAGGTAGAAATGAGTTGTAAATGGACCAGGATAATGTTGGTGTTGGAGGAGTACCGGGGTCCAGGTTTCACAACCTGGCTCTGGTCTCAGCCACACACCGGCGTTGCACTTAGGAAGCGTATAGGGATGTTCAGTTAGGATGCCTATAATTGGTACAAGGCCAAGTGAGGAGAGGAAATAGATGTCTGTATTTAGTTATATCAGCTTAGGGGATAGGCTAGGGATTAGGTAAATTATTTGAGGGGACCGGCGTAGGAGCAGTAGAACGGAGATTAGTCACAGATAGCGGGACGTGGGACTGTGAGTGACGGAGTGGTTCATTGGAGGGTAAAGAAACGTAGTCAGATCTTAAAGAGTAGAATAAAAGTTCCGTGGTGAAGTTCAGGGGTAGCCTGGTTCCGCGAAGAGAAACAGAGAACAGGGAGATGTTAGGGTTCGGGCTAGAATGCTGTAGAAACCACACTTAGAATCGGTGCGACGGAGTAATGGACTTTGGAAGACGTTCCATAAGCGAATTACCACTTCTAGTCCGACGTCATTTAGGCTCAGATTGGCTAAGGTCGATATCTGTTGAACATCAGCCGCGTGGAGGAATGCAAGGGGCTCTATGGGTGGCGGGGAGTACGGTCGAACACACGATTTGGCCATATAACACTCCGATACAAGCCAACAAAGGGCGCTGCTGAAACTTTTCACGGGCTACAATACATGAATGGAGTGGGTTTCTCAGGGGTATAGCAAGTCGGACTCAGTAGATATATGAAGCACTTTGGAAGTAAATACTGCACGGGGGATTAGAGCATAGGAGGATATTGTGTGAAATGGGCAGCAAATGCGTTTAGGATGGATGTGTACAAATGGATGGGGTGCTTATGAATGGGACATTGTTTTGCTAAGTATATGTGTTTGAATGGATGAATGTTAGGAGCTCTGAGTGAATGTCAAGGTATTTTTTATATTATTATGAACCAGGTGGCCAAGGCTGCAGCGGGGAGAAACCACACCCCTGTCCTGCCAGCATTAGCTGGGCGCGACGGGACTAGCGTGTGGTCGCTGTGTTGCGTTGTCGAGTGAATTGAATGAATGACATGTGAGATGGAACCTAGGAGATGTGTAATGTTCGTTGAAATTTTTCAAATCGGGGCTGTAGAAGTCTAAAAGTAATGTAGTAAAGATCAAAGAAAACGGGGATTTTGGAGCTAATGACGTCACTAGAAGCGTCGGAGCTTGGGGTGCGTTAGATTTGAAATACGGGGCTGGATCGGGAGCGTTAGATTTAAAATACGGAGCCGGCCGGGGCCAATCGGGCGAGCGTGCTAGAATAAGGGAAATAAAATATGTTCTGTGAACGGGGGCTAAATAGGATTAAAGTTGTGTTACGGGGTATAGCTGGGGTTGTGTAAACGTCGCGATGTGTTGTGCCGCTCGGATTAACAGGAGACTGGGCCGTTTGGGAGGAGTGATGTTGGATGCTAAGCTAAGCTGGTGCTAGCGGCACTGAGCTAACGAAGCTAAGATGCTAAGCTACCTGTGCTAACAATATAGCATGATTGGACTCTCGGGGAATCTCGCGTGTTGCTACTCTTTGCTAGCGCGGGATCTTAGAGAGGCGGTGGACAGGGACTTCCGGTGTAGGGGATTCTGGGAGTTGTTGTTTTATGGTTGAGGTGGAACGTCGAGTTCCCGTCTTGGGGTGGTTTACGTAATGACGCACTTGCGGGGGAGGCGTGGGCGCCTCCTACAGGAAGTGGTGAGTGCTGTAGTGCGTTGGTGGTGATGGACAAGGCGTTCCAGCGGAGGGCGCTGTTGCCTCTTTTATAGTTTCACCTTTACAGGTAAAACGAGGTGCAGTAGGCAGTAGAGAAGGGTTTGTGATTATTATAGGTTTTGAGTAGCGACCATTTGTGGGGATTTGTAAATTCTTTATGTTTGGTTTTTTCAGTTGTTGATGATGGATGTAAATACTTGTTTGATTATAAATCTGTATTTGTTATGGGCCAGGTGAAATGGCACTGATGGGATTTGGCGTGAACCCCCCCCCCCCCCCTTTTTCCTCTGTCTCTTCCTCCCTCGTTCAGACTCTCCCCTTCCTCCTTCCCTCCCTCCCTGTCCCTCCCTCCCTCCCTCCCTCCCTCTCTCTCTCCCTCCCTCCCTCCCTCCCTCCCTCCCTCCCTCCCTCTCTCCCTCCTTCCCTCCCTCCCTCCCTCCCTCCTCCACCCCTGCCCCCCTCCGCTCCATCCCTGTCTCCCAGCTTGACTTTGTGAGATGACAGGTGTGCAAAGGGGTTTTTGTTGTTGCCTTTATGGTGGGCTTGGAGTATTGGTTATATTAAAATAGTGTTACTTGCTAAAATAGGATTACATAGGATAAATAGAATATTCATGGACATTCTTTTGGTCTGATTAAAGTTAAGGTTGATTTAGACGGTTTTGGTGATAGTTAATGTTGCATTGTGTGCCCCCCCCCCCCCCCCCCCCTTCCTCCCCCTAGTCCCTGTGTCCCTGTATCCCTCCCTCCTTTTTTCTTTTTCCCTTCCCTGTTTCTCCTTTGTGTCTCTCTTTGTATTTCGCCATCCCTAGATTGCGGCGTATGTTGAGGGTTATTGGTTTGTAGGTTTATTTGTACTGCGTTGTTATTGTGTATGTGAGGTAGGTACCGGATGGGCGCTGGCCTGTCTAGGTGCAGGTGGTGGTAGGATGATTTGTAATATTCTTGGTGTGGTGAAGCTTGGGGTGTTTCCGTTCAGGTTCGAAACTGGGGGGAGGACGCTTTGGGCTGTGAGTTGACGGTTCTTTGTGTATTCAGGGAACTGGGTGAATATTGCAGGTGGCATAGTGCGGGTGTCCGTGAATTTATTAACGTGGCCAGCTGTACTATGTGTCGGTCAGGGTTTTAGTGATCTAAGTTGCTAAAAGTTTATTGTTTTCCCTGATTAGGTGGTTGGTAGCAGTAGCAACACTAATTAATTTTTATTAAGTGTTGTGAGGGGGTAATGTGTGTGTAAGGAATGAATGAAATGGATGTTGTATGAGGAGTGTGAAGCGAAAGCGAATAAAACATTTAGTCAATACGCAAATCGGGCATTTAAAAGTAAGAAATAAGGTTAGGATGAACAGATTCATCAAGCAAAGAGAGGTTAGAATCAGATGAAGGACCAGGTTTACAAAGGATTATTAGACAAAGGATAGGAAGGGGATTAATGATTATATTTCCCAGGAAATCAGGTGGAGAGAGCACACAGGGGATTGGAAACCTCCAGTGTTCCTGTTGAAGGAACGGACAAAAAACAAGATAAGCTGTATCGTTATTTTTTCAAACAAATCACACTGTGTCTCTCTGAATATTTTAGTATAGTGTTGCCCGACATTTCCGATGCATAACGAAGAGTGGAAATAATAAGGGAAATGCCACTGTATTAAGTCTGGATGTTTCTGCTTTCTTTTTGTACAGGTGCTCGGCCGGACAGGAGCTCTAACGATTTCCATAACCATCTAGGGAAAACGGCTATAATGAGCCTTGGTATAAGTATGAATGATAGGCCAGTTATCAATCCTTGTCTGCACAGTAAAATTTTGACAGTGTGAGTGTTTTAACTCAAGTAAGTAGAAAATAGTGTAAGACGGAGAAATTTGTTTTTTCAAACGGTGATTACAAGAGTGGTTGAAAGGGAAGTGAATGACAGTAGCATAGGAAGTTCACCTTAGTGGAACATTTGATAGGAACAACTGAAGCGTTAGATGCAATAACAATAGAATAACAACAACGACAATATGGAAGAGGGCCTTAGTGATCGGGCCATTGGGGGGAGTAGGCCGAGAGCCTCTGCAGACATTTCCCAGATAGACTTTACCAGTGATGATCTGATTGATTTGAATATGGACTTCTCTCATGTGACCAGTACGACAGAAGGACTTGAGATGTTGACTTTGGTTCTGATACAGGGGAGTGAACCAGTGACAACGGTGTTACTCCAACCAGAACCGATTCAAGCTGGAGTGTCCATTGCAGGCGACTGCGGTTTAACCAAGGGGCAGAAAAGGAGACTGAGGTTACAGCAGTCCCACGAAGTCCACTCTGGCCGGATGGCTGGAACTGAGACCGACAGCAGGTATGGAATACACGAACAGTTTCTACAGCCCACCCGTTTCCCATGTCTACCCTGCCCTCAGCACCAAAGCCAAGATGAGAGGCGGAGCCCAACGATGGGACGTCAAACCGCCAGTGCTGAGATGGGGGAAGAGGCAGCATACTATAGACAACAGAGAGCGTTTGTGACAGCGTTCGAACAACACGAGGCAGTTCATCGAGATCTGATGAAGACACAGCTGGAGATCGGTCAAGCCGCACACGAGACTCAGAGACTGGGACAAGAACTGGCGAGAAAGACTGTGCTACTAGAAGCGACAGCTGTTGAGATCATGTTTCGGGCGTCTGACCTAGGCCGCTGTGATCAAAGAGTGCCCTGTGCCCCGTTGCCCGGACAGGGAACTGGGCCGCGACAGGGTGAACAGAACCGCAGGAGGGGTGAGTTTCCAGGCCCCTCCCAACAAGAGAAGGCCCGAGGAGAGGCAGCAGAAAAGGACAGGTATGCCCCTCTCTCCTCCAGGCAACAGGACATGCGACCAGAGGACAGGAGAGGGGTGGACCTGGCGAGGACGGTGGGAGGCCAGCCGAGAGACTGTGGGAGTCGTGGTAAACTGGAACCCCTGGGATGGCCGGCGTCGGCTGTGTGCTGGAATTGTGGGGAGGTTGGCCATTTCGCTCGGTCATGTTACAAAGGGTGGCAGACTCAGCGAACGTCCAGTAAGAAGCAAGAGTCCAAACAGGGTTGCTGGGAATGTGGAGAGTTGGGACATTGTCAGAGGGGGTGTCTGCATAGGTCATAGGTTAATTAAGAGCAAAGCGGAAATGCACAAACAAAGCCTATTGGGTGCTCGAGTAAATAGAGTTATTGATAAATTAAAATGGAAAATGAGACTGATTAGAGTAAGGATAGAGATGAGGATACATAGATAAGGTTTGATTAGGTGTGCAAGTTACTAAAATGGTTTGGAAGACTAACCGGGGTAAGTTGGGGCTGTTGATGGGATGAAGTAACTGGGAAAATTGCATGGATTAATCTAAACTAACAAAATTTATGGTTTTAGACAGGAACAATGGAACATATAATATTAGACAGAGTTAGAAACAAAGGACTATTTATAGTGGTGATTACAATACTTGATCAAAGGGTGGTCAAGGTTAAAAAAAAAAAAAAAAAAAAAAAATATATATATATATATATATATATATATAAAAAACAACAAAATTATTATTTCATTACTTATTTTATTTCTTTTTGGATTTCTAATTTTGCTGTCTTAGTTTTGCGGGGCTATTTATGCCTCTAGATGATTGTTAAGTTCTGTTTGATGGGTGTGTAGCATGTAGGCACTCACAGTTTTTTTTGTTTATTTTTAATTTTCTTTGTTTTTTGGTTGACTATATTTTTTTTTAGGAACTGGCTGGCTGGGGGGAGTTCTCTCGCCAGTCAGGGATAGCAGGTGGTGGTGACACAGCGAGACTGGTAGGGGGTCTGATATAATGAGCTGGAAACTGGGAATGGACGGGAGCTGGTTCATGGTTTGTTTTCCGCTCATTAAGACTCCAGATGTAGAATCTGGAGGGTTGTGTCACTTTTTGGGTTATGGTAAGTGTTGGGGGAACATATTTCTCTGTCTATAAGAAAGCTCTGTAGGTTTTTGGTCGCAAATTGGCCAGACAGTGTTCATGTAGAGTGCAGACATGTGAATTTGATGATTGACTTATGGAAGACTCTGCACCGGCTTGTTGAAAGCTGGCAGAGAGTGTGTGATGTGTGTTTAAAGGGACTGTGGTTTGTTGACCATGCACGTAGGTTCTGTTGGTGATTGGCCTCGTCTAGAGCTGACTGTCCGGACCGAGGGGCTGTCGGGAAACAAGGTATTTGAAAGTGAAATAATGGATATTCCACTGTCAAGGGTGGAGGTAGTTGTGTTGATCTTGAGATATGGAATCTAGTAAAACAGTACAGCACAAAAAGAGATGAGACAAAGATGATTTGATTGAATGCTAACGTAAGAAGCTGTGAAATACATAGATAATTAATTGGAGAAAAATGTATTGTCAAAATGCAGAACAGTAAAGATGTATCTGCGAAAATAAAAGTTTCCAATCTATTGTGTGTTTTGTAAAATAATCCAAAATGCAAAAAGGACAGAGGGAAAATCGTTTCCTTCTGTGGAAAATCGGAGCAGTACCAGAGACCTGCATACAACGAAGAAGAGGCGGTGATTAGCACAAGATACAACAAGAAGAAAACGGTCAAAAACGAGTTAGCAGTAAAGGCCTTAGGAGGTTTTAAACAGGGATGAAAGCGAAGGATAATTGAGGCCTCAGTGGTCTTTTCAAAGGAGAAGAGATGATTTATGTTGCTTGTTTGAATTTCCCTCAAATGTTTAGAGAGTTAATCTTTTAGTGGTGTGATGTATTAATCTTTTCTTGCAGAGTCCATTACACAAAATAGACATTTAAGCTAAGAACATGGATAAAATAGTCTAAACAAAAAAGCTATTATTGAAAGAGTGTTTCTTGTAAAAACAGGAACAGCTTTCTTAGACTGGATGTCATAATAATAACTGATAATGTGTATAAACTGTGAAAGGAGGAAAAGGTAGGTGAAATGATGATTTTGTAACTGTACAGATGGAAAGGGGTTTGTAGTTCGATTTGGGTAACATTTGGGATTTTTTTGAAATTTTGAAAAATATTAGCAAAAATTATGATTATGATTTTTAACATGTTTAATTTAGCAAATTAATATTGTATAGTGGGTTATTAAACCCCCTAAGGGTGGATTGTCGTATATTTCTAAATGAAAACATGAATAAATGCAAGTGAAATGTACAAGGTAATGATTAGAAAGACAAAATTGGCTATAGTGAAGCTTGAGAGGGAGATCACCCCGCACTCAGCCAAATGGAGGACAATCTGGAGGGCAAAAGACTGTTTATGATGTTAATGCACATTCCACTGGTTGGTTAGCAGCTGTGGTTTAGGCCACCTCCAACTGACAAGAGAGGAAATCATTATCGTTGAAACAGGAACCAAACTCAGAATAACCGGTGAGATCATAAAAGGTCATATTTACCCTAAGGAAGGAATTTCAGGTTACAACACGGCTGCTGCTGACTAACCCAGAGGTCAGAAAGGTGACACAGGCTATTTGGAAATCTCCCCTTACACAGAGAACTGCCACTAGTTGAAAGAACAATGCAAAGCAATGATATACTAAAAGATTTAGCAATTTCATAAGTTACATGTAGGCATAACTCTTAGAACAATTAGAATAACTTAGTCACAATAAAGAATAGAAACTCTCAAAACTAGAAGGTAAAACTATACAGGATTGGTCAAATGTTCATCAGGAAAATAAAGTGTTCTATTAAAGGACGGGGATATATGGTTTGTTGTCAGGACAAAGTAGTCTGTTTCTTATCTAGACTATGTAAACATTTTTGTCACAAGCATGAGGATGTTACTCAGGGAAAAACTAATCCTCTCATTAAGTAATGATTAAAGTGTCAGCAGATTCAAACTGTGAAAACCGTTGTCAGAAGACCCAAACGGTTGTGTCAGCAGAAGAAATTGTGTAACATGTTGTAACCAGACCAGCAGACAAGTTTCTGCTGGAATGTGAAACGTGAATAGGCAGGCAGGGTCTCCCCCTCCCTCTCGCTCTCTGTCTCCCCCTCCCTCTCTCTCTCTCTCTCTCTCTGATAAAAAGGGCTGATGGCGACGGACAGAGACACACACACCCGGTGACGGGAGCGAGGAGACAGGAGAGGATCTCTCGAGAGCGAGCCTGATTCACACCCAGAAGGGACCTGGAGAAGCGACTCACACCAGAAGGGACCTGGAGAGACACGACTCACACCAGAAGGAACCTGGAGAGACACGCCACACACACCGGCTGAGCGAAGGAACCTGGAGATGAGCGCTCCTTGCTTGAGCGCTGAACCTCCACCGACGGAGAGAGAATCATCAAACAGAACTCGAGAGCCGAGCAAGACACTCAGAGGAGACGGAGGAGGACCTGGAGAGCCACACAGAACTCGAGAACCGAGCCTGAGACTCGACAAGCCGGCTACTGAAGAGCCGATGACATGAGAGCCATTGAGACCAGGTTCATAGCAGACTCCGCCGATACGAAATCAAGCACTCCCTGCCCGATCGGCGAGGAGACCAGGTTGCCGTGACAACCAGACCACGGACCACTAGAGAGAACGCGTGTTGGCCATGGACAACCTGAGACAGCGAACAGCACCGAGAGACAATTAGATTGAACCAAAGAGACGATGTACTGTTTTAATTCCTAAAGCTGTTTTATTAATAAACAACCGCCGCCCGTTGATTTTGACCATATCGTCAGTCTCCTCTTACTTGAAACCGAACATCTGAAAATACCTAAAACAATGCAGAGGAAAAGGGTAATAGAAAACTATACGATTACAAATAGAGATAAATGAAGTCAAAGAAAGACACTTCATTAGACAGTGGTTCAGGAGGTAGAGCAGTCGTCTGGTAATCAGAAGGTTAGGGTTAGACAGTGTCTCAGGAGGTAGAGCCAGGGCCGCCTCAGGGGGTGTGCGAGCAGTGTGGTCGCACAGGGCCTCGCGGGAAGGGGGGCCTCGCACAAAAAAATAAATAAAAAAAAATGTATTTATATCCATGCTCAAGTCGGCTATAGTCCGCGAGGGACTTGTTGCCGGCACCGCTATTGTAACTGAGGGGTTACAAAACCCTGACTGTATTAAAGATTGTGATAGATTAAACCACTGCTAGGTATGTACTTTAATTACTGGCCAGACAGTACATCTAATATATGGCAGACACTCATAATAACACGGCACTGACAAAGAAATATCATTTGAGGGTATTTATTATTATGCAGTAATTGTTACAGATATGAGAATTAGGGTCGTGCTTGTATGGCGAAGAATAAGCGTAAAGTCAGTCAGTAGCATAAGTCAATGGGAATAGAATGATTCCTACGATGGGGTACTAGGCTAACGCCGCCTGGCGTGGAATGGCAATTATAGAGGGCAACGCTGGTACCGCTTGGAGACAATGGGTTCCTCCCAGAGTTGTAAGTTCTGGAGGAGAGAGGAATGTTCGGATACTCAGTCTGATCAATTGAAGAAGAAGGGGATTCACGTACAGAAGCCAGTCCTTGTAATCCAAAGCTCAGCATCAAAAGCAATAACTGTAATCCAATTGCCCAATAGCAATGATAATAGCCAGCTAGCCTCGGTCCATGAGGCCAGCCCGAATGTAGATCCTCACGGTGTTAAATCCAAACGACAGTGGAGATTAACGATGCTCTTCTCCGGGTAGTACGTTCCACAATCAATATAATCCAACCAATACTGGTTCTGCAATCGCCGCCGTCGGTTCTCCTGTGCACATGTCCAGTAGGTTCTCCGACTAGGCCTCCTCGTGTGCTGGTACCAATGTATTTAGTCCATGCGCACTGGCTAAGGTCCACTAGCTAAACGAACGAACTGCTGGGTAATGCTACACACGAACGAACTGCTGTTGGCACGATACACAATAATTAACGACTCTTTACTTCACATTAAGCTAAGTCGAACTTGACGTTACTGCATTAAATCTGACACTTTTACTATTCACTACGCACGTGGTTCTCAACGCTCTGTTAGACGCACTGCTCAACGTTGAACTTGCTGCACAAACTTGATGAACTGCTTGCTTAGACGAACTGCTGCTGTTCGCACCTGCCGCAGTATATATACTTAAGTGGCTATCTAGTGCCGAACCTCAGTTCTCGTCTCGAATCAATACGCTGTCTCCGGGCATGTTGCGACATGCCCGGACTCGCCTTTGAACCTGACTTTGGGGGCTTGCAGTCTGGCGCCGATGGCGTTATCCAATAAGGAAAGCGAATATTACTATGATTCAAACGCAGGCTTAAAGGGATATACCGTGTATATATAAATAATATACAATGTATATAAAACAATAAATGTAGATTCTCAGCTTTAATCTGGCCCTTCACAACAGCCGCCTCCTAATTAGTCCGCACCTAATTAGTTAAGGGAGACAGATTAATAGTCCAGTCAACTGCTCAATATCTGTTGTGAGGAGTAGGGCAATCTACAAAGTCAGTGGGTCATAGTCGTCATCAGGGGAGTCAGGGATCTCCGGCAACTCTATCAGCCTCGCCACGGGTCGGGTGTAGGTCCGCCCTTGGACTATGACTTCTGCCGCTCTGACCTTCCCATCGGCACCAGTGATCACTTTGCTTACGCGGCCGGCCGGCCACATAGCTCGGGGTAGTGACTGGTCTATGATCATAACGAATGTGTCCACTTTCAGGTTGTCCCTGTCCTTTACCCACTTCTGACGGGCTTGGAGGGACGGTAGGTAGTGGAGGAGGAAACTGTTCCAAAACTGGTCAGCCAATACCTGACTGTATCTCCACATTCTTCGGCCGTTCACTTCTTCAGGTCTGTACACCGCCTGTGGAAGGGCAGGGTCCAGCCGCCCCATCAAGAGAGAGTTTGGGGTGACTGGGTCGAAGTCTGCTACATCACTTGAGACGTAACCGAGGGGCTTCGAGTTCAATACGCCCTCGATCGCCGTGAGGACTGTCGTGAGGACTTCTTCCGCCACGGTCTGGGCCCCAAGCACGGCGTACAGAGCTGTCTTTATAGAACGGACTTCTCTTTCCCAGATTCCCCCGAAATGAGGGGCGTTCGGGGGGTTGAACTGGAATTCGACCTGATAGGGAGCGAGGTGGGTCTTAAGTTCTGGGCCCATGGCCTGGAAACTCTCTCTCAGTTCTCTTTCTCCGCCTTTGAAGTTTGTCCCTTGATCAGACAACAACGCAGACGTTTTCCTTTTCTTGATATAAATCTCCGGAAGGACATGAGGAATGAATCCGTACTCATGGTCTGAAGGAGTTCTATATGCACAGCTCGTGTGGTCATACACTTGTATACAATGCCCCACCTCTTCTCTGTCCCTCTTCCTTTCTTGACGTAGAGCGGGCCGAAGCAGTCCACGCCCGTGGAGTGAAAAGGCTTCTCGCCGAGTCGGAGGCGGAAGGGAGGCAGGTCGGCCATCATAGGTATACTGGGCTGTGCTCGCCACTTGCGACAGTCTAGACAAGTCCGTTGGAAGCGACGTACTGCTTCTCTCCCTTGCAGTATCCAGTAACGGCGTCGGATCTCAGCGAAGACTCTCTCTGCCCCAGCGTGGTGCACATCCTCGTCGTACTTCTTTATGATAAGCTCGGTGACTTTGTGTCGGCTGTTGAGGACGATAGGATACTTGACGTCATCCGTTAAGTCCGGGGCCCGTCGCAGACGACCACCCACCCTGATGAGTTCATGGGTGTCGAGCTCGGGGGCCAAGGTGAGCAGTCGGCTGTCTGAAGGGATTGGCTTTTTCCCCTGCAGGCAGTCTAGCTCATCTGGAAATGAGTCTCTTTGGGCTTGCTGTAGCAGAAGGAGTTCTGCCTCTGCGTAGTTCGATGCGTCAATGTCTGTGGTGGGGGGGACCTCAGGGTGGTGCCACAAGAATGTCTTTATCTGAGCACTCTCAAAAGTTAAGCAGTCGTCTATGTTAGGGTCCGTGGGGGCTGGGACATGCGTCAGCCCGCAGAACATAGACTTCTTGATCTCTGCCTCCTCTTGACTAGCCTCCCGTGGTGTGGGGGTAGGCCACTCCTCCTCCGGGAGCTTGAGGAACTCAGGACCGTCACTGTAAATGTAGGGACGTGTGAGGTCGTCTAGAGACATCCTCCGTGTGATGACATCTGCTGGGTTTTGCTTGGTGTCAACGTACCTCCAGCACGCTGATCCTACCAAGTCTTGAATCTCGGTGACTCTGACTCCCACGAAGACTTTGTATCTACAAGAATCGGACTGGATCCATGTGAGTACAGTCATGGAGTCTGACCACAAGATTGTCTTTTGCACCGTTATGGTGAGTTCACGTTGTATCAGCGTGGCGAGTTGCGCGCCTACCAGAGCTGCGCAGAGCTCTAGACGCGGGATAGATTGTTGCTTGCGGGGGGCTATTCTTGAGCGAGCCAGGACGAAAGCTGTGTGTACTTCTCCTCCCTCCTCTCGGGCTCGCAAGTAAGCCACCGAACCGTAGGCTACTTCCGAGGCGTCACTGAAGACGTGCAGGTCCATCTGACACGTCTCCAGCCGCACTGTGGGTGGGAAGTAGCTCTGGCGAATGTTCACATTTTGGAGCGAGCTGAGTTCTCTCTCCCACTCTCTCCAGGTGGAAGCTAGGTGGTCGGGTATGGGGTCGTCCCAGCCCTGCTCCTTGTCCCACAGTTCTCGCACGAGCATCTTCGCCCGAGTGGTGTAAGGTAGGATACACCCCAGCGGGTCATATTGGCTTGCGAGTGTTCTGTATACGCTCCGTCGAGTGGTCGGTAGAGGGGTTGACCTTCCCTGCTCCTGGGTCAGGGGTGTGTGCTTATAATGGAGCGAGTCTGTTTTGAAGCGCCAGACGAGGCCCAATGTCATTTCCTGTGCTTCACCTGGGGTGGTCGCCATCCAGGTCTCGCTGCTTGCTGCCTTTGTCTCTGGGGAGAGGCTGCGAAGTACTTGAGGGTCACTGCTGGCCCACTGCCTAAGGTCGAAGCCGCCTTTGATCAGGGAGGCTCGGAGCTTAAGTAGGATGGCTTCGGCTTCTTCTGGCGTTGATACGCTTTGTAGACAGTTGTCCACGTAGAAACTCCTCTCTACGCTTTGTCTGACCTCCTCGTCAGCTCCAAGTTCAAGTTCAAGTTCAAGTTCTTTAATAGTTGTCATACAGAAGTACAGAATACTTTCATACAAAATGCTTCTTACTGTTACGCTCCAGAGACTGTGCTAGACAAGATAGTATCAAATAACATAATAACATAATATAGCATGAATTTAGAAGAAGAAAATGAGGTCACAGTGTTCGGTATAGACATATGTACAATGTTCTGAGTTACCATATAATATACAATACACAATACTATGCAGTGTACTAATGTACAGTACTATCTAGTGCAAAGCAGAAATGGGATGAGGTACAATTTTAGGTACAATTTACAGTAAGGTGTACGAGTTGTAGTGCAATCCTTCATCCATAAATATAAAGTGTGGGGAGTGGGTGCTACAGTGTGTTTGTTTAAAGTGGGTGTGTGCTATAAAGTGTGTGGAGTGGGTGCTACAGTGTGTTTGTTTAAAGTGAGTGTGTGCGTGTGGATGTGTGTGCTATGTGCGTTTGGTGGTTGTTGTTGTGTAGTGTTCATTCATTGTTCGTTTAGCAGCCTGATGGCCTGGGGATAGAAGCTACTTCTGAGTCTTTCTGTGCTCGCCTTGAGACTCCGGTGTCGCTTGCCTGACCGCAGCAGTTCAAAGAGGCAGTTGTTCGGGTGACTGGAGTCTTTAATGATTCTCTTAGCCTTGCCCTTGCAACGCTTGTAGTAAATGTTCTGGAGGGTGGGGAGCCCCCCTCCAATTGTGCGTTCGGCTGAACGTGTCACTCTTTGTAGTCTGCTTCGGTCTTTTGCAGTGCTATTCCCAAACCAGGAGGTGATGTTGCCGGTCAAGATGCTCTCTATTGTACATGAGTAGAAGTTCTTAAGGATCTTCTGGCTGACTTGGAACTTCCTTAGGCGCCTGAGGAAGTAGAGGCGTCTTCGTTCCAGGGTCTTCGTTCACGTGCTTTTGTAGTGAGAACGTGGCACAGCATGGGCTGCATGTGGTGCCGAAGGGGAGGACCTCCCATTGATAGATGGAGGGTTGTTCATCGTCGATCCTCTCTCTCCACAGGAACCGCAGCAGGGGCTTGTCCTCCTCCATCAGTCGCACCTGCAGGAACATCCCTTTGATGTCGCCGCTGATGGCCACCTTGTCTTGGCGGAAACGTAGTAGTACGCCCAGGAGGGAGGGGCCGAGTGTCGGGCCGGGCAAGAGCAATTTATTCAGGTTCTGTAGTCCGATCTGGTAGCTGCAGTTGAATACAATGCGGTTCTTGCCGTTGTGGTGGACCTTGTGGTGGGGCACGTACCAGGATTCAGTCGTCTGGTCTGCCTCTTGATTGTCAATTTTCTTGATATGTCCCGCTGTGATCAGTTTGTCGATCTCAGCGCGGTATATAGTGGCTTGATTGGGGTCTTTTGCTAGACGCCGCTCGGTGTTCAGTAGATAGCGTTCTGTCGCTTCTTTTGAGGCGTGGAGGGTGGGCATCCCCTCTCGCCTCAAGAGTGGAGTTGCGTATCTCATCACTCCGTCGACCTCGACCCTCTTTGTCTTCTGCTCGAGGAGAGCTATGGCATACGTGTCTTCCTTTGAACGAACTAGTTTCTTTTCGTTCTTAAAGGGCATCGAGTCTAATGTCCATAGTCTCTCGACGTGCTGCAAGAGGGTGGTGTCGTCTTCGCTTATCCTCATGCACATGTCCAGTAGGTTCTCCGACTAGGCCTCCTCGTGTGCTGGTAACAATGTATTTAGTCCACGCGCACTGGCTAAGGTCCACTAGCTAAACGAACGAACTACTGGGTAATGCTACACACGAACGAACTGCTGTTGGCACGATACACAATAATTAACGACTCTTTACTTCACATTAAGCTAAGTCGAACTTGACGTTACTGCATTAAATCGGACACTTTTACTATTCACTACGCACGTGGTTCTCAACGCTCTGTTAGACGCACTGCTCAACGTTGAACTTGCTGCACAAACTTGATGAACTGCTTGCTTAGACGAACTGCTGCTGTTCGCACCTGCCGCAGTATATATACTTAAGTGGCTATCTAGTGCCGAACCTCAGTTCTCGTCTCGAATCAATACGCTGTCTCCGGGCATGTTACGACATGCCCGGACTCGCCTTTGAACCTGACTTTGGGGGCTTGCGGTCTGGCGCCGATGGCGTTATCCAATAAGGAAAGCCAATATTACTATGATTCAAACGCAGGCTTAAAGGGATATACCGTGTATATATAAATAATATACAATGTATATAAAACAATAAATGTAGATTCTCAGCTTTAATCTGGCCCTTCACAACAGCTATGGTAAACACCACTCTGTAGTGGGATGTGTATTGCCTTCTTTTTCCCTTCCCTCTTCGGATGAGAAGAGGAAAACACAGCGGCTGTCTGAAGTGTTGGCCTGTATTGCTTTTCTCACGTTGTACAGTTTTTCAGTGGTAGCCGCATAGCTTGCTTCTGCGTTAGCTAGTGGTTAGCGATAGCCGGGTTGAGCTAACTGTTAGCCAGTTAGCTGTTTAGCTACGACGTTAGCTGCTCGTTTTCGCTCGGCTGGGAACGTTAGCTTGATGCTATCAGTTAGCCTAGAGTTAGCTGTTAGCTTGTGCTACGACCATTGACATTAGCCGTGAGAATAGCAGGCCCTGGCACTCTGACTACGACATCATCTTTGACAGAAGATGTAGTCGGGCCTGCACCATGACAAGGCTCCAGCCATAGCTTCTTTTTGTCCCGCCAGCGAGAGGCCTTTCGTCAACGTGGAGACCTGTGTTGCGGCCTTTCGCCCTGCGTTCCTTGGTGCAGGTAAGATGTCCATTGGACATTACCCCACTCTTCCCTCCTTCCCCTCCCGAATGTTTTGTTAATAACGATGTTTTTTTCCAGGCAAAACATATGTTACTTCACAACATTTGGAGATACGACATGTGCTGTGTGTGAATTGTCTTGGTCGTTTGTGTAGCTTGGGTAGCGTTGGCCAAAGCTGTGTGTGGCCTGGTGTCAGTACCTGGCTACTCTATTTGCAGTTAGCCTATTTAGCTGATGTCGGCCATTGGCTCCTTGCTACTTTGTTTTCTCTGGTATAGACCCTCTTCTCTTTGGATTTAAGTGTTGATCTTTGTCCTTTTGGATCTATGTATATTCATGTTGCCTTTGTGAAGTTATCTTTTCCTTCTGTTTTGTTCTTCCATTAAAAGTTGAATATCCTTTAGGGGCTCATCTTTGCTTATCTCTCTCATACATGCTCTCTCTCTAACACACACACACACAGACATGCTATCTCTCTCTAACACACAAACACACATGCTCTCTCTCTCTCTCTCTTTCTAACACACAGACATGCTCTATATCTCTCTCTAACACACAAAATGACATGCTCTCTCTCTATATTTCTCTCTCTTTCTAACACACATATACATGCTCTCTCTCTAACACACACACACAAACAGACATGCTCTCTCTCTATCTCTCTCTCTCTGGCCTTGCTCTGGTGGAGGGTCAGGGGCATTGCCGGGTCTGTGCAGCGATAACACTGTCAAGTCAAGTCAAGTCAAGAGTTTTAATTGTCACAGCATACAAGTATACAATGAAATGCGGGTGGTCTTGCCCGCGACGATGTGCAATACAGTGGTACAACATATTGACTGTATTGTACTGTTATTGACTGTAGAACGGGAGCTCTCTCTCGCTCTCTCTCTTGCTATATGTTGACTGTATCATGCCCAGCCTCGGGCAGCGCTAATATGTTGACTGTATTTAAAAAAAGAAAAAAAAAATATATATATATATATATTTTTTTTTTTACCTTTTAGGGGGGGGGGGGGGGGGGGCTCGCGTTTAAATCTCGCACAGGGCCTCGCATTTCTCCCAGGCGGCCCTGGGTAGAGCAGTCGTCTGGTAATCAGAAGGTTAGGGTTAGACAGTGGCTCAGGAGGTAGAGTCTGGTAATCAGAAGGTTAGGGATAGACAGTGGATCAGGAGGTAGAGCTGGTCGTCTGGTAATCAGAAGGTTAGGGTTAGACAGTGGCTCAGGAGGTAGAGCAGTCATCTGGTAATCAGAAGGTTAGGGTTAGACAGTGGCTCAGGAGGTAGAGCAGTCGTCTGGTAATCTGAAGGTTAGGGTTAGACAGTGTCTCAGGAGGTAGAGCAGGTCGTCTGGTAATCAGAAGGTTAGGGTTAGAGACAGTGGCTCAAGAGGTAGAGCGGGTCATCTGGTAATCAGAAGGTTAGGGTTAGACAGTGGATCAGGAGGTAGAGCAGTCGTCTGGTAATCAGAAGGTTAGGGTTAGACAGTGGTTCAGGAGGTAGAGCGGTCGTCTGGTAATCAGAAGGTTAGGGTTAGACAGTGTCTCAGGAGGTAGAGGAGTCGTCTGGTAATCAGAAGGTTAGGGTTAGACAGTGGTTCAGGAGGTAGAGCAGTCGTCTGGTAATCAGAAGGTTAGGGTTAGACAGTGGCTCAGGAGGTAGAGCATGTCGTCTGGTAATCAGAAGGTTAGGGTTAGAGACAGTGGTTCAGGAGGTAGAGCGGTCGTCTGGTAATCAGAAGGTTAGGGTTAGACTGTGGCTCAGGAGGTAGAGCAGTCGTCTGGTAATCAGAAGGTTAGGGTTAGACAGTGGATCAGGAGGTAGAGCAGTCGTCTGGTAATCAGAAGGTTAGGGTTAGACAGTGGCTCAGGAGGTAGAGCAGTCGTCTGGTAATCAGAAGGTTCCCGGTTCGTGTCCGGCTCCTCCCTGCAGCATGTCGAAACTGCTCCCGATGAGCAGGTTGGCACCTTGTTTGGTTGCCGCCACCATCGGTGTGTGAGTGATTGATTGAATGTGAGGCATAAGTTGTAAAGCGCTTTGGATAAAAGCCATAATATAAATGCAGTCCATTTACAAGTGTCAGGTTCTTTCCCCTTTGATTCTGACCACTAACATGACTAGTGTGGCTTGGCTTCTGGATACAGAACCGATAATGACTATGGTCTGTTCTAGTCGGCTCAGGCTCCGGAATTGAGACTTTTGATACATGTTTGCATTTGGACGTGCCCGACTCAGCTTCTTACCCCAGGCCATCAGAACACTGAACACTGAACTCTCCACTCACAAATACACATGAGCACACACACACACACACACACACACACACACACACACACACACACACACACACACACACACCTACACACACACACACACACACACACACACACACACACACACACACACACACACACACACGCACACACATGCGGCAACCGCTAAAACAATCACTTTAAACAAGATGTCACTTTAAAAAATAGAATCTTTAGAAACACTTTAAAAGAAGGAGGTACTGTATTATAGTTTAGATGCATTAAGAGTTAACATTGTAAATTGTATATTGCATAGTAGTGTATATAAGAACCAGGATGTATTTTTGTTACCATGCATATCTTGTGTCTTATCTATTTAATTTTTTCTATGCCTATTTCATTCTATTTTATTATTGCATTTTGCACAATCAATGCGGGCATGACCACCCGCATTTCACTGTATGCCCTGGTATGTATGTGACAAATAAACCTCTTGATTCTTGATTCATAAAGAGCCTTAGGGTCTAATCGAGACGTCACTATTGATGAGCGCTTGCACAGTGGTCCATACGCAGCCATTATGTCTTCTGTGTGGAGGGAATGCTAACCGAATCTCGGCCGAGGCCTTTCCTGTGCTTCTCCCTAAAATCACCTAGAAGTTGTACAAACCCAGCCAAATGTTTGACACTTGTAGTACTTTTCCATCTCCTTTGTGAGGTAACTGTTAGCTTCTGGGTGCTCCCGGTCATTTTGCCTCTTCATAAACAAATTTCAGGAACGTGCACTAGTTCTCGTTCTATAGCAGCTACAGTATAATATGTGACAAAAAAATTATCTCCCCAAGGGCAGCCGGGAGCAGACATGGGTTGCGGCGTGGGGCCGCGCCCAGGGACCAATGCAAGTGCTCCTGTCCGTCTTCGTCGGGGACGCGACAGCGTTAGTGACCTGTTCTGCATGTTTTTCCATTGGGTTTATCTCTTTTTCTGGAGGGGAAACCCTTGCGAGCGTGGTGAGAACATGCAAACTCCACACAGAAAGGCTCTAGCCCTTTTTTGCTGAAAAAAGGAGGTGGTGGTACTACTACTACTACTACTACTACTACTACTACTACTACTACTACTACTACTACTACTACTACTACTACTACTACTACTACTACTACTACTACTACTACTACTACTAAACATAAACATAAACTACTACTACTACTACTACTACTACTACTACTACTACTACTACTACTACTACTACTACTACTACTACTACTACTACTACTACTACTACTACTACTACTACTACTACTACTACTGTCTACTACTACTACTACTACTACTACTACTTTAGAATAGTACTAAAGTAGAAATATTTTAGATTTAGGCTTGGGGGCTTTTCAAGTGCCATTGCTGCAAGGAAGGAAAGACGTAGGAGAGACAAATTAGCATTCCCTCCACACAGAAGAGCTGGCTGGTTAGAGACACAACTGTACTAAGTGTCCATCAAAATCCCTAAATAGCAACACAACTGTCTTAATATTGGGGGTTACAGAAGCCTTAAAGACGTCTCCTTACTCACCATGTCGTTCTACTCTTGTTTGTGTAGCCGTTTTCCATGCAGTTGCTCCGTGGTCAATATCTTGCTGTCAAGATCGTACTAAATGCTAACTAGACTGCATTTATATATAGCGCTTTTATCCAAAGCACTTTACAACTCATGCGTCACCATTACCCATTTACAGCAAGGCAACAAGCAAGGTGCCAATCGGCCCATCAGTTAGGGGTTAAGTGCCTTGCTCAAGGACACCTCCAACACGCTGCTGGGAGGAGCCGGAATCAAACCGGGAACCTTCTTCTGATTACCAGACAACCGCTCTACCTCCTGAGCCACTGTCACCCAACTACTGCTTTGTCTGCTGTTTTGCTGTTAGTTTTAATAACATGATTAATAATAGTTTTTCCACAATATTTACAGCACGGCGCGCGGCTGATACAAGTTAGCTGGTGATTAATCACAGACCTGTTCATTCCTGTAACGCGCTGCAGAGCAGAAACAACATAGGCCAAATGTAAATGGGTAATATAAAGAGTAAGGAATGAGCAGAATCACCACTTATTATCCACTAACCATTCCAATTTGACACATTATGGGTGTGTTGTGCCTTTATGTGGCATGTGATGTCACCAGCTGACTTGTGTCAGCCTATCAATGTGCTTCAAAATGTCATATTGTGGACAAACTAAACCATTAATCACAAATATATATATATATATATTATTTTTTATTTTAACTGCTAGGCAGATTTTCTGTTGTTTGAAAACCATGGACAAAGTAGTAGGAGCCCAACAGCAAGTTAGAGCGAACATTTTGAAACAGCTAGCAAAAGAGGGACAGCATATGGGTAACTAACGAGAAGATGTATCACTTTTTATACTCTTTTCATACTCACAAACACTGTATATTTGTAGATCTGGTATGTCATAATTGTCTAGATGTAACAGTACTGTCTATCTGTATGTCATGTATGTCATGTTATGATGAATTGAAAATGGAGGAGCCTGATGTAAACAAGACTGTAGTGGCCGACTGTCATTCCTCGATGTGCTGACAGGCGTCCACGATGCACCCGCAATTACTACTCAGTACCAAAGTTTGTGATGTAAATATGGAATGTCCCAAGTTGCGGCTGGTACGGTTTACAGGGTTTTATTGTTGTCCAAAGGTGAATGATGGTGAATGAAGGGTTAAATCAGAACAGTTGTCAATTGCTCCATTTGTCAGTTCCAAACGGTGAGACAGGTAGGAAAGATTAATCATCATAACAGGTGCATGAGATTACAGTAATTAGCTAGGCTATTTATAGAGGTAGGGTTATAATGGAGGTGGTGAGCCCCCTAGTGTTCAAACATAAATAAGACACTAGTCTAAATGATATGAATTCTAATATTCTAGCAATATAAATCCACCAAGTCGGTTTTGGCTTCTACAAAGACGAAAGTCTTTCTCTGGTCTGCATCCCCTTAACAATTGTGTGTATTGAGCCGTACTGTATTGTACCCATTCTGCGATCTGTTAATACAAATTTCAATCAATCAATCAAGCAATCAATGAATCAATCAAGAGAAGAATCTTTGAGACTTTTGATGTTGTGTCCAAATGCAAAAAGTAAAAAAATACTTCTTCATTTTGGGGCTACCGTCTTCCCCCAATGTGTCAGATGTCTGCCGTGGGCAAAAACACTGTATTCTGTCAAGCTAAATGGCTGTAAAAAGTTGAATGAGGAACAAACTTTACACAATGATGAATTGAAAATGGGGGACCCTGATGTAAACAAGATGAAAGTCTTTCTCTGGTCTGCATCCCCTTAACAATTGTGTGTATTGAGCTGTACTGTATTGTACCCATTCTGCAATCTGTTAATAAAATTTTCAATCAATCAATCAATCAATCAATCAATCAATCAATCAACAAAGTAGGCTAGGCCATGAAAAAAATTGCCAAAACATGCAATACGTTGTTGACAATGTATATTCATACGAGTGTCTGTTGGCAGTTGGCATTTTCATTATTTTCCCTCTCGATTCCATTCTGATTGACAAGACAGACATTTGATTGACAGACATTTGATTGACAGTCCCCCTTCATGGCAGGCTGCTCATCACAGGAACTGGCTTCAGCTGGGTCGGGCGAGGCTTGCAGATCTGGCCACACCACACACCCAGGTGCTCAGGTTTATCCCTCACTTTGTATGCCGACACTAGAGACCATAAAAGATAATGGATCGAGTGACTCTGACACCAACAAAACAACTCCCAACAGAGTCGGAGGAGTGTCTGACATTGGCCCACAATAAAACGCCTTCTAAGTCACGTAATTTGCAGTGAAAAGGCCTGCAACATCCTACTGTGTAACACATCATTAATTTGCTGCATCCTCCTAACGTTTCTACACGTAGTCGAGGGTTCGGCGGGCAAAATGAAACATGGTAAAATAAAACGTTTAAATGTCTATTTCAAATAAAACCAGTGAAGGAAATCGTTATTGCTTCATTCTCTTCACTGACACAGCTTTATTGACACTAAGAAAACAAACATTGAAAGCATTCAACTTCTGAAAGCAAGTGGCGTTTTTATTTGATATCAGATAGGCACTTTGCAGCCTGGGCATTTTTTTTTTATTGCAGAATTTATTCATTTTATCAAACATACACTAGTAAAATACAAATGGAAAACAATATGGTACATGGGAGCCAGTCTATCACATATGTAAAGATGTTGAATAATACACATATTGATCGTTTTAACAGCTTTGGTGTTGTTGGAAGTTGGAATCGTTTTAATACATTGCTCAACTTTTTTTTTGTCAGTGTTGCCAAGATTACAATTAGGCAATGATAAAAAACATAATAAAACATGCTAAACAAACAATTAAACCAGGCAACAATAAAAAAAAAGAAAAAAAAAAAAAAAAATGTCAGTTACATGATGAAACAGGGAGGTTTGAGATCATGGCTTTAATTAAACTGGCCATAGGTCAACAAGGGAAGTAATCCTGATCATACCATGAAGTTGCTGCACTAAAATAAATGGCTGACTTTCCAAGTTCAGACTGTGCACAGGGGGACCTTACCTTAGATTGTGGAGCAATTCCCAATTTGAAACTTCACAGCTCATAAAGCCCACTTCTCTGTTCAGCCCTCCCTCCGAGTGAAGCAGTGAAGCCCCTCCATAGGGGCATACACTAAGGAAAGTAACTAATCCCCCCCCCCCCCGAAACAAAGCAAACAAAGTAGGGATGTCCGATATTATTGGCCTACCGATATTATCTGCCAATATTGGCATTAAAATGTGATATCGGAAATGATCAGTATCGGTTTAAAAAAATTAAAAAATGATTTCACCTTTATTTACCCAGGCAAGCAAGTAAGAACAAATTCAGATTGTATTTATTGTCAAAAGTATGCATAATGTTGTGTTGTGTTGACCATGTCAGGTCCTCTGTGATGTGGACTCCCAGGTACTTGAAACTGCTCACCCTGTCCTGGGGTGCTGGGGGAGCTAGGGGTGCATGCGGGTTGGGGAGCAGGAGCGTGCAGGACCTTTGACGGCTGACGTAATGTCGACTTTGGCTAACCATGTGCCGTAGCCAGACGTTTGTATGAGCGCCATGGTGGCGTCATCCATGGATGAATAACACATGGAGAACTCGTCAAAAGGGATGAGACTGTTGGCGCTGAGGATGCACTGCTCATGTGGAGACATTTCTTATGGGGTTTATTCTGAACTAAATGTGGGTGCAGTGGAAGGTCCGATCAGGCATTTTGACTCCACTTCTTTTTGTAGAAGGGAGTGTCAGCTGTTTCTGCCTCTGCTAGAGCAGACTGCAGGTTGCCGGCTACGAACGGTGTGCTTGGCATGACAACAAGCCCTGGGTTGAAACCCTCTTTTCAGCCCGTCAATGAGGTAATCAACCAACTCTGTTGGGGTGTGATTCTAGTTGGGATTCTATCACAGCCAGCCGTAGCCATCTGGGGACCCATTTCAAGAGCAATTATGGGAGAAAAGAAAGACCCATACTCAGTGACCATTGACCCAAATTCACAACAGTGTGATTTATTTTAATAGAGGCATGCTATGGTATTAATCATTTAGTTCAAACTAATCAATTTTTTTAAATGCGTTTATTAAACTTCACAGAACATGTCATGCAAGTTGCCAGGCCACATTGAGAGAAAATAAGCAATTTATTTTATCAATACCATTGTTATTATTATAAACTCTATTTCCGCTAAGAAATAAAGTTTGATTCAACCTGAGGTAGTCCTGTCAAGCTGTCTACTTCACCTTCCTATAATTCTTGGCGCTGAGAATGCACTAATAAGTTCATCTTTGTCCAGCGACGTTGTTACTTCATGCTCAAGTGAGATGTGAGTGAGAGCTGCAGACGTCACCTCTCTGCGCGGCAGGATGGACCAGTGAGAGGAGTGCAGTGGCAACATTGGGAAGCCGCTAGCGGCAGGATGGACCAGTGAGGGGAGTGCAGTACTGCAGTGGCAACATTGGGAAGCCGCTAGCGGCAGGATGGACCAGTGAGGGGAGTGCAGTGGCAACATTGGGAAGCCGCTAGCGGCAGGATGGACCAGTGAGAGAAGTGCAGTGGCAACATTGGGAAGCTGCTAGTGGCAGAACTCTTGAATATCTGTGTCATCAGGTTGTTTTTTATTTTTTTATTTTTTTTAATTATCTTTTTTCCCCCTTTTTCCATTTTGCTCCCTTCTCAATGTTAGTCGTTGTGCCAATTCCCAATCCCCTTCCTGGTCGTTGCGCACTCTACCCCCTACCGTCGGTCTGGGAGGGCGGAGACTATCACATGCTTCCTCCGACACATGTGTAGCCAGCCCACCGCTTCTTTTCACCTGGCAGCGCGAACTCTCACTGGGAGAGTGTAACGTGTGGAAGGTCACACTACCTCCCTCCAGATCCTTCCCTCGCTGTGCAGGCGCCCCCGACCGAACTGTAGGAGTCGCTGTTTACAACGACCAGGACCCACCCTCGCCGGGTTTCCCACCCGCTAACACCACCAATTGTGTCAGTATGGACGGTCGGCCAAGCCGGAGGTACCGCGGCAGCTGGATTCGATCCCACTGTCTCTGCGGTGGTAGACAGACGCTTAGTCCGCTGCGCTACCCGGCCGCACCCCGTCATCAGGTTGTTTGATGAGATGGCCGCCTCATACCTCCCAGCATGGCTTAACACGGCTGTTAAATCTAGGATTATTTAACCCCAAATAATAGCTTAGAGATAATTTTTTTATTACGTGTATTTGCTTTAGTTTGAGAATTTACTAGTCATATTTTTGGTTCCTGGCGAGAGGAAAGGGGGGGACTATCGAATTGCTTATGGGTCAGTCGGGGGCCCTTACGAGGGTGGGGGCCCGTTTCAGTTGAAACGAGTGAAACGTAGCAAAGGCCGTCTATGGATTCTAGAGCAGACACAGTGATGGGGGTCGACAGAAAATATTTAACGGTTTTAATTAGGCAGCTTCTTTTTTTGTATCCACTTTTTCTCCTCCTATTTTTCTGTATTTTCCTCCCATCCCAATTTAGTCGTTATGCCAATTCCCCCCTCCCCTTTGGTCTTTTGCGTGCATGTGCCCCCCGCTGGTCGGTCTAGGGAGCCCTGAAGTCTATCACATGCTTCCTCCGATACATAGGAGACAGCCAGCAGCCTCTTTTCACCTGGCAGCGAGGACTCTCATTGGGCGAGGTGTAACGCGTGGGAGGTCACACTACCCTCGCCATCTCCCTCCCTCGCTGTGCAGGCACCCTGACCGACCTGTAGGAGTCGCTGTTTACAACGACCAGATTACCACCCCACCGGCTTCCCTCCCGCTGACTCTGCCAATCGTGTCAGTATGACGACCGGCCCAGTGTGCACAGATGTCTGTGAACCCGCACGCGTGCAGCCTCTTGAAATGACGTTGTTGCACAGCCCCCTCTCTCTGCTGAAGACGACGGGCCTTCCTGGTGTCCCACACAGGGGGGCCAGCCATGTAAAAACCGAGGGGACAAGAGAAGTGGACGGGGAGGCTCCATGAGGGTGTGTGTGTGGGGGGGGGGCATAGTGGTGGTCAAGTGGTGGTGCAAAAGTGCAGGGAGACCCGTGACAATCTGCGGGGGGGCAGGTCGCTCTCCACCGCTCCCCTGTACACCTGCTCCAGTGCGGGAGCCAAGAGGCGGCTTTGGCAGAGAATACCAGGCGATAAGTGCCTCGTCGAACCGCACTGCCATTTCTGCCACGATAGATAGATAGATAGATAGATAGATCGCACAGCTCCAAGCGCTGCTGGGGTAACTGGAATTTTATTTTTCCTTTTTAAATTATTATTATTATTATTATTTTTTTACATTCGCGTAATGTGAAAAAGCAGTGGTAAATTCCGGAAGAGAGAGGATGCAGGGAGCTGTCTTTTTGGCAGAGCTGCTTGGCTTGGGAGGGGTATATAAGGTGAGTTAGGACAAGTGATATGTTGCAAGGATTCTTTCTGTCTGAAGTGGAGGCTGTTGGAGGGTGGAGGGGGAACGGGGATAGCTATGGACCCAGCACCTGGCTCGACTGGGCTTGGATTGGAGCACCTGGGTGAGGTACCCATGGGTATGGTGCGCCCCCTAGTGGCATGAAGGGAGTTCCTGCTGCGTGCGGTAAGGCCTCCAACCGGACCCTGCCCCAGGGATCCACACTCACTCACAGATCCTTCTCGACTGCCAGGGACACGTGTCACCACTCAGGAGAAAACACCAACACCCTCAAAGTTCTGCTCCAGCTTACTGGTACATACGTTCATATATAATAGTCTTTAGATGACTAAATATAGATGAATACTCATGAAATTTGATATATATATTCTAAAATAAGTATAATTTCACTTCACCTACCCGTCGACATGAAAATCCCAACCGCTGACAGTAAAAAAAAAAAAAAAAAAACGGATGTCACACAAAATGGGGCGTGAACGAATTTGGTCATGGGCGTTCCCAGAGAAAGAGAGTAATCGAAATTGGCCAATGTTCCGTTAGGCCCCAGCAGCCCTCCTACCACCAGACCAGGCCTAGGCCCCAGCAGCCCTCCTCCTACCACCAGGCCTAGGCCCCAGCAGCCCTCCTGCCACCAGGCCTAGGCCCCAGCAGCCCTCCTCCTACCACCAGGCCTAGGCCCCAGCAGCCCTCCTCCTACCACCAGGCCTAGGCCCCAGCAGCCCTCCTCCTACCACCAGGCCTAGGCCCCAGCAGCCCTCCTGAGTCCTGCCACCAGGCCTAGGCCCCAGCAGCCCTCCTCCTACCACCAGGCCTAGGCCCCAGCAGCCCTCCTCCTACCACCAGGCCTAGGCCCCAGCAGCCCTCCTCCTACCACCAGGCCTAGGCCCCAGAAGCCCTCCTACTGTTACGACCCAAGGGCCGGTCCTGCTGACCGGCAGGAGAATAACATTGGACAGTGCTCTCCTCCTGACATTGCTCCCTCTGGTGACCTAAGCCCGATGGTGCGGTCGGCCATTTTGTGTTGGTTGCACATTGTTGATTTGATTTGTAATATTATGTTATGCTGGGCCATCCCTGTCTGTGTTTGATGTTACACCCCTGTTGAGTTGTTGTGTGTCATTGCCTTAGTGTCTAGTTGTGTTTAGTGTGTCATGGCCTTAGTGTCTAGTTGTGTTTAGTGTGTCAGTGCTTTTGTGTCTAGGTTGTGTTTGTGATTCTGTGTTTTGGCCTGGCCCTGCCAGGTGTTGATCGTTATTAATTAGTGTTAGTATTTAGGTGTCTGTTTGTTCCTCACTTCCTGTGGCGACATTCCTCCAGTATCCTGTGTGTTCCCCGTGTCGTGCCTGCCTTCCCCGTTGATGTCTAGTGAGTCCTGTATACTTCTGTCGTTTTCTTGTTTTCCGTCATTGTGTTATTAGTAGTGTTGTTTTGTATTTACGTTTGGATAAGAAGTAAACACCCTTCTTCAAGCATCGCTCCTCGTTTCTGCCTACGTTCATTCTCCCTTGTCTGCTAACTGTGCTCTCATCTTCAATTAGTACCCGAGCGTTACAGAATGTCGCCACCAATCAAACGCACAGCAGGCAAGGTGGTAGATACTTTTGTTATCCTTCAAAACTTGATGGACGGTAATCTGGAGCAGTACACGCCTGCCAAGTGGGTGTTCTGGCTCCAGACGATCGACAGGGTTGCAAGAGAGAGCCCGACACAGGCGCCTGCGATGCGGGTTATGGCCGACCACGTCTCCGCCCTCATGGAAGGGTTTATGCCGATCCCTAGTACCCTACCCACCAGTCTGGTCCCGCTTGCTAGCTTTTCCCCCGCAGCTAGCCAGCCGACTAGCATTCAACTCACGGTCAGCCTAGAGCCTGTAGCTAACCGTGCGTCCCCAGCTAACGCAGCTCCGCCCGTTAGCATCTCTCCGGTAGCTAACCGTGCATCCCCAGCTAACGCAGCTCCGCCCGTTAGCATCTCTCTGGTAGCTAACCGTGCATCCCCAGCTAGCGTAGCTCTGCCCGTTAGCGTCACTCCTACAGCTTGCGTGGCTAGTGCAGCAGATGAGGCCTCCACAGCTAACCCAGGCCCTACTGTTAGCTTAGCCTCTGTAGCTAGCCAGACCCTCCCAGCTGACACAGACGCTACAGCTTGCATGGCTGGTGCAGCAGATGAGGCCTCCACAGCTGACCCGGCCGTCGCTGCCAGCCTGGTTCCGCTCGGTGTAGCCCCGGCTGTCATCACTCCCCCTCCGGCTTCCACGACCAGCCCAGCCTCTACGCCACGCATCGCCGCCGAGACCGGACTGGTCTCCACGCCCAGCCCAGCCTCTACAACTGGTCCGGCTGCAACGCCGGGCTCCGGCTCCTCGACTGGTCCTGGCTTCCCGTCTGGTCCACCCCCACGCCGTGACCGGCGTCCTGGTCCTCGCCGTGGTCTTCGGCGTGGTCTTCGGCGTGGTCTTCGCCGTGGTCTACGCTGGGTCCTGCTCCGGGGGTCGCCGCCGCCGCCCCTCCGTTCCGTCTCCCCTGAACCGGTTCCTAGTCCGGCGGCTGGAGGGGCTCTCGTCCGGGATCCTGCTCCGGGGTCCAGCTCCCCTTCCCGGGCTTCGGCACCTGTTCCTACCCCCCCTCGTCGGGCCTCTGTTCCCAGGTCCAGCCCCCCTCCCCGGGTCTCGGTGCCCGTCCCCTCCCCCCCTCGTCGGGCCGCTGCTCCCTTCCCCTCCCCCCCTCTCCAGGCCGCTGCTCCCTTCCCCTCCCCCCCTCTCCGGGCCGCTGCTCCCTTTCCCTCCACCCCTCTCCGGGCATCTGCGCCCGTTTTCAGCCCCCCTGGCTGCTATGCCCCTCCTGGGGTTTTCGCTCTGTCTCCCGGCTCCTGGTCTCCGGGTCCTCTCCTTGTGCCCCCTCCGGGGTTCCGGCTTCCTCCCTCGCCTGGGTGCGGACGTTGTTCTCGGGGGTCTGGAAGCCCCCCGTTGAGAGGGGGGTACTGTTACGACCCAAGGGCCGGTCCTGCTGACCGGCAGGAGAATAACATTGGACAGTGCTCTCCTCCTGACATTGCTCCCTCTGGTGACCTAAGCCCGATGGTGCGGTCGGCCATTTTGTGTTGGTTGCACATTGTTGATTTGATTTGTAATATTATGTTATGCTGGGCCATCCCTGTCTGTGTTTGATGTTACACCCCTGTTGAGTTGTTGTGTGTCATTGCCTTAGTGTCTAGTTGTGTTTAGTGTGTCATGGCCTTAGTGTCTAGTTGTGTTTAGTGTGTCAGTGCTTTTGTGTCTAGGTTGTGTTTGTGATTCTGTGTTTTGGCCTGGCCCTGCCAGGTGTTGATCGTTATTAATTAGTGTTAGTATTTAGGTGTCTGTTTGTTCCTCACTTCCTGTGGCGACATTCCTCCAGTATCCTGTGTGTTCCCCGTGTCGTGCCTGCCTTCCCCGTTGATGTCTAGTGAGTCCTGTATACTTCTGTCGTTTTCTTGTTTTCCGTCATTGTGTTATTAGTAGTGTTGTTTTGTATTTACGTTTGGATAAGAAGTAAACACCCTTCTTCAAGCATCGCTCCTCGTTTCTGCCTACGTTCATTCTCCCTTGTCTGCTAACTGTGCTCTCATCTTCAATTAGTACACGAGCGTTACACCTACCACCAGACCAGGCCTAGGCCCCAGCAGCCCTCCTCCTACCACCAGACCAGGCCTAGGCCCCAGCAGCCCTCCTCCTACCACCAGACCAGGCCTAGGCCCCAGCAGCCCTCCTTCTACCACCAGACCAGGCCTAGGCCCCAGCAGCCCTCCTACCACCAGACCAGGCCCCAGCAGCCCTCATTCTACCACCAGACCAGGCCTAGGCCCCAGCAGCCCTCCTCCTACCACCAGACCAGGCCTAGGCCCCAGCAGCCCTCCTCCTACCACCAGACCAGACCAGGCCCCAGCAGCCCTCCTCCTACCACCAGACCAGGCCTAGGCCCCAGCAGCCCTCCTCCTACCACCAGACCAGGCCTAGGCCCCAGCAGCCCTCCTACCACCAGACCAGACCAGGCCCCAGCAGCCCTCCTCCTACCACCAGACCAGGCCTAGGCCCCAGCAGCCCTCCTACCATCAGACCAGGCCTAGGCCCCAGCAGCCCTCCTCCTACCACCAGACCAGACCAGGCCCCAGCAGCCCTCCTCCTACCACCAGACCAGGCCTAGGCCCCAGCAGCCCTCCTCCTACCACCAGACCAGGCCTAGGCCCCAGCAGCCCTCCTCCTACCACCAGACCAGGCCTAGGCCCCAGCAGCCCTCCTCCTACCACCAGACCAGACCAGGCCCCAGCAGCCCTCCTCCTACCACCAGACCAGGCCTAGGCCCCAGCAGCCCTCCTACCACCAGACCAGGCCTAGGCCCCAGCAGCCCTCCTACCACCAGACCAGGCCTAGGCCCATGCAGCCCTCCTCCTACCACCAGGCCTAGGCCCCAGCAGCCCTCCTCCTACCACCAGGCCTAGGCCCCAGCAGCCCTCCTCCTACCACCAGGCCTAGGCCCCAGCAGCCCTCCTCCTACCACTAGACCAGGCCTAGCCTCCTACATGAGTTGCAATAACAAGGCGATACAAGAGTCAAGAGTCCCTTTTGGGAAATTTGTCTTGGGCTTACACCCACACTACAGCCACAGACACATACATACAGACATGACACAACACAACTGACTCCAAACAGAGGAGATACACAATATAAAAGATACAGTAAAGTACCTGCACAGCAGGATGTCTGGCAACACACCACATTAGAATAGTATACCCAAATATCGGTTATCGAATATCGATAATATAACAACCAAATATCGGTTATTCGATAATTGCCATTTATCTGGCACTATTTAAAAGTTTAACTGAGATCGGAATAAAGGAGTTTTTTTAAACCTATTTAGTCTCTGTGATTAAAGCGTTGGTGGTATTGATGTGTCTGTCTACTGCTGCTACTTATATATACCGACATTCGGCGTGTATACAGAGGCCTTCTGTAGCCCACGGCAGGTTTTACACCTGCGATTATTTCTGCGTCGAATGTCGGCTATCTTTGGTCTTTCAAGTCGACCCCCAGTTATTTCACTAGAGTCAGCAGCTCCTCGTTGGATCCCACCGCGACCGCCGCCGCATTAATAATTGACTGTGAAAAGAGTGCATTCGGTGCCGCTTAAGGAACACACTTTCATTTTGGGAGCGGGTCGATGTATTGACCCACTTCCACAGATTTTATTTGGTCTTCTTCGACCGTGCACCGCCACTGCAGAGCTGCTCGATGCCGTCGACGGCACTTTCATATTGATCTCTCCGACCCATGCCACACGAATAAACATTGGTATTTGTTTATTTTTCAAAGCTCTTGTTGCTAAGCAACCCGTTTACATTACAACAAGGTTGGATTGGAATTCTGGATTCTATCAGAGTCTCTCAGGTGATCTGCTTAAGGTTCCCAGATCTTGTTCTAACTTTGGAAAAACTGCCTTTTCTTTTAGCGCTTCATACTCTTGGAACGCCCTCCAATGCACTTTAAAGTTTGATACTCTTCCAACCTTTGGACCTTTGCTTTTCCTGTTTCTTGTTTCCTGTTTTTTAATCTTATTTTAACTTGATTGTATCGTGCTGATTACTTGTTTTTATCTTATTTTAACTTGATTGTATCGTGCTGATTACTTGTTTTTTATCTTATTTTAACTTGATTTTATCGTGCTGATTACTTGTTTTTATCTTATTTTAACTTGATTTTATCGTGCTGATTACTTATTTTTATCTTATTTTAACTTGATTTTATCGTGCTGATTACTTGTTTTTTATCTTATTTTAACTTGATTGTATCGTGCTGATTACTTGTTTTTATCTTGTTTTAACTTGATTGTATCGTGCTGATTACTTGTTTTTATCTTATTTTAACTTGATTGTATCGTGCTGATTACTTGTTTTTATCTTATTTTAACTTGATTGTATCGTGCTGATTACTTGTTTTTATCTTATTTTAACTTGATTGTATCGTGCTGATTACTTGTTTTTATCTTATTTTAACTTGATTGTATCGTGCTGATTACTTGTTTTTATCTTATTTTAACTTGATTGTATCGTGCTGATTACTTGTTTTTTTATCTTATTTTAACTTTATTTTATCGTGCTGATTACTTGTTTTTTATCTTATTTTAACTTGATTGTATCGTACTGATTACTTGTTTTTTATCTTATTTTAACTTGATTTTATCGTGCTGATTACTTGTTTTTTATCTTATTTTAACTTGATTGTATCGTGCTGATTACTTGTTTTTTTTCTTATTTTAACTTGATTGTATCGTGCTGATTACTTGTTTTTATCTTATTTTAACTTGATTGTATCGTGCTGATTACTTGTTTTTTTCTTATTTTAACTTGATTGTATCGTGCTGATTACTTGTTTTTATCTTTGTGTTATTTTATCTTTTAGTTGTATACTCGGCGTCACTAGTATACATGATGGAAACCTCAGTGTAAATAAAGGTTGAATGAAAATGTAATGGAAAGATATTGGGGAAGATATACAAGTATTGTTGTACAATAGAGGCCTTGTATGCATTGCATGGGTAAACAAGACACTCAGCTACACAAAGCTATTCATGTTACACTTCATTCACACACACATTAATACCACTATAATCACACAGTTTAAAAGACTCTTAAGAACCCCTTCAGTAAAAGACACCTGTCATTTCACCTGCATGCTTCCCATATCTTTCCACCTGCTGTATCAACCAGGATACCAGCCCTCTTTCCCACTGACGGACCTGTGCAATACCCCTCCAAAGTTACATTGAAACATCACTAATACCTCTCCAAAGTTACATTGAAACATTACTAATACCTCTCCAAAGTTACATTGAAACATTACTAATATCTCTCCAGAGTTACAGTGAAACATTACTAATACCTCTCCAAAGTTACATTGAAACATTACTAATATCTCTCCAGAGTTACAGTGAAACATTACTAATACCTCTCCAAAGTTACATTGAAACATCACTAATACCTCTCCAAAGTTACATTGAAACATTACTAATATCTCTCCAGAGTTACAGTGAAACATTACTAATACCTCTCCAAAGTTACATTGAAACATTACTAATACCTCTCCAAAGTTACAGTGAAACATTACTAATACCTCTCCAAAGTTACATTGAAACATTACTGTAACTGAGGGGTACAATTCCCTGACTGTATGGTTAGATATGATACTTACTACCACTACCTCTTGTACTTTAGACTCTGGCCACCCAGTACTAGGTATGAATATGTTGAACACTCCCACCTGATAAACGGATCCAACACAAATGTACCAAATCGAAAGTTTGAGTTTTAATACATAGCAAAAGGTATGTACAACGATCACTTAATTACATTTATGATTTGAAATAGTATGCACTTTTATGGCAAATGAGTATTCGTAGGTAGATCAATATCGAATGTCCAATCTCTGATTGCGCAGGAAGCAAATATACAACCTGGAATATTTAGGGAACAATAGCGATGATACTTGAATGATTATATAGCTGGATACACTAGGGGAAGGTTCCGACTGCTTGTAGGACAGCTGGAGGGGGGGGGGGGGTTAGAGAGTCACTGGCTGGATCCCGTCTGGCCGAGGGTATCTTGGGAGAGTCCACAGTTGTGCGACACGGTGCCCAACGATCCTCGATCCACAGATGAATGCAGTTGGACCCTCTGTGGCCGGCGTCCTCCGGTCCACGACGGAGAGACGTGAGGCGACCTCACTGTGCAGAGCGCCGTCTCACCTGTCGTCCTCTCCGGGGGGAGTATTTCCAACACACCGCCGTGTTGGCCTTTATCCATAGAATAATCAAAGTACTCAAAGCATAATCCAAGCCGGGGAAGGCTAGCCGTCGTCGGTAGAATAATCCAATATACAGGTCCACTCGCTCTTTGGCCTGGAGCTCCTCGGGTGCAGCTTCACGTGGGGTCAACCACCCTGGATAAGCGTCCAGCTGATGCCCGAAACGATGGGGGTGCTGATTACTATAGAACTCTTACCGCACGAGGCACTATATATGAATAGACTATTATTAGCTTAATAGAATACGTCCAACTCGACGATATAGTGCCAAATATGACTATTCAAATATTAATATACACGATGTCTCAATGCCGATACTGGGCCGAATTGGCCTTACTGCCCACACGTGGTTCGCGGGGAGGCTTTTGCGTCTGTCACTCTGTTGGAGGGTAAGGAACTGGACTAAAAGGAAAGTTCTACTTTAATAGCGCAGTATATATACGCACTATGAACAAATAGTACCATTAGTGGTGCGGTAGACATATTCCTACGCGGAACTAGGACTTGTCCATACATGTTGAGCGGTACGATTGAACTTGGTCTGAGGGGTATGGCGACCTGGCACCAAGGTCTCGTCCAATGGTAGAATGGAGACTATTATGGGATGTTCAGTAGACTAGAAGGGATATTCAATGCATATTGTACAAGGAATATACAAGGGATATCAGGGGATATACAAATACAATTAAATATATATATATAAATAAATATATATATTCGGTTTAATCTGATCCTTCAGAACAGCCGCCCCCTAATTGGTCACAACCTAATTAGCTAAGCAGAGACAGATTAACCGCACTGTCTACCACTCAAGGGTTCGCTGTAAGGGTCAGTCAACTCACAAAGTCATAGGGTCATGGTCATCATCGATTGTGTCTGGGAGTCGGGGCAGTTCTATGAGCCTCGCCACAGGACGGGTGTAAGTGCGCCCTTGGACGAGTACTTCAGCTGCTCGGACCTTGCCATCGGCACCGGTGATCACTTTGCTTACGCGGCCAGCCGGCCACATAGCTCTGGGTAGTGACTGGTCAATAATCATGACGACTGTTCCTTCCGTCAAATTGTCTCTCTCTTTTACCCACTTCTGGCGGGTCTGTAGAGACGGTAGGTAGTGCAGTAGGAAACTGCTCCAAAACTTGTCGGCTAATACTTGGCTGTACCTCCACATTCGTCGGCCGTTCGCTTCTTCAGGCCGGTACATTGTCTGGGGTAACGCGGGATCTAGCCGCCCCATCAGGAGGGTGTTGGGGGTGACTGGGTCGACATCTGCTACATCACTGGAGACGTAACCGAGGGGCTTTGAGTTCAATACTCCCTCAATCTCCGTGAGGACTGTCATTAGGACTTCTTCCGCCACAGTCTGGGCCCCAAGTACTGCGTACAGGGCTGTCTTTATAGAACGTACTTCTCGTTCCCAAGTTCCACCGAAGTGGGGTGCGTTTGGGGGGTTGAATTGGAAGTCAATCTGGGCTGGAGCGAGGTGGGTCTTAAGTTCTGGGCCCATAGCTTGGAAGCTCTCCCTCAGCTCTCTTTCTCCGCCTTTGAAGTTTGTCCCGTGATCGGACAATAATGTAGACGGTTTTCCTTTCCGTGATGTGAATCTTCGGAAGGCCATAAGGAATGAGTCTGTGCTCATGGTCGGAAGGAGCTCGATATGTATCGCTCTGGTGGTCATGCATTTGAATACAATACCCCACCGCTTCTCGGTGCCTCTTCCTTTCTTTATGTGCAGCGGGCCAAAACAGTCCATGCCTGTTGAGTGGAATGGCTTGTCGCCGAGTCGGAGGCGACATGGAGGTAGGTCAGCCATCCGTGGTATGCTGGGCTGCGCGCGCCACTTTCGGCAGTCTAGACAGGTTCGCTGGAAGCGTCGCACCGCCTCTCTTCCTTGAAGTATCCAGTAACGACGTCTGATCTCCGCGAAGACTCTCTCTGCTCCTGCGTGGTGTACATCCTCGTCGTATTTCTTTATAATCAGCTCTGTGACCTTGTGTCGGCTGTTCAATACGATCGGGTACTTAATGTCATCCGGTAAATTGGGGGCTCTCCGCAGGCGACCACCCACTCTGATGAGGGTATGTGTGTCACTCTCGGGGGCCAGATGAATCAATCTGCTGTCTGATGGGACGGGCTTTCCTCCCTGTAGACAGTCTAGTTCATCGGGGAACGAGTCTCTCTGGGCTCGTTGCAGTAGAAGCAGTTCTGCTTCCTCGTAGTCAGCTGCTGACATATCAGCGGGGGACTGAATCTCTGGGTGGTGCCGCAGGAATGTCCGTTGCTGCGCACTCTCTATGGTAATGCAATCGTCTATGTTGGGGTCTGCGGAGACAACAGTGCTCAATCCACAGAACATAGGTTTCTTATTCTCAGCCTCCTCGTCACTTGCTTCCCTCGGGGTGGGCGTGGGCCAATCTCCTTCCGGGAGCTTGAGGAATGCTGGTCCGTCACTGTAGATGTTACGACGGGTTAAGTCATCTAGGGACATTCCCCGGGTGATGACGTCAGCTGGGTTGTGTTTTGTATCAACATAGCGCCAGTTTGCTTCTCCGGTTAACTCTCCGGTTAACTCTTGAATCTCAGTGACTCTGACTCCCACGAAGACTTTGTATTTGCATGAATCCGATTTGATCCAGGCGAGTACTGTCGTGGAATCTGACCACAGGATTGTTCTATGCACCGGAATGGTGAGCTCACGTTGGATGAGCGTGGCTAGATGCGCTCCTGCGAGGGCTGCGCAGAGCTCTAGACGTGGGATAGACTGTTGCTTGCGTGGGGCTATTCTCGAGCGGGCGAGGATGAATGCTGTGTAGATCTCTCCCCCCTCTTCTTGGGCCCGCAAGTAGGCTACTGATCCGTAGGCGACCTCGGAGGCGTCACTGAAGACGTGTATATCCATTTTACATGTCTCTGGCCTCACCGTGGGTGGGAAGTAGCTTCGGCGTATATTAACGCCTGGGAGTGAGTGGAGTTCCATCTCCCACTCTCTCCAGGTGGATGCAAGGTGTGCGGGAATGGGGTCGTCCCAGCCCTGGTCCTTGTCCCACAATGCTCGTACAATCATCTTTGCCCTGGTGGTGTACGGTAGTATACATCCTAACGGGTCATATTGTCGGGCGAGTGTTCTGTACACACTCCGTCTGGTGGTCGGTATTGCCGTCGACCTTCCCTGCTCCGTGGTCAGGGGTTTGTGTCTATAGTGGAGCGAATCTGTTTTGAAGCGCCACACTAGTCCTAGTGTCATCTCTTGGGCTTCTCCTGGGATTGTGGCCATCCAGGTCTCGCTGCTCGCTGCCTTGTCCTCGGAGGAGAGGCTGCGCAGTACGTGCGGATCGCTGCTGGCCCACTGCCTGAGATCAAAGCCGCCTTTGATCAGAGAGGCGCGGAGTTTAAGTAGGAGAGCCTCGGCTTCTTCCTGGGTTGAAACGCTTTGTAGACAGTTATCTACGTAGAAGCTGTTCTTCACACTGTGTCGGACCTCTTCGTCCGCTGCTGGGTCCTCTGCGACATGTCTCTGTAGTGCAAATGTAGCACAGCATGGGCTGCATGTAGTTCCGAAAGGGAGGACTTCCCATTGGTAGATGGCTGGGTGCTCATCTCCTGGCCTCTCTCTCCATAGGAACCGCAACAGGGGCTTGTCCTCCTCTACTAATCTCACCTGCAGGAACATCCCTTTGATATCCCCGCTGATAGCCACCTTGTCCTGGCGGAAGCGGAGTAGTACGCCTAGTAGGGAGGGGCCGAGTGTAGGACCGGGCAATAGCTCTTTATTCAGATTTTGGGATCCGATCTGGTAGCTGCAGTTAAACACGATGCGGTCTTTGCCGTTGTGATGAACCTTGTGGTGGGGCACGTACCACGATTCAGTCGTCTGGTCGGCCTCTTTAATGTCAATCTTTGTGACGTGTCCCGCTGTGATGAGCTTCTCAATCTCAGCGCGGTATACACTTTCTTGGGCGGGGTCCTTGGCTAAGCGCCGCTCTGTGTTTAGTAGGTACCGCTCTGTGGCGTCTTTCTTTGCGTGAAAGGTAGGCATCCCTTCCCGCCGCAGGAGTGGCGTGGCGTATCTCAACGCGCCGCTGACTGGGACTCTCTTTGTTCCCGTCTCGAGGAGGTTAATGGCGTAGATGTCGTCTTTAGAGCGAATGTCTTTCTTTTCGTTCTTAAAGGGCATTTGTTCTAAGGTCCATAGCCTCTCTACATGCTGCAGGAGTGCGGTGTCTCCCTCTGTGACTCGGGAGTGGAGACAGCTAGTGGCTGTGGTTCGGTTGAGAGATTTGGCGAGTGGGCCTTGGAGAGTCCATCCTAGGCGGGTCTCGACTGCTGCAGGACAGCCTCTGGGTCCGGTATGAACCCGGTCTATCGGGACAATGAGGTCTGCATGGTCGGAGCCTATCAACAGTGTCGGGGTAGCACCGTCTATGAGTGGGATCGGTAGCTTGCGTAGATGTACATATTTCTCCATCAGCTTGGCTACGGGGTATGTGTACCGCGACAGTCCTATTTCTTGGCTGGTGAAAGCGTCTGTAATCCTGTACCGTTGCTCGGGCTGGCCGCTTGCTGCGATAGAGAATGAGACATTCTCGCCCTTTATCGTTTTCAAATCTCTTCTTATTGTCCGAATTGTCATTTGGTTTTCGCTCCCCCGCAGCCCTAGCTGGGCCGCAGCGGACGCGAGCAGAAGGGTCTTCTCTGACCCGTCATCAAGGACGGCGTAAGTGTCCATGACTTTATTCTGGTAGCTCAATGTCACACGGACTACCTTTAAGAGCACTCTGGCTCCGCTGCTGCTGGCGGGGTCGATGTACATGACGCTTGCTTTGCTGCTTGATGGTGCGGGTGGAGGCCGCCGTCTGTTACTGTCGTGGAGTATGTCCAGATGGGCTCCATCGCACCGACTGCACTTTTTCTTTAAGCGGCATTCGGCTGCCATGTGTGATCGCGCACAGCGAAAACAGCGTCTGTTGGACTTTATCCATTGACTCGCTTCCTCCGCATTCATCTTGGGGAATGAGTCACATTGTGACAGCCAGTGTTCTTTCTCACAGTAGGGGCACACTATCTTCCACTTCTCCTTTCTTGAGGGGGTACTGTGGCTCCTACTGCTTGGCACTGACTCCGATTGGTGCATGACAGTCACCGATCTTCTTCCATCATTTAGTCTCCTGGTTCCTTCTCTGGAGCCAGGGGTGCTCTGTCCGAATGTATCTAGCCGTAAGCTGCTGACTTCTCTCGCCAGGAAGTCGGCTAGATCGAGGAGGTTCGGTTCGGGGCCATTAGGGTCTCGGTGGTCTCTCTGCCGCCTAAAGCGCTCCTGTCGGGCGGGCGGTAGCTTCTCCAAGATCCTCTCTACATTTGAGTTGGCGTATAGTTCATGCCTACCCTTTTCCCTCTGCGCTCCCAGCATCCCTACCAGGGACTGCACTCTGATGGACAGGTCGTCCAGTGCTCGATTGTCTGTTGCTGGGGGTAGGCGGTCGATGTGCCTGATCTCCTGGATCACGTAATCCCATATACGTCCATATCTCTGGTCCAACGCTACCAGCGCTGCGGTGTATGGGGTCGTGGAAGTGGCGTAGGCGAGCGCTATGTTGTGCGCGCGGGGTACCTTTAAATGCTTCAGTAGTATCGCGTATTTATGGCGTTCATCAATGACATCCACCAACATTGTCTCCAGACACATGCGGAGCTCCGTATACTGGGCCCGGTTCTCCTGGGTGAAGTCTGGTACCATAGGTGTGCCAATGTATGACGCGGATTGTTGATACATCGGCGAGCGTTGGGGGAGAGGCCTCCTAGGCGAGTCTCCTCCTGCTCCTTGGCGTGGGCTGGTACCGGCTGTGTACCATGGCCCGCTGGTCCAGGTGCTGTTCCTCGGTGCGGGTCGTGCGTCGTGCTCACCCGTGAATAGCGTCGGGGGTCTGTAGCGCAGCTCCGCGGGGGTATAGCCTGGGCTGTACTGGACCTCCTGGTCCGGTAGAGTACTGTGCTGTCGTCGGGCGTGGTTCTCCTCCTCTTCCTCTTTGTCTTCCGTTAGGTCATCCAGGGCTTGTAGTCTCTGATTTAGCCTCTCCGCAGTGTATGCTGCTCCTTCCCGGTGGCTGGGTCTCGCTTGGACCGGTTGGGGAAGGGGGTCTGCGGGGGGTATAGACCTCGTCTGTTGGTCAAGTTCAGGGTCGCTTACTCGGCTAGGGGATGCCGCCCTGGAGTGATGTCTAGACGAGTTCCTGGAGCCTCTGGTGGAGGGAGGGGGTGTTGTCCTTCTGATCAGCTGTTCTATTAGTTGCGCTTGTGCTCTGTCGCGCTCGTCTTCGCGCTTGGTGAGATCTGATTCTCTCTGGGCACCGGTGGCGGCGCGCTGGGCGTCGGCCCGGTCTCTTGCCATATTCTCTTCCATCTGAATGCGTCTTATTTCCAGGCGTATGTGCTCTTCTTCGCTCCGTTGCTGTATCTGCAATCGATCGCGTTCACCCTGGAGTCTATCGCATTCAGTAGAGGCTTTCAGGCTGACGAGGAATGCCTGCTGTAGTGTCCTCTCTGCCTCGCTGGGAGAAGACGGTTGTATAGGGGAGCCGTCCCTTGGGGTACTCCGTGCGGAGTCTTGGAGCTCTATCTCCACGGTGCTCTCCTCATCTTCTTCCGTGCCGAGTTCTCTCTCGGTAGTGTTGTCTTCCTCCCGGGACTCGTCGGGGACTACTTCTTCGGTATTGGCGGGGTGTAAAGTCATGTCTGGTTCCCCCTGGTCCCCACCGTGAGCTTGGTCAGTTACATTAGAACCCATAGGGGCCTCTATGGTCGGGGTAGCCTGGTCGTTAGGGTTAGACATAATTTTACTTTCTAGTTTTACCGCGTTTACTGTTGGTAGAAGACTAGGTTGTTGACTGACAGCGTAAGCCTCTAGGTACTGAGGGAGCTGTCGTTTGCGCCGCGGGCGTTGTTGGTTAGGAGGATCGTTTCGTGGAGTGTTCATCATAGGCCATTTTAATATTAATAACACTATATTAATATTACACTGATTACCCTCCGGCTCGAAGGACCAATTGTAACTGAGGGGTACAATTCCCTGACTGTATGGTTAGATATGATACTTACTACCACTACCTCTTGTACTTTAGACTCTGGCCACCCAGTACTAGGTATGAATATGTTGAACACTCCCACCTGATAAACGGATCCAACACAAATGTACCAAATCGAAAGTTTGAGTTTTAATACATAGCAAAAGGTATGTACAACGATCACTTAATTACATTTATGATTTGAAATAGTATGCACTTTTATGGCAAATGAGTATTCGTAGGTAGATCAATATCGAATGTCCAATCTCTGATTGCGCAGGAAGCAAATATACAACCTAGAATATTTAGGGAACAATAGCGATGATACTTGAATGATTATATAGCTGGATACACTAGGGGAAGGTTCCGACTGCTTGTAGGACAGCTGGAGGGGGGGGGGGGGTTAGAGAGTCACTGGCTGGATCCCGTCTGGCCGAGGGTATCTTGGGAGAGTCCACAGTTGTGCGACACGGTGCCCAACGATCCTCGATCCACAGATGAATGCAGTTGGACCCTCTGTGGCCGGCGTCCTCCGGTCCACGACGGAGAGACGTGAGGCGACCTCACTGTGCAGAGCGCCGTCTCACCTGTCGTCCTCTCCGGGGGGGGGTATTTCCAACACACCGCCGTGTTGGCCTTTATCCATAGAATAATCAAAGTACTCAAAGCATAATCCAAGCCGGGGAAGGCTAGCCGTCGTCGGTAGAATAATCCAATATACAGGTCCACTCGCTCTTTGGCCTGGAGCTCCTCGGGTGCAGCTTCACGTGGGGTCAACCACCCTGGATAAGCGTCCAGCTGATGCCCGAAACGATGGGGGTGCTGATTACTATAGAACTCTTACCGCACGAGGCACTATATATGAATAGACTATTATTAGCTTAATAGAATACGTCCAACTCGACGATATAGTGCCAAATATGACTATTCAAATATTAATATACACGATGTCTCAATGCCGATACTGGGCCGAATTGGCCTTACTGCCCACACGTGGTTCGCGGGGAGGCTTTTGCGTCTGTCACTCTGTTGGAGGGTAAGGAACTGGACTAAAAGGAAAGTTCTACTTTAATAGCGCAGTATATATACGCACTATGAACAAATAGTACCATTAGTGGTGCGGTAGACATATTCCTACGCGGAACTAGGACTTGTCCATACATGTTGAGCGGTACGATTGAACTTGGTCTGAGGGGTATGGCGACCTGGCACCAAGGTCTCGTCCAATGGTAGAATGGAGACTATTATGGGATGTTCAGTAGACTAGAAGGGATATTCAATGCATATTGTACAAGGAATATACAAGGGATATCAGGGGATATACAAATACAATTAAATATATATAAATAAATATATATATTCGGTTTAATCTGATCCTTCAGAACAATTACTAATACCTCTCCAAAGTTACATTGAAACATTACTAATATCTCTCCAGAGTTACAGTGAAACATTACTAATACCTCTCCAAAGTTACAGTGAAACATTACTAATACCTCTCCAAAGTTACATTGAAACATTACTAATACCTCTCCAATGTTACATTGAAACATTACTAATACCTCTCCAATGTTACATTTAAACATTACTAATACCTCTCCAAAGTTACATTGAAACATTACTAATACCTCTCCAATGTTACATTTAAACATTACTAATACCTCTCCAAAGTTACAGTGAAACATTACTAATATCTCTCCAAAGTTACAGTGAAACATTACTAATACCTCTCCAAAGTTACAGTGAAACATTACTAATACCTCTCCAATGTTACATTTAAACATTACTAATACCTCTCCAAAGTTACAGTGAAACATTACTAATATCTCTCCAAAGCTACATTGAAACATTACTAATACCTCTCCAAAGTTACATTGAAACATTACTAATACCTCTCCAAAGTTACATTGAAACATTACTAATATATCTCCAAAGCTACATTGAAACATTACTAATACCTCTCCAATGTTACATTGAAACATTACTAATACCTCTCCAATGTTACATTGAAACATTACTAATACCTCTCCAATGTTACATTGAAACATTACTAATACCTCTCCAATGTTACATTGACACATTACTAATACCTCTCCAATGTTACATTGAAACATTACTAATACCTCTCCAATGTTACATTGAAACATTACTAATACCTCTCCAAAGTTACATTGACACATTACTAATACCTCTCCAAAGTTACATTGAAACATTACTAATACCTCTCCAAAGTTACATTGACACATTACTAATACCTCTCCAAAGTTACATTGAAACATTACTAATACCTCTCCAAAGTTACATTGAAACATTACTAATACCTCTCCAAGGTTACATTGAAACATTACTAATACCTCTACAATCTAAATAACTAAATATATAAAAAATTTGCTGTTCACTGACCTTCCATGTCCTTCTTGCCCCAGAGCCTTGCTTTTACATTATTTAAATGCAGCACTAGATGTCGCACTAGAGCACCAGCAGCATGTCATTTGTCCAATCAGGTGCATTCCACGTGGGGAAATGGAAAGCAGGGAGGGGATACATGCATGCAACATGTAAACAACAACATTGACTTTAGAATGTTATTTGAATTATAAATTAATTAATACAAAATAAAAAGTTTATTCCACACCTTTCTAAAAGTTCTGTAGATATATTCTTATTTTTATTTAATGATTACTCTAAATACTTTTTTTTTTACGTTTTATCTATAGCACCTTTAAGTTGTACACACATACCAATCATAGGTCAAAACATTGCAAAATGTGGCTGAATTCTAAAAAGCCAGAAGTGGTACTGAAAATGAATGGCTCTGAAAAGAGACGGAATTCCTATCAATCCGGTCCACGTTTTGCGTCACGTGCGGCTCTGCTTGGATCAGAGAGGAGCTGTCTCAGGGGCGTGATTTCGAAACCTAGCCGCATTTCTGGCAAGACGCTCTCTGATTGGCCGCCCGAGGCCTGTTTCTACACTGGTTAAGCTTAGGCACTCTTTCGAAGTTGGTTAAGGTTAGAGTTTGTCTTAGAACGCCAGGTAGTTTGCAGGCTGTTTGACGTGGAAATGGGCAAAGACACAGCTCGTCACGCGATTGGGCAAACATGTCAGTGGCCAATCAGAGAGCGTCAGTCAGTGCCAATCAGAGAGCGTTTGCCAGAAATGTGGCTAGGTTTCTAAATCACGCGTCTCAGGGACACCTGGATATTTTCCCCAACGGAGTTTCACTTCTGCGGTCGGTTTGCACGATCTGATTGGCCACTGACGTTTCTCTCAGCGCCAATCGCGTTACTCCTAACAAACTGGTTAATAATTATAAGCTTGGCATCTCTTTCGAAGTCGCTCTCTTTCGAAGTTGGTTAGGGTTAGTTGGTTAAGGTTAGGGTTAAGAGTAGGGTTAGGGTTAGTTGGTTAAGGTTAGGGTTAGGGTTAGTTGGTTAAGGTTAGGGTTAGGGTTAGTTGGTTAAGGTTAGGGTTAGGGTAACAGCCTGCTGGCGCGATTGTTAGGAGTAACGCGATTGGCGCTGAAAAAAACGTCAGTGGCCAATCAGATCGCGCAAACCGAATGCCGTACTGTCTATCTATGTCGTGTGTGTCATATATGTTATGATGAATTGAAAATGGGGGACCCTGATGTAAACAAGACGAAAGTCTGCAAGCATCCCCTTAACAATTGTATGTATTGAGCTGTACTGTACTGTACCCATTCTGCAATCTGTTAATAAAGTTTTCAATCAATCAATCAATCGAAGTAAATATACACGCCTCAGGGACACCCGTCCAGAATATCCTGTGATCCGGTCCACGTTTTGCATCACGTGCGCGCGGCGAGCGGCTCTGCCCCGCCCGCGTGTATGCCTTCGACGACGGAACTGCGTTTTTCCGCGTTCGAGTTTTGCGCTCTGATTGGCCAGGTCATGTGACATGTGCACCAATCGTGGGACAGCAAGTTCTGCGCCTATTTCAGCCTGCAAACTACCTGGCGTTCTATCGCCATGCTCTAAGACAAACTCTAACCTTAACCAACTTCGAACGAGCGCCTAAGCTTAAGGCGAGACACTGCAGGTGAATAGTCAAATATACTTTTTTTGTTGATTTTGAGATTTTGTTATATTTTGCTTCCTAAACATGTCTTCTATGAACCTAGTGACAATAAAACGTCAATAACACACATTTAGTTGTTTATTTTACATCATTTTGCCTTATTGCATCCATAAATGTGCACATATTTAATGGGGAAGTGCCTCATTTGCATATATAAACATACATTTCAGAAAACTTGCAATATATTTTTTCTTAGTTTATATGTACATAACAAATTGGGAAAGTTTCATAGTGATATCTATTCAAATATTTTTTGCCTATTAGGGGGTACTATACTGTACTACACTGTTTGTAGCCTGTGTGTAGTTCTGTTCAGTTCAATAACATCATTATTATTATTATTCAGTTATCAGGCATGTGTTTAGGTTGTCTATTACTAATGGTTTGATTAGGTATTGTGTTTGTAAATATCTGTTTAAAAAAAAAAGTATGGCATTTTACAATACAGAACTTTGAAGGCGTTTTCCCAAAAATGAGTTTTAAGAGTTTTTCCTCATACTCTGAGCCAGAAATCTCCACTTCAGTAGCACTCACATACACCAAACCTTCCAGTTCTATTCATATCTATGTTCTGAAGGTATTTACAGAAGGGTTTGTTGATATCGCATTCATACCCTGATTTATATCACATTTTATTCCTAAAAACATGGCGAAATATGGAATTTTACCATACAAATGGACTGAATGGAGTATTTTCTGATTTATGGAGTGATAAAAAGAGATATCCAAAATCCCCTCTGTAATAACCTTTGGCTCTAATATGTCAACAAAATGAAACTATAATTTTGAAAATGGCTTTATCCAATGTTCAGATTTCTGTCCTGGAATTATATGCAAATTATGCCTCATTTGCATATTTAAACATACAATTTCAGAAAACTTGTAATACAAAAAAGTCTTGTCTTAATATAAGTAATCAACTGGGGAAGTTTCATTGTGATATCTATTAGTTAATTTTTTTACCCTATTCACCTCTGCACCCTCTGCACCTGCAGAAACTTGCGGTCCCACGATTGGGCGTACATGTCACATGACCAGAAATGACCTGGCCAATCAGAGACGCGGAAATGCAGTTCTGTTGTAGAAGGCATTCAGGCGCCCCGCCCCGCCCTCTCTCGACCAGCGCGGTGACGTCACGGCACGTCACCACCCTTCCCCCCCCTCCCCCTCCCCTTAGCAACAGAGGAGGAGGCAGCGCAAAGATGGCGGCGTCCAGCAGAAACGCCGAGCGTTCTCTCGAGATGATAACGAGTCCGCCGTTGTTAATAAAGATACCGAAGACGGAGGCGCCGTCGCCCGAATCCGAGGACAATCTAAGTGACAGTAACAACCAGTACCACTCGTCCAACCCGTCCACGCCGAACCGCTTCTCGCCTCTGAACGTAGCGGGCCGGAGCGGCGGCTTGGCGGCCTCGTCCTCCTCCAACAACGGCTTCCTGAGCTCCACGGCGTGCCGCGGCATGTCCTGGACGCCGTCCGAGACCAACGCGCTGATCGCGGTGTGGGGCAACGAGCGGCTGACGGAGGCGCGCATGCAGCAGCTGGAGGTGGCCGGCACCGTGTTCTCCGGCAAGGCCCCCGGGCCCGCCATGTACGAGCGGGTCTCCAGGGCCCTGGCGGAGCTGGGCTACGAGAGGACCCCCTCCCAGTGCCGGGAGAGGATGAAGGTATTGACATTAATAATAACCGGGGCTTGATTGATTGATTGATTGATTGATTGAAAATGTTATATTACCAGATTGCAGAATGGGTACAATACAGTACAGCTCAATACACACAATTGTTAAGGGGATGCAGACCAGAGACCACAAACAGTACTGTATTTGTAAATCTGGAAGAAGAAGAAGAAGAAGAAGAAGATGTAGGAGGCCATATTGTCGTAATATAGGTATATATATATAACGTGAGATTTGCATGTACATTAAAAAGGTACATGTCATGTATGTCCCTATGCCATAACATAACTGTCATGTATGTTGTCATAAATGTCACTATGAATTGAAAATGGGGGACCCTGATGTAAACAAGACAAACGTCTTTCTCTGGTCTTGATTGATTGATTGAAAATGTTATTAACAGATTGCAGAATGGGTACAATACAGTAGTACATCTCAATACACAATTGTTAAGGGGATGCAGAAGACCAGAGAAAGACTTTCATCTTGTTTACATCAGGGTCCCCCCTTTTCAATTCATCATAACATAATCATGCATGACATACAGATAGACAGTACTGCTACATCTATACATTTATGACATATCAGATTTACAAATACAGTACTGTTTGTGATACAAAAATAGTCTAAAAAAGAGAGTATATATACATTTGATGAAGACACTGTACACCGGGGCCATATAGTCATAATAAAGGTATATAATGTGAGATTTGCATATTACATTAAAGGTACATGTTCTAAAAACATGCCAGTTCTATCATCATCATCATCATCATCATCATCATCATCATCATCATCATCACCAAGCTGTCATCTTGCTGCTGACCCAGCTTGCAAGATTCAGACTCACTGTGGTTTTGAACCAGGCTTGAGGTTCTAGTAACAGGTGTGCTGCTTACTGATGTTGTTGCGATGCTCATCTCAAAGCATTGTTGCTGCACCACGGTTTGTGACACACACACAATCTGGTCTTCCCAATCAATAATATGGCGAGGATTTTATGTGACATACAGCAAACACTGACCATTAGGCATTAGCTATATTATGAACATCAAGTCACACTTCGCTAAAGCTGTCTGGGGTCTGTTGACAACACCAGGACTATCCACCACAGGTTCCACAACAAGGTCCAGCTCAGTGGAATTAGGCTACGTTCACACTGCAAGCTTTTGTGCTCAATTATGATGTATTGCTCAGATCTGATTATTTTGTTTTCAAGTCAAGTCAAGAGTTTTATTTGTCACGGCAATGATGGCATACAAGCATACAGTGAAATGCGGGCGGTCATGCCCGCAGCGATTGTGCAATAATACAAGTAATAAGAATAGGATGAGAATAAGACATTTGTGCAATAAAACAAGTAATAAGAATAAGACATAACAGGTATATGTACATACAGTTTACAAAAAGCATGGTAAGACATGCTAAGGTCCTGCGATAGTGCAATACAATGTTAGCTACGGATGAGGCACTGGGTCTTATGTCCACTACTATACAATGCTATACACTATACATCTACAGTTATACTATGTGTCCTTATGCTAGCTTGCTATATCCATCTGTTTACTATACAAGAACCACTCCTGTTTTGGCTGTCAATATCAGATTCCAGTGTGAACTGGTCACGCTCCTGAACTGACCCGCATATAATACGCACATGAACAATAACAATGATGGACGTAAACATGGAGGGTCACAGTTTGTGGTTTACTGTATAAGTTGAATGCAGTAAGTGGAGGCTGGCCAGCTGATTAAAACAAATCCCATCTGTATCTGATTTAGGACCACATGACATGACGACACAGTGGCCCAAATCACAATTAAAAAGATCAGATTGTGTGATTGATTTGTGCCGTTCACACACCGTCATGACAATGCAGATCTGAGTCACATATGAGCAAAATGAATCCGATTTGGGCCACTTTTGCCTGCAGTCTGAATGTAGCCTTAGTGATGATGAGTGGGGCCTAATAAATTCTGCCCCATAAGTCTTTAATATTTTCACGTTGGCTCACTTGATAAGTGTTCCAGCCTTGTTTTATTGTTATAGAACAGTGGTTCTCAACTTGGGGGTTGCCAGAGGATTTTGGCCGCATTATTAATATTATAATCTTTTGGATAAGCTAGATGTTCTCCCCCTTGAGAAATAATAAAGATTTGAAGTCTAAAGAACTCCTCTAGTCATTAATCAAGTTAAATATCCTGAAAGGGGGTAATAAAAATCATGGTTCACTATTTTGTCTATGCCTCACAAACAGGCACCCCTCTGTGTAAGGGGTCACAAAGCAAAAAGGTTGAGTACCAGTGGTATATAAACTTAGATACTTTTTTTTAACTAAATTCACATCGACAACAACTAGAAATGCAAATATGGATAAAGGGGAAAATAAGTAGATGGCAATAAATAAAAATATTTAATATTTTAGCCTACTGTATATACTTAGGCTATATCATTATTTATTCTCTCGCTGGTTTTCAGTTTACTGTGAGATTGTGAGACTATTGAAATGATTTTCAATTCTGTTCGAATCCAGCTCCCGGCGTTGTCACCAGCTTGGCTGGCCGTTCACACTAATACAATTGGCTGTATTAGAGGGTGGGAGAAGCTGGCGGGGTGGGTCCGGGTTGTTATAAACAGCGACTCCTACAGTTCGGTCGGGGCGCCTGCTCAGCGCGGATAGGATCTAAGGGGGGTAGTGTGATCCTTCCACACGTTACACCCTCTCAGTGAGAGTCCGCGCTGCCAGGTGAAAAGAAGCGGTTGATTGGCTGGACGTGTGTCGGAGGAAGCACGTGATAGCCTCCACTCTCCCAGACCGACTGTGGGGGGTAAGTGCGCAGCGACCAGGAAGGGGATTGGGAATTGGCATAACGACTAACATTGGGATGGGAGAAAATCGGAGGAAAAATAAGGGGGAAAAAGATTAAAAAAAAAAAAAAAATGATGCTCAATGATGCAGTTAATTGTTACCATTTACATAGTTTTTATGTACATTATTATGTTCATTGTTGTTAGGTACATTGTTACTAGGAACATTGTTATTTGTTACATTGTTATTATGTTCATTGTTATTAGATACATTGTTATTTGGTACGTTGTTATTATGTGTACACATCAAATATTATACCAGTTGGCCAGATAGTGGTGGCATCATTGAAAGTCATGATCTAAAAGGCTGTTATTCCTTCACGAAGTTCGATTGACACGAAACCTGACCAGCTGCCCTCGTTGCACATGATGTCACGCTACTTTGCCTTTTAGTACCAAAATACACCACATCAGATTTTCCACCATTTAAAATGTTTTTGTTGAACAGGTTTTTCCCCTCAAGGCTTTTAGGAAAGTAAGAGATAGGGGCATGAAAGGGACAACAGCGGCTCAGGAGGTAGAGCTGGTCGTCTGGTAATCGTGAGCGGTTCCCGTTCTGATTGCAGCTTCTCCCGGGCAGCGTGTCAAAAAGTGTCCTTGAGCAAGGCACTTAACCACCCCCTAACGGCTCCCGATGAGCAGGTCGGCACCTTGCGTGGTCGGACTGGTCGCCTCCGGGCGCCGTCTGTGTGTGAACGTGTGAGTGAGTGGGTAAAATGTGAGGAACACAAATTGTAAATCGCTTTGGATAAAAGCTGGTATGTAAATGCACCATTTACCATTTAGGGATAGGTGATGCAGCCAAAAATATATCACTATTTCTCTTAGTTTTGAAGGTATAGCCCAGTGTTTCCCACAGGATTTAGTGGGACTGTGGTGGGTGAATCTCGGGCCCTTTTTTTTTTAAAGCTAAATATCTGATGAACTTTGAGAGCAAAAGAAAGAGGCTAGATCTATGATGAACTTTGTGCTCAAAACACAAAATCGACTAGAGCATACATTTGAGCCATCAAAGAAATGAAGCAAAAGTGGTTACCTGTGTTGAACTGGTTTATTTTTTAGAAAATACCACTACCACTGCCAATACTACTGATGCATCCCTATTGGCAAACTTTATATTTAAAAAAATATTTTTATTTTTTTATTTCTTTTAATAATTTTTTGTTTCATTATAAAACTGTGGCGGGCCCGCCACAGTCTAGGTAATTAATGGGAAACACTGGTACAGCCTAATGCCGGTATTTAAGGTGGGTTTTCTCCAGTACAAATGACAATATGAGGAATTTTTGATGTCTTTATCGTATACAGTTGTCATGGTGTTGGCCATCTTGGTGTTACTTTACAATGTGATCTTTTCACATCCAATTTCAATCGCATACAGTATAAAACTGTTGCAACATGCACTTTTTATATATGGGGAGGAGGGGTGTATATTATTGATGAATCCTATGTTTAAACGGGCACTTCACCAAAAAACAATGCTGATTTATTTTGCACATAATCTCACACACATCCAAAAACAGCTAACTGCACACATTAATTTAGTTGGGCAGTGGGTGGTGAGAGTAAATCAGTTTGAATATGTCATCGGGGGCATTGCATCATTATGTTAATTACAGCTCAATGGAATGATGTAGATGAAAAAATAGCAACACCATGTCTTATAGGGGCTGCTACTTCATCAATTCATTGAGCTGTAACTAATGCAGCACAAAGATCCAACACCCCCGATGACATCACTGATGGCCACATTCAAACTAATTTACTCTCGATAACCGTCAATATGAAGGAAGGTAAATGGTGTATTTACAGTATATAGCGTTTTTTATCCAAAGCGCATTACAATTTTGTTCCTCACATTTGATCCGTTCACTCACACATTCACACATCGCCCGCGGAGGCGACCATGCAAGGTGCCGACCTGCTCACCAGGAGCAATTAGGGGTTAAGTGTCTTGCTCAAGGACACTTTGACACGCTGCCCGGGAGAAACAGGAATCGGACCGGGAACCTTAACGATTCCCAGACGAACGTTCTACCTCCCGAACCACTGTCGCCCCTATATAAAGGAACGTGCACAAAACCGTTTAGACTTTTTGGACATGTGTGTGAGATTAAGTGCAAAATAAATCAGTTTATTTTTGCCGAAGTTCCCTTTGAACCGATATCAGTACATGTGAATCGATACCGGTACACAACGATACCTTTTTCGGTACTTAAAAATAAAAAATAAAAATCATTATTATTTATTTAGAACAATTTGTTAATATATATATATATATAATATTGCAGCGAGCGTTGTCTGCATCTAGCTTTGTTTTCCCTCTCTTCCACGCCCCCCTCATGAAGCAGCGTTCCCTCTCTTCCACTCATCTGCATCCATTTCTGCATTGTACTGTATATTGTACTGTAATTGTACTCAAGTTACCTTCTCTACTCTGCATTGTATATTGTATATATGTATATTGAAATTTTTTGTTTTGTTTACACTTGTTTACGTACTTGACTTTCTATTTTATACAAAAGTATTCTGTATTTCTGAAAACGAATAAAGAAACTTGAAAGCGTGTCCCCTCTCTTTGACACGGCCCTCTTGAAGCGCGTTCCCTCTCTTTGACGCGGCCCTCATGAAGCGCCTTCCCTCTCTTCCCCAGACGCTGCGTCGCTGCTACAGCCGGGTGAAGGAGCACGGCGTCGGGAAGAGGAAGAGCAGCTACTCCATCGAGCAGCTGGAGAAGGTGTTTGGCCAGGGAGGCTGGGACTCTCAGAGCTGCGCCCCGGTGCTCATCAACAGCAGCGGCCTGTACCAGGACATGGAGTCGGACGGCAGCACCCTGGAGGACTTCTCCCAGGAGGACTGGTGCAACCAGGTGCTGGCCTCCGCCTTCCAGGAGGGCGACATGGAGGCCGGTGAGTGGGATGGGTGCGTCGGGGCTAAGAGCACCGTGAGGAGGTGATTGATGGATGGATAGATAGATTTATTGTCACAGCTTTTAGAATGTATATACATTCCGAAAACGTGAGATTCTTGTTTTCAAATCAAATCAAATCAAATGTATTTGTGAGGCCCGACAACACACGTTAATGTCCCAATGGACCGGACACGTCTTCTTTAAACAAGTCAAGAAGAAACATCACAATAAGTCAAGAACAAAACAAGAACACCATAAGGTCCAAAAAATGTTAAATAAATGCCATCTGTTCTCTAGTATTCAGTCTCGTCGTGAAGTTAAATTCTCTCTAGAAGTGAAACTGAAACTTAGCAAGGATAAGTTGTTAAATGGGCAGTAGGCAAGTGGATGCCTGAACACAGAATGACACCAGTATCACTGACTACCATGGCAAGCCTATCGAAAATTATTCTATTTAATAATAATAATTATAATAATTATCATAAATATAATATATACATTTAAAAATGTAAAAAATATTCTATTAATAATAATTATTATAAATATTTTTTTTCTGTTGTACCGAGCCGTGACCCCAATACTGAGGTACGTACCGAACCGTGGCTTCTGTGTACCGTTACACCCCAAATACAAATACAATACATTGCAATACAACAAATAGTCTTAAAATAATCCTATACTGTACAATATAACTTTAACAAGACATTTTGTACATGACCACGATGGTTCAGAGTCTCTCCGTCAGTAGCCTATTGGCCCGGTGGAAGTAGCTGGTCAGAGTTCTTTAGGTGATGTCGAGGTAGCGCTGTGATTGCAGCGCTGTGATGCAGGAAGCTTTCGGATGTAAAGGAATTCATGGGACCAGTGTGTGACCGGTTGCTATGGGAACAGTCGCTAACACAACTGATAAATCAATTGTCACTGTGTGGATGTTTTTGAACCAATAAAATGAACTGCACTGTCACTCACTCACTCCTACTGCTGGCTGGCTAATAGGACAGCAACACAGTCCCTCCACTTCCTTCTGTCTTTGTTCATCCTTCTCTATGGTATTGGTTTTGTTGGAGTTCTTTATCTATGGTGTTGGTAGTTCTTTATGTTGTTCGAGTTCTTTATCTATGGTGTTGTTCGAGTTCTTTATCTATGGTGTTGGAATTCTTTCCCTATAGTGTTGTTGGAGTTATTTATCTATGGTGCTGTTTGGAGTTATTTATCTATGGTGCTGTTTTGAGTTATTTATCTATGGTGTTGGAGTTATTTATCTATGGTGTTGTTTTGAGTTATTTATCTATGGTGTTGGAGTTATTTATCTATGGTGCTGTTTTGAGTTATTTATCTATGGTGTTGGAGTTATTTATCTATGGTGCTGTTTTGAGTTATTTCTCTATGGTGTTGGAGTTATTTATCTATGGTGCTGTTTTGAGTTATTTATCTATGGTGTTGGAGTTATTTATCTATGGTGTTGTTTGGAGTTCTTTCTCTATGGTGTTGTTGGAGTTCTTTCTCTGTGGTGTTTGTGTTGTAGGAGTTCTTTCTCTGTGGTGTTTGTGTTGTAGGAGTTCTTTCTCTGTGGTGTGTTGTAGTTAGTTCTTTCTCTGTGGTGTTTGTGTTGTAGGAGTTCTTTCTCTGTGGTGTTTGTGTTGTAGGAGTTCTTTCTCTGTGGTGTGTTGTAGTTAGTTCTTTCTCTGTGGTGTTTGTGTTGTAGGAGTTCTTTCTCTGTGGTGTGTTGTAGTTAGTTCTTTCTCTGTGGTGTTTGTGTTGTAGGAGTTCTTTCTCTGTGGTGTGTTGTAGTTAGTTCTTTCTCTGTGGTGTTTGTGTTGTAGGAGTTCTTTCTCTGAGGTGTTTGTGTTGTAGTTAGTTATTTCTCTGTGGTGTTTGTGTTGTAGTTAGTTCTTTCTCTGTGGTGTTACTGTTTGTGTTGTAGTTAGTTCTTTCTCTGTGGTGTTTGGGTTGTAGTTAGTTCTTTCTCTGTGGTGTTTGTGTTGTTGTAGGAGTTCTTTCTCTATTGTCCTGCTCCATGTTAGACTCCCTCTCCTTCTCTTGCTCTTTGGGGTTCAGTCAGTGTAATGTGACCCTTGGCATTTGCTTCGCTGTCCATCCTGAGCACATCCAGGCAGCCCTCTGCGTCTCTGAGGAGGAGTGTGTGTCGGAGTCAGTGTGTGTCTTGAGTAGAGATGTTCCGATACAAATTTTTCCTTCCCGATCCGATTCCGATACCTAAGCTTTGGGTATCGGCCGATACCGATACTGATCCGATACCAGTGCATACATAATCATTAATTGACAACTATGCTCAATGAGTTCACCCACGGAAAGGTTGTTGGGACATTGGTTCCGCACAGACGTTATACGTTGTTGCACTTGCTATCCAGGTGCTCCGGTTCAGTTAGCTAGTAGCAGAGGCTCTGGCTAGTAGTAACTTTATGTTGTGATTTTTAATGCACAATAAATATTCAACATTCTCTCTTGAGACTCCGCCTCAGACTCTTATCCTTTGGCACTAAAAGCTAAACATTGTCACCGGTATGGCTGTCCGCAACATGTCATTAATTGCGTACGAGAGGTCGATCAGTGACAACACTTAGGTTAGCCACGTTAACGTGAGCTAGATGGAAAGACAATGTAACGTTACTGGTGAAAAAGTGATTTACCTTGGAATACTCCTTTGCCAACTTGCTGTACTTTGCTTGCAGGTCTGCAGCCATTATTGCTGGATTATGAATAGCCCCAACTTTAGCCAAGGTAACGTTAAGCTAAAACTAGCTTTTTGGTTAGCTCTTCAGCTAATGCTAATAACACCAGCAAGCAAACACGTCAGAGCTCCCCGTCACACCGCTCTGTCGGGACGATGGCATTTAAGAAAGTATCTGCTGTTAAAATGACAAACAGCATTGACACTTTAATTCACGGTAGATTAAAACATGTTTATTTTATAATGCTCACTCTCAGCAGGAGGATACCCCACGTATTGTTGATAAATTACGTCATGGGATCGGAGCATAGATTTGACGTGTACTCGCCGATACCGATACCAGCATTTTAGGCTGTATCGGAGTCATTTCCGATACTGGTATCGGTATCAGAACAACTCTAGTCTTGAGTAGGAGTGTGTGTCTTGAGTAGGAGTGTGTGTCTGTCTGAGTAGGAGTGTGTGTCTGAGTAGGAGTGTGTCTGAATCAGTGTGTCATCTTGCTGGGTGATTTTGAGAAGGCTATTGTTGCGGGAGTTTGGCCACAACCAATATATTTAAAAGCGGATCAATAAAGCATGCACAACCTTCATGATACTTAAACAAATCTGTAAATCCAACTAATACAGCATCAAAACCGTACTATCAACACGGCTCTACAGTGCAGGATGCTGGAAAACAAGTTAAACCGATTAGATTAGATTCAAGATTCAAGATTGTTTTATTGTCATGTGCACAGTTAAACTACAGTTTGCCATACACAAAAAAATCACACAATACTTAACAAAAAAACTGAACAAAATAATTAATAAAAATTTCTTTAGATTTTTTAATTTTTTTTTAATCTCATTCATTCCATAATAACGTAGAATACACATTAACAGATTTTTTTTTAATATGGTCCATTTGCATGTTCTTGGTATCTGATTCTAGGGACATCTATGGATCTCAGTGTCAGAAATACTGTGTCTGTTACTAGGCTTGAGTAAATTGTAATAAACCAAATGAGAATATCAATACATTTTTTTTTTATCTTTGACTGTGAATAACACCATGCTAAAATTGACCAGACCTGAAAAATCTAAGCGAATGACTAAATGGAAGATGATTAAACAGAAGGTTCTGTAGATGCAGTACTGAATTCATGCCATTTGAAATATGATTATAGAATATCAGGCCTAAAATGGTTATGCGATTAAAATGTGATTAATTAGATTAATTAATTAATTACAAATCCTGTAATTAATTAGATAAAAAAAATTGAATCGCCTGACAGCACTAATAGATATATATATATATAATGCATATACAGCTATACAGCATTATTGTTCATGCCATCATACAGAGTTATATGCGTTACATGCAGGTCACAGGCAGGTACCTAACGGAACGTAGGCCAAGTGCGTCCACATTTTTATAGGATTCTATCACATTTTCATAACAATAGCACCCTGCGCCGTTTTCATTGAGGTTTCTTACAAATTAACGATGCTTTATCTTGTCCTTTATATGCCGATTATCATTAGAATCTTAAATTGTACCATATGTCCCCCTTTAGACAACATATGTAATGCTACCAGCGCACTTTTGTTAAGATAATTAGTTGGCCATTCGCGGTCGCTATACCGAGGTTGCAGTAATAGTTTAACGCTGTTCAGATCACGTCGGAGAATATAGACCCATCCCAGTGACCTGCGACCTGTGCTAACGCTCTTGGGAAATGCAGTGTTGTAGTTCTCAACATTTTCAGCCTTTAATTTTAAACCAATGCTGCCATCTACTGACAACAAAAAAGTGTTGTCTAATCGTCACCTTGAGAGCTACTTCCGTATACAGCGCCGCCCCAAACCCATTCTAGAGATTCCCACTTTTTGCTGGGAGTGGGGCGTGGCCGTATTTGGTCCCAGACAATAAGAGTGGCTGCAATTGGTCACCGTGACGTATAGGAGGATATTATGCAGGTATATTCAGAGTCAGACAGATGGTTATGTATATATGTGGTAAATATATAATATGCGGTAGGGATGGGCGTGAGTAATCGATTACTCGTATCTATGAGAAAAATCTATCTTAAATAATTTGTGTATAATTTTATATATATCTTTTTTTACATATTTGTTTCACATGTATGTGTAAGATTATAACTGTTTGTTGGTTTCCTTAAACATATACGTGAATAAACAAAATTAAGTAAAAAAAAATATCTATATTTTTTTAATTACATTTTTAGTTTTTTTCCCCTTTTCGAGTAATACACGATCACTCGAGTATAGCATGCGCCATGCGATCAATCGATCTGGATTTTTCTTTAAAATGCCCATCCCTAATATGCGGTATATATACAGCACATGATGTTTTCTGTCTTAGGCTCATTGACTCCCATGCATTCTAGCTGTGATCCCATGCAGAGGAATACTTCCTCATGAATGCAAAGAGATGTGCGATACATGGTCACAGTGGTCATCTCCTTCTATGGTGTTAATGTTTATGTTTAATTGTTTAATTATGGTTTAGATGCACCGATTAGGCTAATTGATAACAAGTAATCAATTGGATGAATTGATTCATTAAAATAATCGGCACCTTGGGAGCAACAAGTTGACCTCTTTTCTATTCCTTTCTGTACAGAGGAAGTCCCGGTGCCTAAAGCCAGACTGGTCCAGATTCAACCAGAGATCACAGAACAAACCCAGTAAGTCAACCTGGACAGCAGCTGTCTTCATTATGTCTCTTTGTCTTTTTCTCTTTTCCATCTCTCTTGTCCAGCTCTATTAAAGGGGCACTTCGTCAAAAAACAATGCTGCTTTATTTTGCCCATAATCTCACACACATCCAAAAACTAAACCGCCCCCCCCCCCCCCCCAGTACAAATTACAATATGATATATTTTTTATGTCTTTATCGTATACAGTTGTCATGGTGTCAGCCTACTTGGTGTTACTTTACAATGTGATCCAATTTCAATCACATATAAAACTGCTGCAATGTGCACTTTTATACATGGGGAGGAGGGGTGTATGTTGTTTATATAAACACACCTGTATGACTCCATGACAGTATATAGGCTGCCTTAAACAAAACAATGTTTTATTTTGCACATACTCTCACACACATCCCCAAAACCAGGGCCGGATTAACGACCGGGCCGTTTGGGCCGCGGCCCTTGGGCCTCTAGTGACGAGGGCCCTAAAAAAATTATTTGAACTTTTTCTTTTTATTTGTTTTATTATTTTGGAGATCGATGTCATACTGTGACACTGAAATGAAAAAATATTTCATCAACTAAAATATTTAGTCAACACAAATATTTCATCAACTAAAATATACAGTACGTCACACCCCAATATTGTCCAACTCTTAACACTATGGCCGCCAAGGACGCCTTCCCTCGTCATTCCCCGCCATGCTAATTCTGCCAATGACGCCGTAACACGTCATTGAGATCAATATTTCAAAAATCTGTGATCGCAATCATATTTCTCCCCCGCAGACTTGAGATCTACTGTTGATCCCCTCTCAACTCTCCAACGGTTCAAGAGCGCCATCTGGTGGCCGATCGGCGGATCGCCCAAACCGGAAACCGGAAACGGAAACTGGTGCTCATCCAAATTCGGTCCGATCACTCGCTATATGTCCCGGGACTCGAGCTAGACACAATGGATAGCAATCCGTTACCAATAACTCGATAAACAACATGATTTGGACGTATATACTATTATACAACCTGGCGATGGATCGCATATTTCAATATATCTCATAATAGGAATATTTTTGCTCATCGCCCAACGCTACGAGGAAGCTACGGTGAGTTTCAGCGTTTTTTTTTACCGTGTTCGATACAAACTGCTCTAATGATCATATCACCCACACTAGATGAATCATCTAACGTTGGCCACGGAATTATAAACGACCCCCCCCCATCCGGTCAACATCAGATGATAAGTAGTAACTTCTAGAAGCACGTCCATTTGACATTTTTTATCTCGCGCCAATCGCTATCAAACTGTATTTGATCATCAATATAATTCATTTAGGGCTATAAATCACGTTCTGCAGAAAGCTGCAGAAAACGATAAAAACATATTTATACTTTAGACCGTATTTTAGTATGAATATGTGAATGAAAAAGTATAACGTTGCTACACCCTGAACAATAGATACTTGATGTTGAATGGGCCATAGTAATGTCAATTTAGCAATACAATTTAAAAAGTTATAGCCCTGCAAAGAAGGGGAACTTCTCCATGTTAAATAGGGCTGGCAGAGGATGGTATAATGATGTACATAAGCCTGGCGAAGAAAGTGTTAATTTCCGATACCGATATCAACCGATACCCATATATGCAGGGTCCCCCCCCCCCCCCCCCAAAAAACGGAATAATTTCAGGTAATTAACATTACATATCTCTTGTTGTGGAATTAACACAACATTATGCATACTTTTGACAATAAATAAAATCAGAATTTGTTCTTACTTGCTTGCCTCGGTAAATAAAGTTTATATAAATGTAAAATTTTTTTTTTTTTTTTTTTGAAAACCGATACCGATATTTTCCGATATCACATTTTAATGCCGATATCGGCCGAGCCCTAGTATTTATTATTATTATTAATGATATGATCTCCTCCCCTCAGGAAGCGGGACGTGATGCGGAACGTGACGCGCATCCTGGAGTCGGTGCAGCTCAAGTGGGAGCACTTCCAGACGTGGACGGAGTTCTCGCGGCTGCACCTCTCCAACAAGCTGGCCATCTTCGGCGTGGGCTACAACACGCGCTGGCGCGACGACGTGCGCTACCACCACGCCGAGATCAGCTCCCAGGTGCCGCTGGGCAAGCGGCTGCGCGAGTACTTCAACCCGGAGAAGCCGGAGGGCCGCGTGGTCATGACCAAGGTGCAGAAGATGAACTGGAAGAACGTCTACTACAAGTGCCTGGACATCACCATCAGCGAGGCGCGCTGCCTGGAGCTGCACATGGAGGTGGACTGGATGCCCGTGGCCCAGTCCCGGGTGGCCGGCTGCGGCCGGGGCACGTCGCTGCAGTACCTCCTCCCCGGGGACATCCCCAAGACGTACGGACTCTACGCCATCGGCTACGAGGCGGCCGTCGACGCCTCGAACAGCGCGGCTCAGGCGGCGGCGGCGTCGCCGCGGGGCGACCACAGCATACCGCAGTGGCCGTCAGGGAGCCTTCAGGGCGGAGGAGGAGGAGGGGGGGAGACGGGGACTAGGCTCACGTACTGCTACCTGGGCATAGCGGAGGACAGGACCCTACAGCAGTGTCTGTTTCAGCACTTTCAGAGCTTCGGGAAGCCGTGCGGCCCGGGCGAGCCGTCCGCCGTCACGCGCTTCCTGCAGGAGAACAGCGGCGTCATGGGGGGGCAGGACGCGGCGGGAGACGACGGCGGGTCGGCTGTTTACATAAAATTCGTCGAGGTGGAGCTGGACTTCCTCTCGGCGGGTTCGCTGGTGGAGTGTCTGGAGGTCGCCGTGGGTTACACCTTAAAGTACAACAACAAAGAGATATTTATGTAACTCTGTGTTTTTTTTTTTTTTCGGACTTTGCGCCGACTGAAGGTTGTAACGTGACGGGCGCCGGTAAGCACCGCGCGGTCAGGGCGACCTACGAGAGGCCTCGCAAAGAATGTCTGGGATGCCCATTTCTCCTCCATGTTGGAAGAGGCAACGGTTGCGCTATTATGTGTCGACGATGACGTATGAGAATTGTATCGACAAGACTTGTGAATCTGTGTTTTATTACTGGATCTTGTAAAGACGTCACAGTGGAACAGTGATATGCTTTTTAAATGTTTTACCTGCTCTACCGCATGTGCTCTGCACATAAGTTAAGACATTTTCTTTCAAAAGTAGTTGGTAATGGTCACAGGCGGCCATGTCGGAAGAAGGTCTGCACAAAGTTTCTGTGCGAGGCCTTTATTCAGTTGCATAGAGGTGGACAGCGGTAACTGCGAGTAGTGAAACGGTGGGAAATCACTTTAAAGAGCAACTAAACACCAACAATACATCTATTTAGAGACTGCCACCTAATGGTCAATTGCATGCTATTGCAATCTGCTTTTCGCGGGAAATGGTGCATTTGGTCCGTCCTCTGCAACTCGTAAGTCGGAAATAGATCACGTGACCAAGTGGTGACCAAGTGGTGACCAAGGTGATGGCGTTCGGATGGGCTAGACGGGTTCACAGAGTCACGTCAGAAAGCCAGGACTAGGGATCGTGGCACGATACCACTTTTTCATGTCCGAAACCGATATCACAGCCTCGAGTATCGGCCAATTCTGATACCTAAAACCTGTGTTTAACCTAGCCATCTATAAAACATCGTGCTAAAACTGAAACAAATCCTACTCCCCTAAAAGAAATACATAGCATTATGCAATAGTGCTGCTGCTCTTTATTTTGTTAAAATCTTTTAGTTAATAAGTTAACACTTTCAGAGCCCAAGCTTAATTCCTTTTTACCCCCTTGAATGCCCAGCACCACTTCAATGTTAGCGTTAATATCGCCTAATCTAAGTTTTAAATTATGGCTATGTGTCTAATCTGCCCGTCGCTTATCAAAGACTCATTTTCCAGTCAACATTGTCAAAGTGGATTGTTTTTTTTATCGGTTCATTTTTGTTTTCTAGCATTTTGAAAAGCACTCGTTTCCACAGAAAAATAAGACATTCTATGATAATCGCCCTTTACTGGAATATTCTAGAACGTTGTCATTTTTCGGCCTATTTATGAATAGTTTTCAAATAAACGCTAGATTATCGATAGTATATGTGTACACATATAAAAATCGATTCTCCTAGTTCCTGACCGCTCGGACAGTCAAACAGCCTGGGGGACACATATGGGAAACGCTTATATCTCCGTGAAAACGAGTCCAATTATCCTAAGACTGGTAACATAGATTCCTTACCTGAGATCAGATGGTATCCAAATGGATTATTCCAATTCCTGATCGCCATTCGAAAAAATCTATCCTTTTATTGATCCCACCGTATACTGTAAAAACACATAATCCCTGCTGCTCTGAGGCTCCAGAGTGAAGCTGATCGACGCCGGTTGCGTGAGTGAGAAGTAAAATGTGGAGTCCGGTTTTTTTTTTTCTCATTCATTTTCATTGAGTTCAATCCAAAAGGGTGAATTACCATCTGGGAGACGATAGGGGGCGCTTTTTTCACATCTGAGCGCCTGGGGTGGCTTAATTTCCAACGGTAGACTCGGTTGATGAAATATGAATTCAGATCGCTAATAAAAAAAGAGAAAAACCAAATATTCTCGTGATGGGCATTCAACCCGCAGGGGGGTAAACCCGAGAAAACTCGGGTTGGGCAAAACTCGGGTTGGGCAATCAAAGTGTTAATAAGACTACAGCGATTTTATGACGGCTTCCTGTCCTGTTTTCCGGTGCAATACGCGGAGATTTTTTAAATCATTGGTAAACAAACGTAGTGCTGAAAAGTGAAAATATACACTTTGACTGCTGTTTTGATAGGGTTATGGTCTTTACGCTTGGCTACATTTGAAAAAGAAACACAACATTGTACTTATTTGGGATAGCCGTGTCGGAGATAAAAGTATGAGTCGTTGCAATAGTGACTCCTACTGGTCAGTCGGGGCGCCTGTTCAGCAGGGAGGGGGTCTGGGGGTGATAGCGTGAACCTCTGTGTATGTTACGCTCTCCCAGAGAAACTCCTAGCTGTCGGGTGAAAAGAAGCAGCTGGCGGCTCCACATATATCGGAGGAGGCGTTGTGGTAGTCTACACCCTCCCCAGACCAACAGTAGGGTAGTCTACACCCTCCCCAATGACCAGGAGGAATATGGCATAACGACGAATAAATTGGGGGATGGGAGAAAAAAGAAAAGGGAATCCTACAATGTCAATATGATATTTCTGATGATGTTTTATGATACGCCATATGCATAATAAAGTGTCTCTGCATAGCAAAAGATGAAAGGTCAGCGATACGTCACACAACTCATGAACTCCCGACTATACGAGTTTACGAGGACCGGCCGAATGTAGCGTCATCTCGGTGCCCTGTGATGTCATTACACATCTACACCACAGGGCATCAAGATCAGCCGCTAGCATAATGGCAAAAGCATGCATTTAACCATTAGATGGCAGTCTCTCAATAGATACATTTTCGGTTCATCTCCAGTCCCGCCATAAGTGTTATACATATTAATACTTGTACACAAGTACAAACATATTATTGCATTATTACCAGGGTATCTGATGGGTATTAAAAAGTTAAGTATTCAATTTATAATTCTCAATTTAAGGCCTTTAAAAGGTATTAAAAAGTCTTAAATATAATTTGCACAGGTATTAAATTGTTTGGTTGGGGGCCAGCCTGGCTGCCAGGAGATAATAATATGAAATATATTAAATGTTTTTGTATTCAAGTCGTTGGTTTTTTGCGGGACTACCGGGAGCTTTGTGCGTCTGGCGAGAGCTTGTATGGAAGTGCAGCCGCCAGTTCAGTGTCGCTATGTGTTTTTTATTTATTTTTTTGCTAGTATGAAATTGGTATTAAACTTTCCTCTAAGTGGTATTAAAAAAAGGTCTTAAATTGAACCCGTTGAAACCTGCAGATACCCTGTATACGATCTACCTTTGTACCAACAATACTTTTGGTGGGTCACTCGGTAGATAAACACTTTCTCCCAGATGTACGACTCTCGCGGTTACTGCGGTCGCCTTTCAGTAGGGCAGGTATTCACCTCCGCAGCATGGATATGTGCTAAACTCTTATCTTGATCATTTTCGCTGCCTTTTCAAACCGCCTCGGGTTTTGTTGTTATTGTTACCGCGCCCACCAGAAACGAGACGAGGTGAACGCGACGAAGGCGGCGTAACGCTTCGTATGCAAAAAGCGCGGGGCGACGCTCCCGCTCCAGTATCGCAAAGACGTTACTACGACTTGAGAAATGTGTGTTCCTTATTTTAGTGACCATGTGCACTACGAGGGGTCGTCCTGTTTGCCGACGACGCCACCGTTTCCACACCAACAGCGACGTCAAAAGGGGAGCGGTTCATTCCTATGGAGTGCAGCGACAGGGAGTGGGCGATGATGGGTCGCGGTCGCAACGATGAAAACCCTGAAATGTCCATGACGTCTTGAGCAGCGGTGGAAACGCCGACCGGAGGGAGAGCCCTCGCTCTGACGTTCCTCAGGTAAACGATTAAATGTTTTACCCTGCAGAAGCTAACCGCAGTTTATTTTTAATGAAAATTAATGAACACTGGAGTGTAAAAATTGCCGGATTTAGCACGAGGCTAATTTCCATCCGTTGTCCCCAAACATAAAAACAGGACTCATAGAAACCGTAAGAAATGTACAAATACATAAAAACAGGACACATAACAGCATGTCACATGTGTTCACATGACTGGTTGGTCTTCAGCCATTTTTTTGTAGTTGCCCTCTAAAAGAAGCAAGGGTGGGGCTTTCCCTTATGGAAATGGGGAGACTGTTCCATGTTTGACTGCCTTTTATGGACAGGACGTTTTGGCCAAACGTGGTCAGTCTACATTGGACCATGCAGTCGCACCTGGTGCAGAGTCCAGTGTTTTTTTTTTTTTTTTTGTAGATGAATTCCTGTACAGGAGGGGGAGCTAGTCCACGTAGTAACTACTGCTAATCGAGTTAGATGTGAAATTGAACTTCTCAATATCTGTTTTACCTTGTGACAAAGTTTCAGGGGTCAATCTTGCTCTGTTTTCTAGAGAAAAAGAGTATAAAGAATTGCAGTAACTACAAAAGCACTGGATATACTAATAGTCAAAGAACTTTAAAGCCATCTTTCTCAGTGTCACTGTTTGCGTGGTTAGCTTCTGCAGGGCAGTAGTACACACGGATACGTAACTGATGACAGTGGGGGCGTTAACGACCAAAGTAAGTCGCTGTTGGTGGGAAGAACGCTGGCGCGACGCGGACGGATGCAGCCCCATCAGGGAGCGTGAGGAGGCCGAGGAGACAGTAACGCATCCGTCTACCTCCTGGAGGAAGCCAAGGAGACAGTAACGCATCCGTCTACCTCCTGGAGGACGTAGCACTGACAACAAGGGGGACCGTAGTGTGTACTAGGGCTGTCCCCGACTAAGGATTTGGATGGTCGACTAGGATTGGCAAAGATTTGCCGTTAGTCGACTATTGGTCGACAAAAAAAAGAAGTATAATATTTTTTTTTATCGTTCCATTTGGGCTGTGGGGGGTGCTTAATTATCTGAAGGAGTCGACTGAAGGCTTCTTGTCCTCTGAAAAAGCATGCAATTGGTCCACTGATGGATACATCTTGATATTTGTCTAGTCTAGTGTGTTCATTAGACGGGTGAAATCCTCTTTCAGTGCCTCTGTGCCTGTTTTCTTAGGCAGTTAGCCGCTGGTATGCGTGCCATTAGCGTTAGCCACGCTTCTAGGCCTCTTCTTTTGGAAAGAATGATACTTTTTTTTTAATTTTATTTATTTTTTTATTATATTCGACTAAGAGGTTGGCCAGTCGACTACGGCTCCTTTCAACCGATTAGTCGACTAATCGATTAATAGGGGTCAGCCCTAGTGTGTACTCGTTCCCCAAACTGCCTTCTTCTTGTAAGCCTGTACAGGTCTGGGGCCTGTGCTTATGAAGCTTCAGAGACTGATCTAGGATCTCCAGGCGGATCCTTTTGAGGATCTTCTGATTGTGAAGAAGGGAAGAGATCAAGTTGGTTTCCGTGGTTTCTGGCGTGTTATGTACGTATGTGGTTCTTGGCCTAGCACTCATACACAAACACATTATTCACAAAGCCCCTCAAAGTGGGAGTACTGATCTAGAGTCAGATCCAGTCTGTTAGTTTGATTAAGGTCATGGAGGCAAGTGGTCCTGGTCACTGATCTGGAGTCAGATCCAGTCTGTTAGTTTGATTAAGGTTGTGAAGACAAGTGGTCCTGGTCACTGATCTAGAGTCAGATCCAGTCTGTTAGTCTGATTAAGGTCATGGAGACAAGTGGTCCTGGTCACTGATCTAGAGTCAGATCCAGTCTGTTAGTTTAATTAAGGTCATGGAGACAAGTGGGTCCTGGTCACTGATCTAGAGTCAGATCCAGTCTGTTCGTTTGATTAAGGTCATGGAGACAAGTGGTCCTGGTCACTGATCTAGAGTCAGATCCAGTCTGTTAGTTTGATTAAGGTCATGGAGGCAAGTGGTCCTGGTCACTGATCTAGAGTCAGATCCAGTCTGTTAGTCTCTGGGCACTGACCCCAGATCAGCACTCCTACTCAGGGAAGCGATGATGTGAATTATGGGACCAGATATACAAAACCAGTATTATCAGTACATCCCTAAACTTGATTAAGCTTTTGAGGTAAACTAGTCTCTGATCAGTATTCAGACTTTATAAACACAGCCCCTGAGGTTAGGTGCAATGTGCCAGAAACGGACTGTTAAGGATCCCCTCCACACGTGTTTTTAACACTTAAAATTGTTTTTGGATATTGAATAAAAATGTACTTGGTGTGGTTTTTCCACCAAACATGTTCAATCAACTACTGAAAATGTCTTAGCAACATCCCTACACCTTTACCCTCTAAGAGAAAAACAAGGATCTATGAAGCCCACATCGTCCCCTAAGCCGGTTTCTCTTTTTCCACCTAAATGGTTTGCCAAAAAACGTGTTTTCAAACACTACAAAATGTCACCCAAACACAGCACTTCTCAGCTACACAAACTTGTTATAACTAGGAGATTATGTTGGGGGAGGGGGGGGAAACAATTGTTTTCATGCATACTCTTGGATCACTGGATTTATCGACTTATAATACTCATTTCACGTTGGCAGTTTGTGTTTCCTGGATGACAGTGTGGCCAGCTGACCAATATCCACCATGATAGGGTTCACAGTAGGGATGTTCGATATTGGCTTTTTTTTTACCGATATCCGCTATACCGATATTGTCCAACTCTTAATTTCCGATACCGATATCAACCGATACCGATATATGCAGGGTTTCCCCCTAAAAAAAACGGAATAATTTCAGGTAATAAGTTCTTACTTGCTTGCCTGGGTAAATAAAGGTTAAATAAATGTAAAAAAAGAAAACTATTTTTATTTTTATTTTGAAAACCGATCATTTCCGATATTACATTTTAATGCCAATATCGGCCGATAATATCGGTAGGCCGATAATATCGGACATCCTTAGTTCACAGGATTAGTTGCGTTGCACAGCCGACTCAGAATTTAGAAAGTACAGAGATACCGCCCTCTCCGCTATACAGTGGAATCATGTGAAAAGGACGCTCTGGTGACAAGTTCTGCACAAATAATAATCTGTATAGTCAAAAGTCATGCCTCTAAGAGGAGTTAATCAAAATCATGCTTTCAAGAGGAGTTAACAGTAGAGAAAACACGTTTCTGAGTGGAGGGGACCTTTTAATTAAGGTGAAGAATTACTATGAAGTAATAATAAGGTGAATCAGTATGAAACCATTGAATGATCCATAAATATTGATTCTGTCTATATGTATAAGACATACAGTATATATACATATATATATTTAAGAATATTGATGTTGTCAAGCATTCCAGCTTTCGCAAAACTTGTGACATTCATTTGGATATAATACGAGTATATTTTTTATTTTACATAATTTTATTGGTTAACGCCATGTCTTGTATGTTATTGTTTGGAAGTCACAGTCTTGTATGTTTACATGTTTTAAGAAAAACAAAACAATAAATGGGGCTCGGACCGTCATTTGCCACTGAAGTAGGTCTCTTGTGTTCTTATCTGAAGTACTGTTTTGATTGATTGAACATGTTATTAACAGATTGCAGAATGGGTACAATACAGTACGGCTCAATACACACAATTGTTAAAGGGGATGCAGACCAGAGAAAGACTTTCGTCTTGTTTACATCAGGGTCCCCCATTTTCAATTCATAACATTTATGACATACAGATATACAGTACTGTTTATTTACAGACAGAGTTTCTAAAAGAATATATACAATATATACATATGTACATTGGGGCGCTTGGGTGGGGGGGGGTTGGACATTTACCGGGGCCAGTTTCGAATTGCGGCCTCTCGTAGGTGCTTTTTTATGTCTCTGTTTTCTTATCTGAAGTACTGTAGGTCTGTGTTCTTATTTGAAGTCCTGTAGGTCTGTGTTCTTATCTGAAGTACTGTAGGTCTGTGTTCTTATCTGAAGTCCTGTAGGTCTGTGTTCTTATCTGAAGTCCTGTAGGTCTGTGTTCTTATCTGAAGTACTGTAGGTCTGTGTTCTTATCTGAAGTACTGTAGGTCTGTGTTCTTATCTGAAGTACTGTGTAGGTCTGTGTTCTTATCTGAAGTCCTGTAGGTCTGTGTTCTTATCTGAACTACTGTAGGTCTGTGTTCTTATCTGAAGTACTGTAGGTCTGTGTTCTTATCTGAAGTCCTGTAGGTCTGTGTTCTTATCTGAAGTACTGTGTAGGTCTGTGTTCTTATCTGAAGTCCTGTAGGTCTGTGTTCTTATCTGAACTACTGTAGGTCTGTGTTCTTATCTGAAGTACTGTAGGTCTGTGTTCTTATCTGAAGTCCTGTAGGTCTGTGTTCTTATCTGAAGTACTGTAGGTCTGTGTTCTTATCTGAAGTCCTGTAGGTCTGTGTTCTTATCTGAAGTCCTGTAGGTCTGTGTTCTTATCTGAAGTCCTGTAGGTCTGTGTTCTTATCTGAAGTACTGTAGGTCTGTGTTCTTATCTGAAGTACTGTAGGTCTGTGTTCTTATCTGAAGTCCTGTAGGTCTGTGTTCTTATCTGAAGTACTGTAGGTCTGTGTTCTTATCTGAAGTACTGTAGGTCTGTGTTCTTATCTGAGTGATGAGGGTTGCTGTGTGTTGAGCTTCTGTTGTTCCCACACGTTCCCATTGTAGTTGACATGTAGTCTTAACTTTAAAGTTCCTTTGGGGGAAATGATTTGTCAATTTACACAAGGCAATTGACACGATTTCCTCAACTACTATTATGTGTGGTCTCTAACTACACACCCTCAAGACCCCTCCGCTCTCTGGCCGCCTCAGACCCACTCCTATATCGTAGCTCGGAACTTCCCACCACATGTCAGGACAGCCGTAACACGTCCAATTTCTCAAAACACACTTCTTCAATCACTATCTGAAATGAAGAAAGAAAAGGGGGGAAAAAACTACTAACATGAAATAATAGGGTAAAGAAAACGTTAGGAACGTGTTACATTCACCCACAAGGGCTGAGTGAGGACTCGCACCCCCCCACCCCGCCTCTCTCTCTCATACACACACTCTCCCAGCTCTCTTTCTCTCTTGCCCCTTCCTCATCTCTCTCGCCTCTCTCTCTCTCTCTCTCTCTCTCTCTCTCTCTCTCTCTCTCTCTCTCTCTCTCTCTCTCTCTCTCTCTCTCTCTCTCTCTCTCTCTCTCTCTCTCTCTCTCTCTCACACACACACACAGTCTGAAGACAAACATAGTAGGCCTATCAATGAGAGTATCAATAATACACCTGAGTGAAGTTTAGTTAAAAAAAAAAGAATTATATATATTAAAAAAAAGCGAATCTTTTTTTTGTATTTAATTTTTTTATAATTTTTTAAACATAACGTAAAATTAGACATACAAGCAAAAAAGCGAATCTTGCGTAAAATAAATAGTGGCCTTAAAAGAATTGTGCGTTAATAACGCGTTCACGTTGACAGCCTTAGTCTACCATGTCTATACTACTACCTACTATGCTAATGTGTCTATACTACTATGCACTCAAGACTGTAACACTGTTTGACGAACAATATAACTTTAACCCTTAGCTTAACCCTTACAGAACGTGTAAGTCGCTTTGGATGAAAGCTAAATCAGCTAAATGACTAAATGTAAACTAAAGGCCTGCTGTCGGGCGGCTAGGTGGTGTAGTGGGCAAGGCCCTCACCACCAATGCAGGAGACGCTGGGTTCGAGCCCAGCTCTCCGCATTGCTATCAGCTTGGCTGGTCGTTCATACTAACACAATTGGCAGTATTAGGGGGTGGAAAGCTGATGGGTGGGGATCGGACTCCTACAGGTCGGTTGGTGCGCCTGCGCAGCAGAATCAGGAAGCGATGGGGCGGCGTGTCCCTCCCACGCAGACCCCCGCCGCTGAGAGATCGCGCTGTGTAGGTGAAAAGATGCGACTGCTGCCTCCTCGTGTACCGGAGGGGACACGTGATGCAAGGCTTCGTCCACATTGCAGCCGACTTGTGGGAGGCATGGCCTAACAGCGTTCGAGACAGGGGAGGGTAGAATTGGACAATACAAAAATTGGGATGGGAGAAAAATAGAAAATGGGAGAAAAAGTAGATAAAAAAAAAACTAAAGGCCTGCTGTCCTCCAGGTGATATCGTCCGTGGTGTTTCTTACGGAGGCCCAAAGTGGCCGGAGCTCTCGAGACACGGAACATGTCGGTACGTTTTGTGTCACAACGACTTATCATCTTGCCTTAAAATGTGCATTGTATTGAGAAGAGAAGACGGACGGTGTCGGGCAGAAGAGAAGACTGTCATGTTTTGAACTATGGATACCGAACAAATGTTTGGGACGGCTTTGAACTGTTGAAACAGTAATTCACAACAATTTTACCATTGTACGACTTTGAACTGTTGAACAGTAATCCAGAACAGTTTTATTGCACTGTAAAATATTTTTTTTTAATCTATTCTATTCTACAATTTTTTTTTTTTTAGATTTATCTTTTTTTATTGGAAGAATTTGTACAGATTTATACATTTCAGTTATCCAAATTATACAACTTCCATTTCCTAACCCATTCCTATCCCCTAATCCCACCCCATCTCACCTAATGAGGGCGACGACAAACATACATGTAAAATAAAAAAAAAAAAAAATTAAACATAAATACAGATGTGACAGACAAAGCTACGCAAAAAGAAATGAAGTAAAATTTAAAGAAAACAAGAAAAAATATAAATAGGAAAGACAGTAATAATGATATATAAGTAATACTCTCCATTTTAGTAAATCCAAATCAAATTTATTTATAAGGCCCGACAACACACGTTAATGTCCCCATGGGCCGTACAGGTCTTCTTTAAACAAGTCAAGAAGAAAACATAACAATAAGTCAAGAACAGAACAAGAACACCATAAGGTCCAAAAAATTTAAGATAAATGCAAATAAATGAAAGAATGCAACGCTCCCAGACATACCCCACGCGAAGGTAAGGAACAACTCACTAAAACCTAACAATAGGGAAAAATGCTCCACAGGCAGTGTGGAGGAGAGAAACCTTAGAAGGGCCATTCAAGGGGGGATCTCCCTTCTTAGATGTCGGTGATAGTAGTGTTGCAGACTTAGTTGGTAAGCATGCACTCAAGTGTGTAGTGAAACACAGATGAGTGCATGCAATAGCAACTGAACATTTTGAAAGATTAAAGATAGAGCTGATAGTGATAGCAACTGAACATTTTGAAAGATTGAAGATAGAGCTGATAGCGGATCTATTTGAGGCACAGGGGCGGCGCAAATAGTAGCGTAATTTCCAGATGGTAAAACAAATAAAATGGAAAGTAAATTGAACACCCTTAGCAGACCACCACAATGCCATCTCCCCAGCCATACGTGGGCTAGCAGTGTCAGGAAGGTAGATAGGGGAAGGAGGGGGGTCATGGGGTCCCAAGTTTGGAAGGAGTCATATGGGTTTTGAAATTAGATAGGAAGGGCTGCCATGTTTTGTGGAAGGTATCTGTGTGGCCTTGTGTTGTAAATCTGATTTTCTCTATATGTATAAGAGACATAACATCCCTCATCCAGTGTAAGTGTGATACAATTTTATTGCACTGCACTATTTTACTCTGTCTATTTTATCTATTTAAAACTGAATCAAACCATAATACACAAGGTGGCCTGTTGGGATGTTAGATCCTAATGTGAAAAACTGATTTTATATGTCTGCACTTTATGTGCTCATTTTATGCCTTATGTCTTTTTTCTGTTGTGAAGCACTTTGAGCTGCAGTTTCTGCATGAAAGGTGCTATACAAATAAAGTATTATTATTATCATCTTGTTCTCCTCACCGAAAGAACGATAAATGGATTCAGGTAAATAATTGTCGAGATGCCTCCTAACAGCCGTTAGAGCAGCATACACAAACACATTCATGCTCGTACAATGACGTTGCGGCATGAATGCTCAGTGGCTCAGGAGGTAGAGCGCTTCGTGGGCAGCGTGTCAACGTGTCCTTGAGCCCGATGAGCAGGTTGGTGCACCTTGCATGGTCTCCTCCTCCGCCGTCCGTGGGTGAATGTGTGAGAGAATGTGAGGCATAAAGCACTTTGGATGAAAACGTTGTATAAATGCAGTCTGTTTACCACAACAGGTTTGTTCATATCTTTGGCTACAGTGTGTGTGTGTGTGTGTGCGACCCAACTATTATAGTGATAATCAGTGATGCCAGTAACTAGTTACTCTAATCTGATTACTTTTTTCAGTAAATAGTCATCTAACTTACTTACTTTTTACAAGCCAGTAATCTGATTACAGTTACTTTTCCAAGTGGCTGTGCCGTGTTACTATTTAGTTACCATCTCATAATGCTGATGATGAGAGCGCCAGGGGTACAGTCAGCTAGACCGGAGATGGGACGTGCGCTCACACACAGCCACACACATGTTTACGTTTATAGCTGATTTTAGAATGGCTTCTGCATGAAGTTAAATCAACTATCCAGTTCGTTTTATAGTGTAATTTGGCTACTTGAGAGAGAGAGTGAGAGTGAGATTCCTGTTACGCGCGACTTGCGGAGTACGCACTGAGTCCGTTGTCTCAGAATGGATTTGGTAGAGAGAGAGAGAGAGATGTTTTGTTATGTCGTGGCAGCAGCAGGGGGGACGACGACGACTTCGTAAACCTATTTACTTTCAGAGTAACTAAGTTACTTTGATAATCAAGTAATCAGTAAAGTAACTAGATTACTTTTTAAAGGAGTAATCAGTATTTTTTTTTTTATAAAAAAAAAAAAAATTATCCTTTATTTATCCAGGAATGTCCCATTGAGATACAAGATCTCTTCTTCCAGGGAGTCCTGACCAACACGGCACACAACAAGTTTCAACATAAAACAGGGCATTAAACAAAAAACATACAATTCAAATATAAATACAGAAGGTCATTTGTGCAGTGGCAAGGAGCATAATCAGATCAGCAATAGCATCAGGTAAAACAGTTACATGTTTCATAAAGGGCTAATCGTAGCATACCTTTAAAAGCATTTACAGTAGGAAGTGCCTCTAGACAAAGTTTTACTTGCAGCGTATTCCATAAAAAGGGAGCATAGTGGGAGAATGCAGCTTTACCAAGTAATCAGATTATTTTTTACAAGTAATCTGCGGCATCACTGGTGATAATTAGGATTGGAACCCTATTGTATTTGTAAGGATTCCTCGTATTATTTCTCTCTCCGCTGGAAGCGTGTGCAGCTCGTAACATAAACCTCCTGAGTCCCAGAGCAGCGCGTCTGGCAGGTTGGTTCCTGTGGCCCCCGCTGCTCGCCACGCACTACAATAACATCACACTCAAAAGGCCATAACTCCCACAGCGTATGTCCAACTGACGTGTAACATAATAATACACACATAATACAGCCGGACACGCTCGACAACCGGGACCACCCGTGTCGGGCCCCACCGAACCGCCGCTGGAACCAAAACATAGCATAGTTTTCCTGTCATTTTCTCCAGGTTGAGCAGCCACACAGCATCTGGCTATACTTTTGTTTGACAGATATTCAGATGTTTGACTCCTTTGGGCACTCCCGCTAACAAAACACAGCAATCAGAGGCAACGTGGTGTTTAATATATGATTATTTTATATGAATAATGTCTGTCCATATTGTTGTAGAGACGGGACCTGCTTGTGATGGTAATGGTTAGTGTCTGTCCATGTTGTTACTTGTTGTAGAGACGCTTGTGATGGTAATGGTTAGTGTCTGTCCATGTTGTTACTTGTTGTAGAGACGCTTGTGATGGTAATGGTTAGTGTCTGTCCATGTTGTTACTTGTTGTAAAGACGCTTGTGATGGTAATGGTTAGTGTCTGTACATGTTGTTACTTGTTGTAGAGACGCTTGTGATGATAATGGTTAGTGTCTGTACATGTTGTAGTAGAGACAGGACCTGCTTGTGATCATGAAACTCGAGTGCTACTGCCCTCTACTGGACATTTTCTGAAATACCTGTTTACACCTGGCCCAGCTGGGATAGTCGAACCCTTTTTAGACGTGCACCTCTGTGATCAGCAGCTGGATAATATGATGTGTTCTCTGACTCCAGATTAAAGGTGCTTTAAGTGGTATTTTGTAGTTAAAATAAGTGTTAAATAGCTCTACATTATTTGCTATTTGTTTGGTCAGTAACATGGGTCTCCCAGTATTTAGCTTGTTTCAAGGACACATTTGCTTAAAACTAGTTTTTATATATTTTATATAGAGTTCTCTCCTGGTTTTATAAAATGAGAATGGATACCAGGAAATGTATTTTGTGTTTACTGCAGAGCAGAGGGACTGGGAGACCCATGTTACTGACCAGACAATCTAGCAGTGATGGCTGTCGGAATGTAGAGCTATTATTTTAGCAAACCAGTAAATACCACTCATAGCTCCTTTAAGTTAAAACAATATAAATATTATAAATAAATTTTCCTGAACAAACATGGCACTGAGTAGTAGTATCAGGGTCGTTTTACAAGTAGATGAGCACAGATACTAGGCCATCCCTAATTACAAAAGGCCAAAATCCAAAGAGATGTATTGATGTGTTTACTGTCTATCCACAGAGATATTTTAAAGGGAGACTAACACACATAGACTCTGTGGTAAAAAAGGTGAAACAGCGCCTCTACCACCTGAGACAGTTAAGGAAGTTCAGAGTATCGGGGAAGATACTCCACTCCTTCTACTCCGGGCTGTAGAGAGCATTCTGACTTGAAACATCACTGCCTGGACTGGAAACAGCACGGCACAGGACAGGAAGGCCCTCCAGAGAGTGGTGCGCTCAGCAGAGCGTACTACGGGTATTGCACTACCACCCCTAACGGGAGGTGTAAATCCAGAGCCTGCAGAATAATGAAAGACCCCCACCACCCCAACAACAGCCTGTTCAAGCTGCTGCGGTCAGGCAAGCGCCTACGTACACATGCCACAAGAACAGAGACTAAGGCTCAGCTTCTTCCCCCAGGCCATCAGAACACTGAACTCTCCACACACACACAAGTACACATGAGCACACACATACACACACCCAACACACATGCTGCAATCGCTTTAAACAATCGCTTTAAACAAAATGTCACTTTAAAGGAATGAGGAAAATGAAGGTCACTTTAAGGTAGAACCGAAGTGGTTCTTGTATAGTATAGTTTAGATATAGTAAGTACAGCATAATGACATATTATAGTTAAAACTGTATATTGTATACTAGTGTACATAGGACCCAGTGCCTTCTCAGGAATTTAGCATGTCTATTTTATCATGCCCATCTTATGTCTTTTTATTATCTTTTTTTATGTCTATTTTATTATTAGTATTATTGCACAATCGAAGCGGGCATGACCACCCGCATTTCACTGTATGACCCACTATGAATTGAAAATGGGGGACCCTGATGTAAACGAGACGAAAGTCTTGCTCTGGTCTGCATCCCCTTAACAATTGTGTGTATTGAGCCGTACTGTATTGTACCCATTCTGCAATCTGTTAAATAAAGTTTTCATTCATTCATTCATGTATGTGACAAATAAAACTCTTGAATCGCAAGTCCTCCCTTCAGGAGAATAAAGCGGCACAGGCTCCAAATGAGAGACGTAGAGGTTGTGACCTGAATGTGGCTGTTTGATTCTTTACCATAGAAACCAAGGTAAATATTAGACCGTGTCTTACAAGCTCAAGGTGTTCTGAACATTTCAACACAAAATTGACGAGTTTGTTTTGAGACTTGTCCTCAACAGTGCTAATGATGGCACCTCTCTGAGCTGTTGCAGGTCTATCCACCTTCTCGCTCTCTCTCAGGTCAGCTGACCAGCTGCTCCCAGTAGTGCCTACAACTAGGCGTAAGCTCAGGGGGGGCCGTGCCTTCTCCGTTGTCGCCCCCAAAATGTGGAACGAGCTGCCGCTGCAGATCAGGTCTCATCACTGTCCCGTTTCAAAGGCCTCCTTAAGACCCACCTTTTCTCTCTGGCTTTCGACACCATGTACTGTAGCTTGTTGATTTTATGATCTTATTGTTTTACTGTGTTATTGTTGTATCGTTTTGTTACTGTGTCCTTTGCTTTTAAATATTTTTTAAGTACTCAATCAATCAATCAAAACTATCTAAATCTATTTTAATTTGTATTGCTGCCTATGTTTACCCCTTTTCTTTTCTCTTTTTGGTACTCTTGTTTTTTTGTATCTATTTTTAGTGCTGCTTATAGTTTTTTAATATGCTGCCTCTGTACAGCACTTTGTGCCCCTGTGGCTGTTAAAGCACTTTATAAATAAAGTTGGATTGGATGGCACGTTTCAGTGTTGGACAGTAAAATTATTGTGGCTGGTCTTGATTATTATCGCCAGAGGCTATGGCCATAGAGACAATCCTTTCCCAACCACAGGGGGTCGGCATGGTCCCTGTTAGTTATGTTAGTCCTACAGTCTGAGTAACCACTAATATAACAACCTGCCCCAATACGAGAGAATGACGGGCAACATCACAAGGAATCAACACAATATTACTACAAAAATCATAGATTTGTTAAAAGTTGTACCAATAACATACTGTATTTTGTTTTATTTTCTCCACCCCCCCCCCCCCCCCCCCCCCCCCCCATTACATTTACCAAAAATAATTTCCTCATTCACCTCTTCCAATAAACTACTACATTGGTTAGAACCATTAAAAAATAAATTAAAAAATACAGCATTGAAATATTGGGCAACATCAGGTTTTTGGATTCAAATAACTAATATAAGAATAGACAAATATATTGTAAATCAGATAAACATTTATTGCACACTCTTCAAAATCAAAAATTGCTTGATTTACAAACAGTTATTGCACACTCTTCAACATCAAAGAACAAAAAAAAACACTTTCATCTGTATTCACATGAAATAATCCTCACCCTCTTGACATCATGAAAGTCACTCTTATGATATTCTATTCATACACACAAACAACCCGGCAAGCACTGGGCCGACCTGAGATAGGAGACATTATAGGAAGACTTGACCTGAAACTTTGAAGATGCTGTTAGGAGGGGTTTTGATTCTTGAAGCAGTTGTAGTCCTCGCTTACATTTTACACCTCAATACTGCACGTTTGAAACAACATTGGTCTAAGAAAACTCAGGAAAACTTTGATTTGACATTCCTCTTTGTTGTCGATGTCGTGACCCAGACTGCCTCACTGAGCACAGAGTAACATATCATTATTAAGCATTAAGGCATCTACCAGCGAAGCATAGTAGATCATATTTTAAAATATTGAATTTAATGACTATATCCATAAAACTATATCAGAGACTAAATTGAATTTGAAATACATGAAAATGTATTTATCAATGTAATCTTTTTGCACCGGACTCAGGGCTGTATAAATCCTTGTATATCTTCCTGTACATTTTACATTGTACTGTACATATTACTGTACATTTTACTGTATATTTTTGGACTGTATATTTTAGAATGTATATCTTTGACTGTGTATTCTTAATTTTTTTTGTGTATTCTATATTTTTTACTTATTTATTGTGAGCGATCTGTGGAGCTGAATTTCCCTCAGGAAACAGGCGCCACCAAAATTGGCCATTTTAGTTTTAGTTTTTGAGGACTGCCTACTTCTTTTGCAAACCAAAACACTATACTTTATACTTATAGCACATGCATGAGCCTGGTCTCGTTTGAAAGATGACACTCTGAAGTTTCTGATACAATAAAGAGAATTCACTTTTAGTGCTAATGAAATAGTGTAACATAGGTCTGAACCTATTGTTTTTCTCTTCCTGTTTTCGCTTGTGACTTTTCACCTAGAACCCTGATTCATACATCCCCATGTGGGGTATCATTGGAAAGCCACACTCATTGGCTACAACCCTGTCCAATAATTTCCAAGATCGCCAAATGATTGACGGAGCTAGAGCCCCGGGAGTCGGTGTTGTATTTGTACAACACTGTGTACTTCGGCGCACGCCTCGCATATCGGCATGTAACTCGAGAACCGCTGAACGGATTTTGTCACCGGTGTCGTGCCAAAATCTTACCGCTTGCCATAATCTTACCGCACCCACTCAGTCAGCGTTGGTTAATACTGCTGGAGCATTTTGGCCCGATTTCCTTGCGTGATTTTGCGCGCCGCGTGGGAGTAAATTCGAGACACATATTCGGTTGCAAAAAGGTGTCACACGGTCTCCTCTATGGCCGTGAATATTTTCACGCAGATCGGAATCACGGCGCGCCCGTGGGACACTTTTCCGTTTCGGCGAGTTTATTCCACGCTTTCGGCTTTCCTTTTCTAAGCATTTTCGGGGCTACATGTGAATGAGTAAAAGTTGCGGGACGCCCAGATGTACCCACGGTAGAAAGCTCGCGTGGAGCCCATAATAGGCTCGTTTTTAAAATCACGCGACATTTTCAGGGTCGACCTTTTCCCCTCGTTTTCGATGATGGAAGTGATTTAGGAAAAGCTTCGGCACGCCGAGAGGTACCCGTGGATTTAATCTCGCGAGGATCGGGGCAATATTCGGCCCGTGGGAGCAGTCACAAAGGAAATCGGACCAAAATGAACCAATGCTCCAGCAGTATTAACCAACGCTGACTGAGTGGGTGCGGTAAGATTATGGCAAGCGGTAAGATTTTGGCACGACACCGGCAACAAAAGGGGCTTTAATTCGATATATATATTGTATTAAAGAATATGCACACCCGAGCCGCTAGAGGTCGCCAAAGTGCATGTGGGCCCTCGCATGGTAAGAGGATCTATTCTATTCTGTTCTAATGTGAGGAGGGGCGTCTCTTCCGGTTCATTCTGCGCTCCGCTCTTTAGCGCTCAGCGGGGACATCTGCACCTCGAAGGTCTTGTTGAACGCGCTGTAGTCCACGAGGAACGCCCCCTTATCCACGGACATGCAGGACTCGAACCGGTGGCCCCACAGGATCTCATCCACGGTGTAGGAGGTCCTGGCCTGGCACGTCATACCTGCAAACACGAGAGAGAGACCGCACCGAGGGTCAGCGGCTGGTAGGGCTGTACCGAATGCTTCGAAGCTTCGATCATAATGTTGACATTCGAATTCTAAATCAACATTCGAATTTTCTTTTTTTTAATAAAAAAAAATATATATATATATTTTAATCTTTTTTTTGTGTCTATTCAATCTGTTTAAACCAATGGGGGTTTTCTTCACAGTTGCAGTTAAAGATTAGGCTACACTAATATTATAATATTATACTATAAGACGTCACCATCACTTTCATACCAACCGTGCCCTTATTGGATTATTTATGTTGACGAAACTGAGTTATATTCATTAAAGAAAGTTGACTTAATAAAAGAAAAAAGACTAATTTAATCAGATTAATCACTTTGAGGATTTAGTTAAAAAATTACATTTTGTTTTATAGACATTCGAAGCTTCGTTCGAATACTTCAATCGATGCTTCGAATGTTAAAAAATGACATTCGGTACAGCCCTAGCGGATGGCGTCAAATCCCAGCAAGCATCGGGCCAACTGACATCTATAGGGATGTTGATGGTGTGATTATAGTCTGAGTAATTATCGCCGGTTGAAATTACTCAACCCTTAGCTTTTACTTATTTTTTTTACTGTATGAAGCACAATCTCAGGAGGCTCATACAGAACCAAGCATTTCACTGTAATGTACCAAAAGCCCAGTTTAAGTTTCAAGTTTTGTTTTATTTATAAAACAAAACTTGAAACTTAAACTGGGCTTTTTTAAGCTAGGATAGTCTGATTTCACGACCTACCCTGTGTTCGATTTTTCTGTAATCAGCCAATCTCATCTCATCATCTCCTTTGTGACTCTGTTCTGCGTTGTGTTTGTATCAACCCCTGTTAGTACATCCGTTAGTCATAAGAAAAGACACTGCAACGTGATCTCTTTCCTCAGATGAAAATAAACATAGCCTTGTACCCGATGTAACCCATTCTGTATTGTCATTGTTCAGTCTTAATTCTCTTCAATCCAATGGTTCTCTCTCTCTCGTCGTAGCCAACCACCATTTCCTGTTAGCCGAAGCTAATGATGATGTGTCACTATTTCCCCTCCCCCACCCAGCGAGGGTGGGGAGGGATGAAAGTCTCTGATCCACGTCTGCTCGCGTCTGCTTCATGTCTAGATCTAACCTTACCCGGAAGAAACTCACATCATAACTTCTTCCCCCTAACAACAGGCCCGCCCCCTCTCCTCGTTACTATGTGACACACTGCCATGGCAACTGATCTTCACCTTTAGCATGGTTCTATCGATGTCAAACTCTCCATAGTTCTCTCTGACCAATCCTGCCTGCTCTCAGTCCTTATCAGTGTTTATGTTAACAAGCTGCCGAACGACCTCGGAGCCACACACCCTGCTTGCTACCGTGGAGACACAGAACTGGCTGCTGGCTACTTTCAATATCTATAGATCCGTCTGAGTAAATGCTGTCACCCACCGATATATATACATTATTTACACATTGAAAAACATAGAACTTTCTTCACCTGTTTTATGTTATTTTTCTATTTCTTATTCTTTCTATTTCTTACTCATTGTCGTATTTGTATCTCTTTTGAAGATGATGCTAGGAGTGTGTTTACTTTGAAGATGTTGTTAGGAGTGTGTTTACTGAAGATAATAATAATAATAATACATTTTATTTGTAAAGCGCTTCTCAAGAACCCGAAGTCGCTGACATTAGGCGGGGAAACAGAGAAAAACAAAGAAACAAAAGGAACATAAGACCACGGGGGAAACAGGGAAAACAGCAGGATACACAAAAACATAAAGCCACAGTAACAACGATCAAAACAGGTTGGAGGGGAGAGAGTGGAGGACAGGAGTGATGTGTTCACGGGACCGGGTGTTAGTGAGGAGGTGGGCGGCTGCAGTTTATGGAGGGAGCGGGAGGTGATGCCAGTGAGGAGGGAGTTGCAGTAGTCCAGGCGGGTGGAGATGAAGGCGTGTATGAGGGATTCAGCAGCAGGGGGGGAGAGGCAGTGACGACTTTTGGCAATGTTGCGGTGGTGGAAGTATGAGGTTTTGACAATGGAGCGGACATGGGGGTCAAATGAGAGAGTGGGGTCAAGGATGACACAGAGGTTGCGGACTAGGGGGGAGGGGGTGATGGTACTGAGGGTGGTTTTGGTGCCGATGATGAAGAGTTCCGTCTTGTCACTGTTTAATTTGAGGAGGTTATGAGTCATCCAGGTTTGAAGTTCGGAAATGCAGGACTCAATGTGACTGAGGGGAGGGTTGTGAGGGGATTGTGTGCTGATGTATATTTGGGTGTCGTCAGCGTAGCAGTGGAAGTTGAGGTTGTATAATTTGCAAATGATGTGACCGAGGGGGAGAATGTAGCAGATGAAGAGCAGGGGCCGAGGACTGAGACTTGAGTGACCCTCTGTGTGACTGAGGAGTGGGAAGAAGTGTGGCCGGAGAGGGAGATGAATTGATGTCTGTCAGTGAGATAGGAGGAAAATGATGGATCATTCCATCCTTGGTGGAGGATGGAATGATACACTGCTGTTAGGAGTGTGTTTACTGAAGATGCTGTTAGGAGTGTGTTGTTTACTGAAGATGCTGTTAGGAGTGTGTTGTTTACTGAAGATGCTGTTAGGAGTGTGTTGTTTACTGAAGATGCTGTTAGGAGTGTGTTGTTTACTGAAGATGCTGTTAGGAGTGTGTTGTTTACTGAAGATGCTGTTAGGAGTGTGTTGTTTACTGAAGATGCTGTTAGGAGTGTGTTTACTGAAGATGCTGTTAGGAGTGTGTTTACTGAAGATGCTGTTAGGAGTGTTTACTGAAGATGCTGTTAGGAGTGTGTTTACTGAAGATGCTGTTAGGAGTGTGTTTACTGAAGATGCTGTTAGGAGTGTGTTGTTTACTGAAGATGCTGTTAGGAGTGTGTTTATGTCACAGGTTGACCGGACCGTCATGCCATTGATTGTTATTGATGTGACTGAACCTGTGTGAACTACTATTTTGGCTCCAGGTTGTCTGCTGTCCCTTTGAGGAGCTTCCCTATAGCATCACGGTGACATTTTAGGCTGACATCTGGGGTTTAAAACTAGGAGACATCATATGGGCCGACAGTCCATGATGAGGACGTCTCACAACACACAATGACACCGACCGCCTTCTATCCTTCATGACAGTTATTCAGCCTTGTCGATGCTATTTCCAACCCAACTACGTGACAACATACTCAGCTTGACGGCACCTTGACATGGGCACCGACTCAATTATATCTCCCCAGGTAGCGCTCTTTTCTGCTTCCATGTTAGTATTCGATGTTGAACTGTGAATGCGTATGCCACTCATTCAGCTCTCCTTTGACAGGTCGACTGAGATCCCTACTACACACCCAGAGCACAGTGGTTCTGGATTTCCCCAGTGGCCTTTCACTGTTGTGGTTAAATTAGCCGTTGGGCCGTTGTTTGCTGACCCAGGATCAGAAAATATTTTATTACCCCTTTCCTGTTTTTAGTAGCTGCCTCCCCCATGGTTGTACCTTTCCCTTTCTCCAGCATTTGTTGTTTTTAATAAGCCGAGTAGGTATTAACAGGCAGGTGTTGGTTTGCTTTTAAGGGATGCTTTTAAATGTTCCTTTGATGCAGTCAGAGCTTGGTAAAGCTGCATTCTCCCACTATATGCTCCCTTTTTATGGACTACGCTGCAAGTGAAACTTTGTCTAGAGGCACTTCCTACTGTGAATGCTTTTAAAGGTACGCTACGATTAGCCCTTCATGAAACATGTAACTGTTTTACCTGATGCTATTGCTGATCTGATTATGCTTCTTGCCACTGCACAAATGACCTTCTGTATTTGTATTTGATTTGTATGTTTTTTTTTAATGCCCTTGTTTTTATGTTGAAACTTGTTGTGTGCCGTGTCGGTCAGGACTCCCTGGAAGAAGATATCTTGTATCTCAATGGGGCATTCCTGGATAAATAAAGGATACAATAAAAAATGAACAAGCAGGTACTATTTTGAGTTCCCCCTTGTGCATGGCTCTTTGTCTTCCCCCTTACAGCGTGTGGTGAAAGCCCAAGGCTAGTGTCCTGCTGGCTGCAGGCAGTGATTCCCCTCATCCCCAGCCTACTAAGTGTGTAACCACCTTTTTGTAGGGCTGTCCCCGACTAAGGATTTGGATAGTCGACTTTGATTAGCCGAAATGAGCCGATAGTCGACTATTAGTCGACTATGAAAAAATAAAATTTGAAAAAAATAAAGTAGGCCTATATTCTTTATTTAATTTTTTTTTTATTTAAATTTTTTATTCCATTTGGGCTGTGGGGGGTGCTTAATGTCTGAAGGAGTCGACGGAAGGCTTCTTGTCCTCTGCAAAAGCATGCAATTGGTCCACTGATGGATACATCTTGATATTTGTCTAGTCTAGTGTAAGTAAGTAAGTAAGTAAGTAAGTAAGTAAGTAAGTAAGTAAGTAAGTAAGTAAGTAAGTAAGTAAGTAAGTAAGTAAGTAAGTAAGTAAGTAAGTATTTATAAAGCACCTTTCATACATGTCATGTAGCTCAAAGTGCTGTACACAAACATAGGCATATATAACGATAAAAGCAATAAAGTCAAATAAAGTGTGTTCATTAGATGGGTGAAATCCTCTTTCAGTGCCTCTGTGCCTGTTCTCTTAGGCAGTTAGCCTCTGGTATGCGTGCCCTTAGCGTTAGGCCTCTTTTCTTTTGGAAAGAATGATAAAAAAAAAAAATTATAATAAAAAAAAAAATTGTATTTAATTTATTTTTCATTCGACTAAGAGGTTGGCAGTCGACTACGGCTCCTTTCGATCGATTAGTCGACTATCCAACTAATAGGGGTCAGCCCTACCTTCACACTAACATGGTGGCGGAGTGAACCGCCTTGTCTTTGTTTAGACCCACTTTGTTTTAAGACCAGTGCCAGGTATAAAACAAGGCTGAAATCTTTCACACTTGGTTCCTGGAACCAGGTGGGCTTGTGTGACGGAGATGAGCGAGGAACCCGTGTCATGGAAAAAACGGTACTTGTAGCATCTAATTGTATGGTATAGAAGACAAGGTGAGACTTTTATAATTAAACTAGTGCTGTCAGGCGATTAAAAAAATTATTTTGCGACAATGACCTCGCATTACATTATCCCTTACTTAATTAACGCGATAAACTGACGGCCCTAAATTAAACATTATGTGAAGAAGAGAAGCAATGCCACGTACCCGACGCCTCCACGATGCCCTCCAGGATGATGATGATCTCGAACATCTCCCTCTTCAGTTGCGCGGCGCCCAGCTCCCAGAAGGGGCTGGTGTCGCTGACGACGTGGGTGATGGTCTGCGGCTCGACCAGCAGGAGGCGGTCTCCCCCGGTGTCGTAGCCCAAGTTGATCTCCGACTGCTCCAGGGGGATGAACTCGCCCTCCTTGGTCTGCCGAGACTTGATCAGCTTGGCCCGGATCTTGGCGTCCACCATGTGGCTCGCCCTCAGGTCGCCGATGCGGAAGGACAGGCACAGCTTCTCGTCGCGGTCCGAGATGACGCAGTGCTTGCTGAAGATCAGCGTCTGGGCCCTCTTCTGCGGCCGGGAGATCTTGACGAACATGCAGCCCACCATGAGGGCGTCGATGATGGACCCGACGATGGACTGGGCCATGAGGAACACCACGCCCTCGGGACAGTGGGCCGTCACCATCCGGGAGCCGTAGCCGATGGTCCTCTGGCTCTCCACAGACAGCAGCAGCGCCGACAGGAAGCTGTCCACGTTCTGGAAGCACGGCCGCCACGTCGGGTCGTTGACGTGGGCCACGTCGTCGCGCAGCCAGGCGTCCAGGAAGTAGACCTCGGCGAAGGCCACCCACGTGACGATGTAGCACATGGTGAAGACGAACAGGAACCACCGATACTTGAGGTCGACCAGCGTGGTGAAAATGTCCGACAGGAAGCGGCTCCTGTCCTCGATGGGGCCCAGGTTCACCCGGCACTTGCCGTCCTTGGTCACGTAGCGCTGCCGCTGGTTGCCGCCGTGTGCCGCGGGCCGGTCGTCGCCGCCCCCCAGCAGCTTGCAGCGTTGTTTGTGGGGTTTTCCGCCGCTCGGGTTCTCCGCCGAACCGTTGGCGTAGATGCCCCCGAGAGCGCCACCGCCGTTGACCCACCTGGAGCTGAAGCGCTTGAGGTGCCGGCCGCGGTGCGAGCGCGGGGGCTTCGGGGGGATCTCCTCCACCGCTGCTTGGACGGCGTAATGACCGCCGGCGGCGGGGGGGGTTTCTTCTTGGCCGGTCGAGTCCTGCTGAAGGGATCGGTGGCCGACGCTCTGCGTCCGGAGGGAAGGGGAGGCCTCCGCGCACAGCGGGAGGGGGAGAGGCGGGTAGTTGTCGTAGCTGCTGGCGCTCAAGCTGGACATCGGAGAGGCTCCTCTGGGACCCAGCACGACCATGGTGGACTTTATAGAGGCAGCCTGGGAGGGAGGAAGAGGAGAAACAAGTGGTGTCACTAAAACGCTAAGACAGGGGTTCTCTTTTCCATGTCAAGGACTCCCACATTGATACGCGTGTCAGATACACACGTGTGATGAAATGTCTCAGGGACCCCCATCTGAGAAGATATTTGTCGTTCGAGATGACTTAGTCCAGAATACATTCAAGGATAAGGCCGGTGGGGTTTTATTTTTCTCTTATCATCATCATCAACATACAAAAAGACCAAAACCTACAATGCATTTCTTCTACTTACTCTAAGTACGGTCCATCCCGCCAACACCAGACTCTAGCTCATATCCAGAAGGCCTAGAACTCCTCCTTTGTGCTTCTTGTAAAAACAAGTCACAGAGCCGCACTTTTGGGGTTTGGGGTATGACGGATACGTGTTGTACCTTCTTAGGGTAAGGAGCGTAGCGCACGGAGTCTGCCGGCGGTCTTCTGGGAAGGTACGCCAGGAGGTGTTTGGCTCTGAGAGTGTGCGCGGGAGGAGGGATGGTGTACCTGCGCGGCTCCATTCTCGAGGGGCTCCTCCTGTTCCGCGTACTACCGTGCGTTTCATCGTGCAGCATCACCCCGCCGCGCCGTGCGCGGTTACAGTCGAGACCGTCGCCGAGGCACGAGGTCTCGCTCTCTCTCCGGGCGTCTTGAGACGTCGTGGACGCCTCCCGGCAGGTTTCTTCAGTCTCTCTCCTGTGTCGGCAACGACAGGGACAGGTGGAATATGTCAGTGAATACCGGGGGCCATGCAGTTGGTGGGCACAGACTTTTAGGACGCGTCCGTCCGTCTGGGGATGCCGTCCGGTCCTGCTGCTTTCCTGGTATTCACTTTCTTAAAGGTCCTCCTCAACTCATGCTCTGTTAAGATTTGCACTACATCTCTACCTCGTTTTAGCATTTTAGCATTTTTTTTGTTTTGTATATTGTATATTTTCTTGTATAGTGTTTGGTCTTTATTCTTTTTACCTTTACTGTATGAAGCACAATCTTAGGGGGCTCATACAGAACCAAGCATTTCACTGTAATGTACATGTACCTTATATGTGACAACAGGGACGTGCACAGGACTTTAGAGGGGCAGGTGCTCAAAGGCTGAAAAGGGCACTACCTGTGTGTGTTAGAACAGAACGCGCTTCGCGCGCAAGCCAGATTTTTGGGGGCCCTTTTTGGGCGGGGACCCCCTTTTTATGCTTTTTGGGGGGTTTTGGTGATCAAATATTGAATATTGAACTATAATAATCAGTGCAGGAGCTCACTTATCCTTGAAAGGCACTTTTATCACTGACTTAAAAGGCCCATACATCTCCATAAATGTTCAGGGCGGAGGGAATAAGTGCTTACCCTACAGACCCCAAGAAGTGCTGTATATTCTGTATTGTTTAATATAAATGCCTTTTTTATTCCAATCCCGATTTGTATTTGAGATTCCCAAATCCCATCGGACTTGACTTCTTCGTGTCCCTCAGTGAGTGTAATACCAGCATTCAACTGTATGTGCCACAGCGGTTTCTATCATCATCATCAGCGTAACAGTAAGAAGCATTTTGTATAAAAGTATTCTGTACTTCTGTATGACAACTATTAAAGAAACTTGAAACACCACCCACGCTATGCATAAAATATATAGGTCTGCAGAGAGGCACGCTGAGGAGGCCGTGCAAACTGCAATGGAATATGTGGCATCTCTCTCTCTTTACCTAATATTTTATTCTATCCTGAAATGTTTCAGTTGGAAGGGCAATCTATATGCGCAACGGTAAAAAAAAAATTGAATGGCACTTTTTTACGAGGCTCAAAAGGGCAGGTGCTCGAGCACCCCTTGGGCTCTATGTGAGCACGTGCCTGTGTGACAAATTAAACAAAACTTGACACTTGAACATCACGGTGGTGGGAATCCTAAGCGTTTCGGACCTCCCCCGGTCTCCGGCGACAGCGGCTGAGATACAGGCCGCTGTATCCCTCTCATCAGGACCGTTTTAACAGCTCTGTGTGCAGATGAAGTGTGGTAGGTAATCATGTTGGATCAACAGGGGTGTAACCAGCAGGACAAGTTGGCATTAGCAGGGGGTTATTCAGGAGGCTTTGAGATTATTATCAAATTATGTAAATTCGGTTTGGACGCAATTTCATTCCCCCTAAATGGAATTTGGGAACAATTTACAATATCCTCCTCTAATTCAACCTGCTCTAATAATATCCTTGTTACAACAGATCCCCCCGACAAGATACAATTCAATACACGAGTCAAACGTCAAAGATTACTGGACTCGGCTGCCATCTGGGAGTATGACATAACTGGTGCAAATCTCCAACCAAATCTCTCTTTCTCTCTGTGGTGTCTAACCTCCTCAGTGTTCTATGAGGCCTTATCCTTCTTCTTTTCTGCAATCAACAGTTTTAGTTATTTTCTCATTATTTCCAAACACAAACATAAATAGATACAGAATTCTACCAGCTTTCTTTCTGCTCAGTGTTCCTAGTCCAGTAGTTACTGACAGATCATGTTCCCAGGAGGTCTCATGCGTCTGCGGTTGGGAGGTCACCACCCACCAGTATCTGAGTCACGCTGAAACTTATTATTACACACCCAGGGATTAATACCGATCCGCTAAATTAATCTGGTGGGGGTTGGATTTGAGAAGATTACTGACTTGATTTACCAGAGGGGAGGCTTAGATAATTGTTTTTGTGTGTAGATCGTGGGGTCAGTTCATTTGATTCTTGTACGATTGAACATAATGTGTTTTTTTTTCTTCTGTTGGAGCCCTTCACTACTTAGGCTACAGCACGGCACCGCACACATGCTATAGCAGCAGCATCATGTTTCTTTTTGGGATCCTTACCAAATATCTGATCTGAGGCCATCAAGTACGTACACTGCCCGCAGTGGCGTCATTTCAGTAAAAGCCAAGGTATGGCAATTAGGGAGGGGGGGGGTGAAGGGTGGATTTTTTTTTTATCAAATCAGTTGCGCAATAGTCACTTTTGGTGAGTTGTTTCTATACAATTCACTTATATGACATTTAGGTATGACACAAGCATTTTTAGTATAGAAATGTGTCAACAGACTAAAGCAGGGAACCACAATATTATGCATACAATTTATGCAGAATGTAATATAATAACTGTCTATTATTTTTCTTGCAATTGAGCCAATTTTCCTTAGGTACGGTTTTGAGGTGTGTGTTCAACAGAATGTAGTATCAAAAACACGTTCACAAAAAGTATGGGTTACTGAATGCTGAACTGCACTGTTATAATCACTAAGCCAGACCTTACCTGTGTCCCTGTATCACTTGTCTCTGCTGCCCTTTGATTAAAAAACGTCTGTATGTCCATTTTCCTTTTTTTCTGTGGCATATTTGAGTTAGTAGTAAAAGTCACCTAGTAAAAGTGAGATAATTGACAATATCAAAACATGCTAGGGCTGTACCGAATAGTTCGAAGCTTCGTTCATAATGTTGACATTCGAATTCTAAATCAACATAAAAAAAATTGTAATTATAAAAAGAAAAAAAAAGAAAAAAATTAAAATGACGCCCCTGACTGCCCGGGGCAGCGGATCCATCGACGTGGTAAAAGCTTTTCTAGCAGAACGTTTTCGCGGCGAGGGGAGCCTACGAACGCCTCAGCCGACCACCGCGGTTCACAGTATATTTATGTGGAGTTGTTGGTATTATGGCTTTCATTCATAAAACAAAAAATGACATGTAATAGAATGCTCAGGTGAATAACTTTACAGTGAAAAAAAATTCAAATACTTTAGGGCTCTCCACTTCTTTTTTGAGATTTAGTTAAGATGAGGCAACAAGGATGTAACTGTAATCTGTGTAATATAAATGTTAATTGATTAAGTATTTAGATTATAAAATAGAAAACAATCTTTTGATATCCTGTCACGTCTATTGCAATTTAATGCATAATAGGCTTTTCTGAATTATTATTGTTGTTTTCAGAGGATGATGATTATGATTATTATTACTACTACTGCTACTGTTACTCTGGTGTGGATTACATGGCGGATTAAATGTCAAGGTATTGAGGTCCTGAGTAATATAAACTATAGTACCTCCTTGTTTTTATAACCGAAAAAAGACACAGGTATGTCTACCCTAACCCTAACAGGGAAATTCCATCGCAAAACATTGGCTGCTCTGTACAAATATGTCTACATGGCCCTAACTTTGGAAGCTTTTGAATCTGCTCAAAGACTCTTAGAACTTAGAACTCTCATAAATTAGTGGTTCTCAACCAGGGAGTGAGTTCCAATATAACAGCCCAATGAGAGAACATGGAAAAGTGACTCTCTTGCTCATACGTTTCACTTTTACTTTTGTTATTTCAACTGCAGAATTCTGGACTAAATCATATCCAACAACAAAAAAAACATCTTCTTAGATGTGGGATCCCTGAAACGAAGTCGGGTCCAAAGCTTAATGTATATGAATCGATTGATTGATTGATTGATTGATTCTACATATACAAACAATGCAATGGTGTACACATTTTCTATATAAAGATTCTATATAAAAAACAGTACATGCATGAAATAGAATATATGTACTAGTATTGTTTTTAATGAAATATAGTTCATAAAAAACAATACTAGTACATATACTATATTTCATAAAAGACAATACTAGTACATATACTATATTTCATAAAAAACAATACCAGTACACATATTCTATTTCTTAAAAACCAATACTAGTACACTCTATTTAATACAAAACAATACTAGTACATATACTCTATTAAGTCTATTTCATGAAAACCAATACCAGTACACATATTCTATTTCATAAAAACCAATACTAGTACCCTCTATTTCATAAAAACCAATACTAGTACACTCTATTTAATAAAAAAAAAAAAAATACTAGTACATATACTCTATTCCATAAAGACCAATACCAGTACACATACTATATTGCATAAAGACCAATACCAGTACACATACACAATTTCATAAAAAAACCATACCAGTACACATAGTATTAATACATACAATACAAGCTGTTCTATATTTTCTCCCGTGATTTACAAAGTTTACCACAACGAAAGTAGTCTTCCTGAAATACAGCTAAAGTATTTCACGATGTGACTAAAATAAACGATCAGAGATCAAAGAGTACATGTCTTATTTCAACATCACATACGGGACAGTAAAATGTATTTCTCCCAAATCACATACACAACCAGTGAATCTACATGTTTCTATGTCAACTAATAAAGAAACTTGAAACTATGTCCAGTGGTGATGTACCTTAGTGTAATTGTACACAAAAAGGACGTCGACAGATTTTGCACAACATATGGTTCTGAATTATAGCTTTTCTTAATGAGACAATTTGTTGTTAATTTTGGTTTATATCATGTTAACAGACCATCTTTTATATATATATATACATATTTATTTAAGAATTTACTCCCAAATGTCCTCAATATCACAATAATCTATTTTTGAAAAACTTTTTTCTAAACAAAAACTCTAAATACAATATAGATATTGTAATAATAAGATGACTTATAATAATAATAAAAAAACACAACTATGTAAAACGTACCTTAAAAGAGGAAGAAGAGGGTTGCGCCCTGGCCTCAGCCTTCATTAGATGGAGTGTCAGCTGAAGCCTTGAGGTGGATTGTTAGATTGATGAGCTGTTGCTGCTACTGTCTGTGAGGTCCAGTGACAGTGAGACTGGCGGGGGTGGCAGGGGTCCAGACAGTCCAACTGTGGGTGGAGGGCTCGCACCCTGCTCCTAGCTCCTCCCCCATGCCATATGTCTGAACACACACATACACACACACACACACACACACACACACACACTGTAGGCCTACATACTTACAAATACAGACATTATGCTCTTTCTTTCTCTTACAGTCACGCACACACACACGCACACACACACAGAGTGAGCTTTTAATCTGGCAGTGGGTTTAGTAGAGCCAGGGAATTGGGCCGGACCAGCTGACTCCAGACCAGCAGCCTCAAGGCCTGGACCAGCTGACTCCAGACCAGCAGCCTCAAGGCCTGGACCAGCTGACTTAAAAGGCCCATACATCTCCATAAATGTTCAGGGCGGAGGGAATAAGTGCTTACCCTACAGACCCCAAGTCTGTTAGGACAGCAGACTTGGTTGGCACTGCTCAAAACTTACCTTTTTAAAATAGCTTTTAAATGAATTATTATCTTTATTTCATTGTCTTATTTTTCTTTATTTCTATACATTTTACTTCAATATTTTATTATAGTTTTTTGTATCATTTTATTTGTTCTTTTTTAATGTCAACATATTATTTAAATTATTCAAATGAAACTCAAACATGTTCCGTTGTGATGTCACCAGTGTTGGGCAAGTTACTTTTAAAAAGTAACTAGTTACAGTTACTCGTTACTTCTTCCAAAAAGTAACTAAATTACTTACTCAGTTACAAATTATAAAAGTAACTAGTTACTTCAGAAAGTAACTATTGTGTTACTTTCAAGTACATTTGTTACATAAACAACATACACAAATCTAAACTATTTTAATGTTGCTGTGGGACAAAGTGAGACTAGCCTCCAATCAAATGCCATGTATGTAGATATTATAATTACTATGTTTATATAGTGGATCATACAAATACAAACACAATAGATGTTTTGGAACTTTTGATATGTATTGCCCCTCAACAGGCCACAACTGGGCAACATTAAATTATGCTTGTTAAGCACTATACCAAAAATAAATAACAAATATATACTGATTGATTGAACATTTTAATTAACAGATTGCAGAATGGGTACAGTACAGCGCAATACACACAATTGTTAAGGGGATGCAGACGAGAGAGACTTTCGTCTTGTTTACATCAGGGTCCCCCATTTTCAATTCATGACATTTATGACATACACAACATACAGATATAAGAATCTAATCTAATCATCTAAACCAGTGGTTCCCAAACTGTGGTGCGCGCACCCCTTGTGGCGCGCGAGCGCCCTCTAGGTGGTGTGTGACATGAAAAGGCTAATGGTGGTAAATAATCTTTTAAACATTTTTTTACAATAAAAGTTCATAAAAATCTTAGTCAAACCTTTAGTATTATGGATATTAAACATGCTGGCAGAGTACATGCATCCATGTTGTCGTGAACATTTTAATTAAATAAAGAAATTCCCTATCCATAGTCGCCGTGGGAAGAGATAAAATAAAAAATTAAATCTGTGCACGGAGACCAGCAACAATTTTTTCTAGCAGAAACCCATTGGGGGGTGCGCAAGCTAGGTCGGGAGGTGACAGGGGGTGCACGGCCAAAAAAGTTTGGGAATCATGACATTTAAGACATGCATGACATACAGATATATATCTCTGAACACCTGAAGACTGTGCTATTAAACCAGGAAGTGCAGCACTGTTGATAAGGCTGTAGCCTCCACTACTGTAGTGTCCTGCGCTGCAACACAACTAACACAAGAGTGAACAAAAAATGCTCATGTCTGTCGTTGACTGCTCGCTTGTGTTGTTCGTTGGATTAGTTTTGGATTATTTGGGCTCGCCAAACAAACTATCAAAACGTACACGGAACCGCGGTCTGTCATTGACTGAGTCGCTTGTGTTGTCGCTGTGTGTCAGACTCTGGATTCTTTCGAACACCCGCCCACCTCTACCTCTGATTGGCTTACCATGAAATTTTACTCAACCTCAGCCAATCGCGCACTGCCCACTAACCAAGGAAAAAAAGTATTGCTTCTCAGGGCAGAGATCTGTCTGATAAAAAAAACAGCTTCAATCATAGTAACGCGCCACATTTTTTGGCAGTAACGGTAACAGTGTTATTAAGATTGGAAGAGAGATTACTCGTTACTGAAAAAACTAACGCCGTGATTTATAACGCCATTATTCCCATCACTGGATGTCACAGTATGATGTCATAATCAAACATTCTAGAACATTTGTGATGTCACAGTATGATGTCATAATCAAACATTCTAGAACATTTGTGATGTCACAGTATTGATGTCATAATCAAACATTCTAGAACATTGGTGATGTCACAGTATGCTGTCATAATATAACATTCTAGAACATTTGTGATATCACAGTATGATGTCATAATAGAACATTCTAGGACATTTGTGATGTCACAGTATGATGTCATAATAGCACATTCTAGAACATTTGTGTACAGCATATATTCAACAATTCTCTCAGAAGGTCTCAGATCTCAGAAGACCAAGTGAAGATATCACTTGTTGTTTCCGGCTACTTGTCTGTAAGCTTGAATATATTCTGTAGATACAATTTAAAATCCCCACATGGAAAAGGAAACAATGTCCTGTACAATCCTTAATGAGCTGCGTCTGGAGGGAAGGCTCTGTGATGTGGTTATTAAAGTCAACAGCACTGAGTTGAATGCCCACAAGGCCCTCCTGTGTGACTGCAGTGACTATTTCAGGTAAGTTTAGCTTGGTTCAGGTTAGCTTGGTTAGTAAACAGATACCATACTGTACTTTTACTGTAAACAGATACTATACTGTGCTTCAACTGTAAACAGATAATATACTGTACGTCTACTGTAAAAAGATAATATACTGTACTTATACTGTAAAAATATACTATACTGTATTTCTACTGTAAACAGATACTATACTGTACTTCTACTGTAAACAGATACTATACTGTACTTCGAATGTAAAAATATACTATACTGTACTTCTACTCTAAACAGATACTTTCGAACACCCGCCCACCTCTACCTCTGATTGGCTTACCATGAAATGTTACTCAACCTCAGCCAATCGCGCACTGCCCACTAACCAAGGAAAAAAAGTATTGCTTCTCAGGGCAGAGATCTGTCTGATAAAAAAAACAGCTTCAATCATAGTAACGCACCGCATTTTTTGGCAGTAAGTTATTTATAACGCCATTATTCCCATCACTGGATGTCACAGTATGATGTCATAATCAAACATTCTAGAACATTTGTGATGTCACAGTATGATGTCATAATCAAACATTCTAGAACATTTGTGATGTCACAGTATGATGTCATAATATAACATTCTAGAACATTTGGGATGTCACAGTATGATGTCATAATAGAACATTCTAGGACATTTGTGATGTCACAGTATGATGTCATAATAGCACATCCTAGAACATTTGTGTACAGTATATTATTCAACAATTCTCTCAGAAGCTCTCAGATCTCAGAAGACCAAGTGAAGATATCACTTGTTGTTTCCGGCTACTTGTCTGTAAGCTTGAATATATTCTGTAGATACAATTTAAAATCCCCACATGGAAAAGGAAACAATGTCCTGTACAATCCTTAATGAGCTGCGTCTGGAGGGAAGGCTCTGTGATGTGGTTATTAAAGTCAACAGCACTGAGTTGAATGCCCACAAGGCCCTCCTGTGTGACTGCAGTGACTATTTCAGGTACGTTTAGCTTGGTTCAGGTTAGCTTGGTTCAGGTTAGCTTGGTTAGTAAACAGATACCATACTGTACTTCTAATGTAAGCATATAGTATACTGTACTTCTACTGTAAACAGATAATATACTGTATATCTACTGTAAAATATATACTATACTGTACTTCTACTGTAAACAGATACTATACTGTACTTCTACTGTAAACAGATACTATACTGTACTTCTAATGTAAGCATATAGTATACTGTACTTATACTGTAAACAGATACTATACTGTACTTCTACTGTAAAAAGATACTATACTGCACTTCTACTGTAAACAGATACTATACTGTACTTATACTGTAAACAGATACTATACTGTACTTCTACTGTAAAAATATACTATACTTCTACTGTGCTAAGACCCTACTTCTACAGTGAAAATATATTACTACTAGGGCTGTCCCCGACTAAGGATTTGGATAGTCGACTATGATTGGCCAAAATGTGTCGTTAGTCGACTATTAGTCGACTATAAAAAATAAAATAAAAAAAGTATAATATATATATATATTTTTTTATCATTCCATTTGGGCTGTGGGGGGTGCTTAATGTCTGAAAGAGCCAACTGAAGGCTTCTTGTCCTCTGCAAAAGCATGCAATGGTCCACTGATGGATACATCTTGATATTTGTCTAGTCTAGTGTGTTCATTAGATGGGTGAAATCCTCTTTCAGTGCCTCTGTGCCTGTTTTCTTAGGCAGTTGGCCTCTGGTATGCGTGCCATTAGCGTTAGCCACGCTTCTAAGAGGTTGGCAGTCGACTACGGCTCCTTTCGACCGATTAGTCAACTATTCGACTAATAGGGGTCAACCCTAATTACTACACAGGACAGAATGTTGCTTACTGTTTACTCATCAGATATCTCTATACTCTGTGTCCCACAGAGCCCTCTTCACTCGCTGGAGCGACTCAGAGAAAGCAGTCTACAGTATCCCTGGGGTGTCCCCGGGTATGATGCAGCTCATCATAGAGTACTCCTACACACGCTTTGTGCTGGTGACAGCAGAGAACGTGGAAGAGCTTCTGGTGGCTGCAGACCAGCTTCTCGTCACTGGCATAGTAGGAGCGTGCTCTGACTTCGTAGAAGGCCAGCTGTCTCTGGAAAACTGTGTCGGCATCTGGAGGTTCACGGACATCTACTGCTGCCCTGACCTGAGGCGCAAGGCCCATCTCTTCACCGTGTGCCACTTTGAGGAGATGTTGCACGTCTCACAGGAGTTTGTGGAGCTGTCCCCGCAGCAACTGGTGGACATCATCGAGAGGGATGATCTGAACGTGAAGAGCGAGGAGACGGTGTTCGAGGCAGTCCTCCGTTGGATCGACCACTCCCGTGAGGAGCGTAAAACACACATCCCTTTGCTGCTGCCCAAGGTAACTAATTGTATTACGGATACACAAACGTGGTTGCTAGTGCCTGAGCCACATTTATTTTTAATTTAATTTTTATTATTTTACTTTTTCTTGTTTGTCTGTCTCTTGTCAAGGTCATTATGATTCATGTTACTGTTATTATTGTTGTCGTCGCTGTTGTCATTGTTATTATTATTATTGTACTGTTATGTTCTGTTTTATGTATGAAAATAAAATAAAATAAAAACATTTATGAAAAAACTAAACACTGAGCCGTCACCCCACATCTCCACTGCCAGAGGAGACCCTGAGGTAGCACCTAGAGGTAGAAACCATGTACTGAGAAAGCACCGCAAGACTAAACTATTTGGTACCCTAAACCAGGCCAGAACTATGCAAACCAAAGGGTTTCTTTTGTGGTCACCTCAACATTCGTAGTGTTGGTAATGAACGCGAACAGCTAGAGCGCCTCCTACTTGATTCTAACTTACATTGCTTAGGTCTGAGTGAGACATGGCTAAAGAAGTCATCCCCTGAAGCCCTAGTATCCATGCCAGGCTACAATGTATTTAGGAATGACAGGAAGACTGGGAAAGGAGGTGGGGGAGTCCTACTGTACATCAGAGACACAATTGCCTGTAAAAAACTGGAATGGTCCACTGACTTTGAATGTGTTGGTGTAGAATCTGTTGGTGTGGAAATCACTCTCGCTGAACAAATGTCATTTACCCTGATATGTCTCTACAGAAAACCAGATGCAAAAGTTGAGTTTTACGACCAGTTAAAACATGTCCTAAAATCCTGCAACAAGGAAACAATAATCATAGGTGACTTCAATGTCAATTGGGACAGTAAACAGGCTAGAAAGAACTTAAAACAATCCATGAATGCCCACAGCTTTGAACAAATAATCAAACAGCCAACTAGAATTACCAAAACCTCCCAGACCAAAATAGACCTAGTTTTCACCAACCAACCGGATAGAATCACTAAGACCAACAACATGTTGACCGGTATATCTGACCACAATTTCATCTGTTTCACCAGGAAACTCAATAAAACTCGCTTTCTAAAAACATCCAAAACATCTGCCACCTCATCAAACTACATCCCAAAAAACCTGCAACAGAGCTTTGAGGATGCAGTGAAAAAGCTTGACTGGCACGAGATACTATCCTCCAATACCACAGAGAAAAACTGCACCCTCTTCACAGCAAAAATCAAGGAGACGATGGCCTCCTTCTCTAGGAAGGGGAGCCAAAAAGTCAAAAAACAAACCCACCTCCCATGGCTAGATCACAGCTGCAGACAGCAATTGAAAGACTGGGACTCACTCCTCAAACAGAGCTTAAAGTCTGGACTGTCTATCGACAGACAGAGATTCACGCATGCTAGGAACAAGGTCACACAGACCCTCAGAAAGGCCAAAGCAAACTTCTTTATTAGTATAATTGAAGCAGGAAAAGGGAACGGCAAATAAATCTGGCAAACCTTGAATAAACTCCTAGGCAAACACCACAATCGGGAAAAAGACCCCCTAGAACTGAATGTGAATGACATACTAGTTAAAGACCCCACAGTACTGGCCTGCACCCTCAACGAACACTTCTTAAATAGTGTTCTAGACAGCACCAAACACTTTGCCCCCTCCAGTATCCTACCAAACCCAGTAACCAACACCCAGCCCCTCTTTGAACTGGAGGAGATAACAGAGCCTGAAGTGAAAAAGATCATTCTGGCTCTGAAAGGCTCCAAAGCCAAGGACGCCTACGGGCTCGACACTGATTTCCTCAAAATATACTCTGATGCACTCATTAAACCCATCACTCTACTAGTGAATCAATCAATCACCTCCAGGGAAGTTCCATCATCCTGGAAGATGGCCATGGTGACCCCTATCTTTAAATCTGGCAACAAGGCACTGGTGACCAATTATAGGCCCATCAGTATACTTCCTGTCATATCCAAAGTTGCAGAGAAGTGGGTGTCGAATCTCATGACTAAACATCTCGACTTGTGCCCCACCCCACTCAACCCAATGCAGTTTGGATTCCGTGCCCTTCACTCAACAGAGTCAGCCAACTGTCTGTTTGTTGAAAAGGTCAAGAGTGCACTAGATAGCAACAAGTATGTTGGTGCTGTCTTCTTAGACCTTAGCAAGGCTTTCGACTGTGTCAACCATAATATCCTCCTAACCAAACTAACTCACTTCAATTTCTCAGCTGCTACAACAGAATGGGTTAGATCCTACTTATCAAACCGAAAACAATGTGTCACGGTCAATGGCGCCAAGTCCCCATATCTAGACAACCCTGTAGGTGTCCCTCAGGGATCAATCCTTGGGCCCCTGCTATTCTCCCTGTATATCAATGACCTGCCAAATGTGTGTCCCGAACTCAATGTACAGATGTATGCCGATGACGCAGTCATCTACACACAGGGCAAGGACATAGAGTTGATTACATCTAGGCTCACATGCGCACTA
>NC_140172.1:155674729-155722229 GCF_963971535.1 Notolepis coatsorum | reverse complement strand
TATATGTATGTGTGTGAAAGAGAGAGTCAAGATTAGTGAGATGTGTGTGTGTATATGTGTGTGTATGAAAGAGAGAGTCAAGATTAGTGAGATGTGTGTGTATATGTGTGTGTATGAAAGAGAGAAAAGATTAGTGAGATGTGTGTGTGTATATGTGTGTGTATGAAAGAGAGAAAAGGACAAGATATGATGTACAAGATTAAAGCACACGATATGATGTACAAGATTAAAAGCACACGACGTGATGTACTGAAATGTCTATCTGCCTATCTCCAAGTTGTTTTAAGAACATCAGCCAGACCGTCTTTCAGTACTGCTTAGTTGACCCATATTAAACTAGTTCACTTCATATACACATTTTCCCCAACATTCCCCCATTTGGGGCTATCCCTAGTCCCACCCAAATCATATAACCAAGAAAATGTGAACGTCTAACTAAACGAGAAACCATATTTACATAATAAAAGTTTAAATGCCTAATCTAAACAAGAAACCTAACACATTTTAAATGTCTAACTAAACAAGAACGCTTACTTCATTCACTGGACCCCTAACGGACCAACAAAGGCTGACTACCGTTCTCACAATAAACACAAAACCGCTCAAAACAAGAGTAATAATAAAACATAAAAAAAAAACACCCCAACTTATAATCCTAACCTGACAGACAAATCCCCCCAACCTCCACCGCTTACCAAATGAGCCACAGTTCCGGCCGGAAACCGCGACTCTCATCAGGGAAAGGAGAAGTTGACCGTCAGAACTAAACATAGAACATCCCTCCCCCAAAAAAAAATGACATTGTCTCTTCCATAACATTGAGTCCTAGTGTCCATCGCTCAGCCCCCCTTCCATGCCCACGCCATAGTCTCCTCACCGTATTGCCAAAAGTCACATTTTGCCAATACAGCAACCACCACGCCACACCTCCAGTCCCCGTAGAAGCATGTCCCCATGGACGGGAGGCGCTGGTCCCGACCTCACCACGTGTCCCCCCATCTTCGACGGGAGGTGCCCATCTTGCCCACTGCGTTAGCCCCCCCCTTTGTCCCTTCAGTCCCCAGAACCGATCCCCAGAACACTTCTTCTCAATGCTTCCTCAGGCTCAGAACCGACACTCCGTACCATTCCATACCGATGCCCCTTCCCATTCCGGTTTGACCAGGACCATGAGTAAAATAAACAAAAATAATAAAAAATAAACCATCACTCAGACCATCCCCCGTCACTCTTAAAGGAAAGAACCAATACAAAATGTCTTCAAAAAAACCTTTACATGTTTTTGTTTTTTTTTGAAGTAAAAGGAATAAAACAAACAAAACTGAACCAAACAGAAAGAAAATGTCCCTTCCTCACCATACGCCTAGTTAAAGGAATAAAACAAACAAAACTGAACCAAACAGAAAGAAAATGTCCCTACCTCACCATACCCCTAATCCTCTATCCCCTCGTCTCCCTCTAAGGCAGCATAAAGCTGAGGGCATGGCCCGATTTGTGGCTCAATCTCTTTCTGCCCCACCATCAGCATTCGGCTCGTTACGTGTGAAGTTACCAGCCTACCCAAGAGAGGCATACCACAACAGAAAAGGAGAACCAATATCAACCCTGCCACCCCAATGGATATCCCCGTCTGCATCACTATGCTTCCCCACTGTCCCAATCTTTCCAACACCCCACTCCCCCACCATTCTTCATTCCGGCCAGAATTCCCCCTCAACTCCTCCCTCAAATCCTTCAGCTTAGCCATGGCCTCGGAGAACTTTCCCCCTGGCCCCACATTCGTCGGAATGAATGTGCAGCAGTACTGTCCAAACATGGAACAGACTCCACCCTTCTCCGCCATTAACCAGTTCAGAGCCTGTCTATTCTGCCACGCCACCGTACTGGTCGCGTGCATCTGGTCCCCCATTGCATCCAACGCCTCCTCGGTGTAGTTGAGATACCGCTGCTGATTGTAAAACAAATAGTTGATCCACCCGGTGTTCTTATTGACCGATATCCATGGCAGAATAGACTCAAACCCTGCCGCAATCTCATTCTTAGCCATGAACTCGGCTGGAATGCCCCTTGGCTGTCCTATGCTGTCCAGATACACCCTTGGGTCTGCCTTGTAGCTACGCTTCGTTCGAGAGATAGGAGACTCAGAAGGTCCTTCCGTCACTGATAATGGTAGGACCACCATTGGCATGATCGCCTGAACCCGGGCACATCTACCTGACCAATCTAAAGGAAGTGTATTCCTCAACCTCCTACCGCCGCAGAGCCAGTATTGGTCCGCCAGTGCTATATCCTGGACATGAAAAGGGCAAGCTACAGGTCGTGGGTTGGTATCCACTCCCTTTAACACGACCCCGTGTCCACACTTTCCTTCTTTCGTGCAGTTAGTCGTGATGCTCCAAATAGCAGTGCACCGCCCCTCTGCCACCTCCCCTACGTCCCGGGTCCCCTCCTTTTGCAAGCACTCGAAATCCTTGGTCAGCCATAGTTTGACACCTCTGGGTATTGGCAACCCCGTCGCTACCCCCTGCACACGTACATCCAATTTCCTACAACGTTCCCGCATAGTGACATCCTTGAAATCCGTGACGTTTCCTGCCGCCTTAAAACGACTAGAGCCGAGAAACCCCAAACACTCTGCCTCGCACCAAGGGCGACTATTATGGGGCCCCTCCCATGCCTCTGCGTCCCTGTCACACTGAGCCCAACTGAACTTCGTGCCCTTCACCAGCAGCCTTTTCTGATAGTGGGGTGCCTGGACACTCAGTCATTTAAAATGTATATGCGAAAGTTTCGTTTTCACTTCTAATTTGAAGATAAGGATCTATAGAACAATTTTGGCTTGAGTGTCAAGGAACCAGTTGAATTTAATAAAAATGTATCCAAAATGGCCCAAATCGAAATCATGAATTCTTTAAAAATGTCTTAATGTTCACACAATTGCTGTGTAATATAATTTTGTATTGCTATTTTAAGTTATACTGTGCATGTGAGGAATCAACTGGAGTTCAAATATTGATGTTTTGAATATTCTGGTATGCCAAAAATCAAAGATGGCTGCAATTTCTGTATTTATTTCGAATTACGCTTCATTACTGTACCTAGGTTTTCATGAATGAGTAATTGAATACAAATAAAATAAACATGATTGGAGCATACAGTATCTTATATGATATTTCACACAATGAGACAATAAATATGTGGAGAACTAGAGTTAGATATGAGAACTGTAAACAACAGTTGATTGTGAAGAACAAACGATGATTGTGAAGAACGTCCTCATCAAAAGAAAGGATCTGCATCTCAGCACCAATGTCAACGCCATGCCAAAGACCTGATGGAGGTGTTGCTGAGCAATGGGAATCCCTTTGAGGAGGGCAGTAAAGACCTTGTTACATTAGACAATAAGGTGTGTGAGTCTGCGGCTGCTACCGTATCTGTCCATCAACTCGAGTCTACGGGACAAGAGCAGTACAACAATTTCAGGAAGAGTGCTTGAATCAAATGACAGACTTCTGACAGCACCGATCAAGCGAAATAACTTACTGTTGTTCCATGAGAAGAAAACACAGAATAAAACAGCAAATAAGCTGATAATGCAGCACTTCAAACATCATGCAGAGCTCTATGGGAACGCTTTTATTGTGCTAGACACAATACACGTCAAGTAGAGATATTTCTGTTGACGAGCAGTTAGTTGCGCCAGGTATAACAAGACATTTTCTCATTCCTGTCAAATAAGTTGTTAACAGATGGACAGTTCCCAGATGACAAGGATGTCTACATCACTGCAGGTGATCAAGTCCACCATGTTGGAAACAGTCCACCAATGGATCAATGCAACCATGAGGAAGCTGACACTCGTGTCCTATAATACATCTCCTCCACACCCTCCAAACATCACTTGGGAGGGTGCATACTGGAGATACAGATGTTTGTCGTAAGCCTTCTGACTAATTTCCATCACATGAAGCCACTAACAGATACACACCCACTCAGGGACGTGCACAGGACTTTAGAGGGGCAGCTGCTCAAAGGCTGAAAAGGGCACTATACCTGTGTGTGTTTTAACCGAGCGCGCGTAGCGCACAAGCCCGATTTTTAAGGGCCCTTTTCGGGGCGGGGGGCCCCCTTTTTATGCTTTTTGGGGGGTTTTGGTGATCAAATATTGAATATTGAACTATAATAATCAGTGCAGGGGCTCACTTATCCTTGAAAGACACTTTTATCACTGACTTAAAAGGCCCATACATCTCCATAAATGTTCAGGGGGGAGGGAATAAGTGCTTACCCTACAGACCCCAAGAAGTGCTGTATATTCTGTATTGTTTAATATAAATGCATTTTTTATTCCAATCCCGATTTGTATTTGAGATTCCCAAATCCCATCGGACTTGACTTCTTCGTGTCCCTCAGTGAGTGTAATACCAGCATTCAACTGTATGGGCCACAGCGGTTTCTATCATCATCATCATCATCATCATCATCATCATCATCACCACCACGCTATGCATAAAATATATAGGTCCGCAGAGAGGCACGCTGAGGAGGCCGTGCAAACTGCAATGGAATACGGGGCATATCTCTCTCTTTACCTAATATTTTGATTCTATCCTGACATTTTTCAGTTGGAAGGGCAGTCTATATGCGTAACAAAATTATGTGTGCAGTGTGCACGTGCCTGCTTCAAAGTAACTAGTAACTGATGGGTTCAGATAAATACTGTACCCTTAGCCATTTACAAGTTCTGTACGACAAGTCAGCAGGAAGGCTACAATTATTACAACTGAGTAACAATGTTCATCAAACAGTGCTGAAACTTGCTGTAGTAGGTGCTGCAGTGATGAGTGCATAGTAGTAAAGATATATTAGTAGGAAGAGTGCATGATAGTATAAGCCGTATGTAGTGGAGTAAAAAGTACAATATTTCCTTTGAAATGTAGTGGAGTAAAAGTATAAAGTATATGATGAATTGAAAATGGGGGACCCTGATGTAAACAAGATGAAAGTCTTTCTCTGGTCTGCATCCTCTTAACAATTGTGTGTGTATTGAGCCGTACTGTATTGTACGCATTCTGCAATCTGTTAATAAAATGTTCAATCAATCAATCAAACCTAATATGTAAAGTACAAGTAGCTCGAAATTGTACTTAAATACAGTACTTGAGTAAAAATACTTAGTTACTTTCCACCACTGACTGAGACTGGACTGAGAGTAGGCTGCCGCTGTTCTTGATTGGCTGACACACGCTCTGGGTCGGGGCGTCCTAGCTCCTGTCCTTGAGATGATTGTCACAGGCCCTCGATCGAAATCTCTCTATGTGTCAAAAGAAGATATCGATCCTCCGCCTCTCGCTGCCGTCCCTCAGAGCTGTACAAATAAATCCACCTGGTAATCGATCCAAATGTGGTTGGATTTACCCTCTGCTTTTGAATTCCTTCAAAGCATGGAATCCTAATATTCAGATCAGGCCCTACTCCTAATGCAACGCCTTAGAGGTGCTATAGATAACATCTTTATGTTGAGTATCATTTATAAAAAAATATATAAAAAAACTGATTAATTAATTTACCATTTAAAACATTTGCATGTATCCCCTCCCTCCCTACTTCCCATTTCCCCATGTGGAATGCACCTGATTGGATAAATGACATGCTGGTGCTCTAGTGCGACATCTAGTGGCTGAATGTTATCTAGATTCTATAGCACCTTAATGTAATATATTGTGTGACAAGGCTGGCCATACCTTGTGCACTAAAAGGCTTTAAAACACAAGGAGATGCACCACAAAACAAAAAGGCCTATTGGGATGCTAGATCCTAATGTGAAACACTGTGATTTACCTTACCTTGCTACCTCTCTATCTTTTTTATGCTCGCTTATGCCTGTATTTTTTTTTTACTGTTGTGAAGCACTTTGAACTGTAACTTCTGTATAAAAAGTGCTATACAAATTAAGTTTATTATTATTATATTAAAACGATACTATTTATTGTTCATAAAAGCAAGTCACAAACACATCCGTTGGCAGGTACTATGCAAGAAGGCCCTCTGTCATCGTGAACACGCTTGGTTTTAAATCAAGACTTGGTTGATCAACCAATCAAGATCACCTGCATCAATTAAGTCCTGACCAATCAAAACAAGACATGTCCAGGTACTGTTTCAAGGTTTAAAATTAATATAGCGCCGAATTGTTGGAATATATGAATAGCCTACATATACCAGACATAGCCTAGTACAAACTTGATTAAAATATTTTACAATAAAACATGGGTGTATGCAAAGGAGTCTCCTCATACAGTATATCATTTATAAAAGTAAAATGTTTTTAAAAGGGTGCGATTGTGTTGACACACAAGATACACAAAAGTTAGCAAAGCTACGCGAGAAATTCCGACAAAAGGGAAAAGTGTGACAATTAAAGTTTATATACGTTTTTATTGAGCATCATCACAGTTTGTAAGAAGTGAAAAAGCAAAGTGACACGATTGGCACATTTATACACAAAATGAATACAAAAACTCAAGCTAGAACCTGCTGAGGCGGCATCTCCGTGGGACATGTTTTACATTCACTGCAAATCCTAATTATTAATAACTGTTGCTTCTATGGAACTATAAAAATAATCTCATCTACCTGTCGTCTCCTCTCTCTCTCTCTCTTTCTCTCTCTCTCTCAGAATACTAGCATGGTTTCCAGAACACCTCAACACTAATGTCTTCATCCCGCCTACTTATTACTAACAGACACTCTAATGTCTTCATCCAGTCTACTTATTACTAACAGACACTCTAATGTCTTCATCCAGTCTACTTATTACTAACAGACACTCTAATGTCTTCATCCAGTCTACTTATTACTAACAGACACTCTAATGTCTTCATCCAGTCTACTTATTACTAACAGACACTATAATGTCTTCATCCAGTCTACTTATTACTAACAGACACTATAATGTCTTCATCCAGTCTACGTATTACTAACAGACACTCTAATATGTCTTCATCCAGTCTACTTATTACTAACAGACACTCTAATGTCTTCATCCAGCCTACTTATTACTAACAGACACTATAATGTCTTCATCCAGCCTACTTATTACTAACAGATACTCTAAGGTCTTCATCCAGTCTACTTATTACTAACAGACACTCTAATGTCTTCATCCAGTCTACTTATTACTAACAGACACTCGAATGTCTTCATTCAGCATACTTATTACTCAGACTACTGTCTGATATGGCTTGCCTTCAAATGTGCATTGTGGTGTCAGGCAGAACTATGGATACCGAACAAAGGTTTGGGACGGCTTTGAACTGTTGAAACAGTCATTCAGAACAATTTTACCATTGTACGACTTTGAACTGTTGAACAGTAATCCAGAACTATTTTATTGCACTGTACAATATATATATATATATATCTTTTATCTATTCTATTCTACAATTGTATTGCACTGCACTATTGCACTATTTTACTCTGTCTATTTTATCTTGCTCCTTTTATTGTTGTCTATTTAAAACTGAATCAAACCATAAACTAGGAGGCCTGTTGGGATGTTAGATCCTAATGTGAAAAACTGATTTTATATGTCTACACTTTATGTGCTAATTTTATGCCTTATGTCTTTTTTCTGTTGTGAAGCACTTTGAGCTGCAGTTTCTGTATGAAAGGTGCTATACAAATAAAGTGTATTATTATTATTATTACTAACAGACACTAATGTCTTCATCCAGCCTACTTATTACTAACAGACACTATAATGTCTTCATCCAGCCTACTTATTACTAACAGACACTATAATGTCTCCATCCAGCCTACTTATTACTAACAGACACATGTCTCCATCTAGCCTACTTATTACTAACAGACACATGTCTCCATCTAGCCTACTTATTACTAACAGACACATGTCTCCATCCAGCCTACTTATTACTAACAGACACTCTAATGTCTCCATCTAGCCTACTTATTACTAACAGACACATGTCTCCATCCAGCCTACTTATTACTAACAGACACTATAATGTCTTAATCTAGCCTACTTATTACTAACAGACACTATAATGTCTTCATCCAGCCTACTTATTACTAACAGACACTATAATGTCTCCATCCAGCCTTACAGTATTACTAACAGACACTATAATGTCTTCATCCAGCCTTATAGTATTACTAACAGACACTAATGTCTTTATTCAGCGGACGTATTACTTATTACTAACAGACGCTAATGTCCATATCTAGCCTACTTACAGTATTACTAACAGACACAAATGTCTTTATTCAGCGGACGTATTACTTATTACTAACAGACATTGATATCTTTATTCAGCCTACTGTACTTATTACTAACAGACACTAATGTTTCTATCCAGCCTACTGTACTTATTACTAACAGAAATGTCTTCATTCAGCATACTGTACTTATTACTAACATAAATGTCTTAATTCAGCATACTGTACTTATTACTAACATAAATGTCTTAATTCAGCATACTGTACTTATTACTAACAGAAATGTCTTCATCCTGTACTTATTACTAACAGAAATGTCTTCATCCAGCCTACTGTACTTATTAGAAATGTCTTCATCCTGTACTTACTGTATTACTAACAGAAATGCCTTCATCCAGCATACTGTACTTATTACTAACAGAAATGTCTCCATCCAGCATACTGTACTTATTAATAACAGAAATGTCTTCATCCAGCATACTGTACTTATTACTAACAGAAATGTCTTCATTCAGCCTACTGTACTTATTACTAACAGAAATGTCTTCATCCAGCATACTGTACTTATTACTAACAGAAATGTCTTCATCCAGCATACTGTACTTATTACTAACAGAAATGTCTTCATCCAGCATACTGTACTTATTACTAACAGAAATGTCTCCATCCAGCATACTGTACTTATTAATAACAGAAATGTCTTCATCCAGCATACTGTACTTATTACTAACAGAAATGTCTTCATTCAGCCTACTGTACTTATTACTAACAGAAATGTCTTCATCCAGCATACTGTACTTATTACTAACAGAAATGTCTTCATCCAGCATACTGTACTTATTACTAACAGAAATGTCTTCATCCAGCATACTGTACTTATTATTAACATACATGTCTCCATCCAGCCTACTGTACTTATTACTAACAGAAATGTCTTCATCCAGCATACTGTACTTATTACTAACAGAAATGTCTTCATCCAGCATACTGTACTTATTACTAACAGAAATGTCTTCATCCAGCATACTGTACTTATTACTAACAGAAATGTCTCCATCCAGCATACTGTACTTATCACTAACAGAAATGTCTTCATTCAGCATACTGTACTTATTATTAACATAAATGTCTCCATCCAGCCTACTGTACTTATTACTAACAGAAATGTCTTCATCCAGCATACTGTACTTATTACTAACAGAAATGTCTTCATCCAGCATACTGTACTTATTACTAACAGAAATGTCTTCATCCAGCATACTGTACTTATTACTAACAGAAATGTCTTCATCCAGCATACTGTACTTATTACTAACAGAAATGTCTTCATCCAGCCTACTGTACTTATTACTAACAGAAATGTCTTCATCCAGCCTACTGTACTTATTACTAACAGAAATGTCTTCATCCAGCATACTGTACTTATTACTAACAGAAATGTCTTCATCCAGCATACTGTACTTATTACTAACAGAAATGTCTTCATCCAGCATACTGTACTTATTACTAACAGAAATGTCTTCATCCAGCATACTGTACTTATTACTAACAGAAATGTCTTCATCCAGCATACTGTACTTATTACTAACAGAAATGTCTTCATCCAGCCTACCTATATTACAAACACAAAGGGCATCCATCTTTACACCTCTGAATATAAGAGGTCTTAAGCTGAACCTCCTGAACGTGTCGGAGGAAGAAGGCAGAAGCACATTACACCAACACGGGTCGTATAGAAACCACCGGTACTCCACACGGCAGTAGCCGCCACGCCGGCTGCACGACGCCAGTGTTCATCACACCTGTACGCGTGAATATTTTTGGCAACCAACTTGTGTTTAGCGTTTCTCTGATTGGCCACTACGCCCATGTGACCGCGGCAGCGCGAGAGAGCTGCAGTGCGGAAATAGACTGTCTATTGCCATTCTCTAAGACAAACTCTAACCTTAACCAGCTCCTTAACAGCGCCTAAACTTAACCCTTCTAACCATAACCAACTCCGAAACAATGCCTAACCTTAACCAACTCCGAAACAATGCTTAAAGTTAACATGCCTAAACTTAACGGCGAAAGAAAGCACGCCAGCAACGGACCGTAGGATCCACAGCAATGTAGCACTGCCAGTTGAGCTAGTTCTGGATAGTAAAAAAGGGCAGATTACTGCTACATAATGCTGCCGCTACGCTCCGCTGCTGCCGCGTCGCCGCGGGGGCGTGGCTAGACGCAAGTTGGGCGTGGCTAGACACAAGTTGGTTGCCTTTAATATTTAGGCCACCTGTACAGGGACAGCCGGCGGAGCCTTTTGACCCCGCGGCGACCTCACTTGACGATGACAATGGAGGTGTTGTGGATGGAGGCCATGACGGCGGCCAGGCGGCTGCAGAGGTCGTGGGGCGAGTTGAGCCGCACCTTGGGGGGGTCCTTCAGGACCACCATCTCGGCCGAGCAGTCCAGCACCCTGGGCAGGAACTCTCCCAGCTTCACCTGCAGGGAGTCTGTGGGAGAGGAGGGGGGGGGGGGGGGGGAACGTGTTCAGAGTAGTGCTGTCAATAGATAAACAAATTAACTAATTAATCTCACAATTTTCTGTAATTCCTGGAGCTCCCCAGGAATATCTTATCTTATCTTATGTCACAATGGCTACTGGTCATTAAAAGTGAAGGAGTGCCAAGATAGTATTCTGACAAAACGTTAAAGAAATACCTAAAAGGGTTACTGTAGCGAATTCAGGGGTCTGGCGGGAATCAAACCTGGTGTCACCCAGTCAACTAAAGGCATCCATGGTCATTATAGTTACCATTGGGAAAATATGTTTATCACATAATGTGACCAGGGAATAAATAGAATAGATTGATTATGTAAGGGATAATGTATACGAGGTCATTGTCGCAAAATAATTGACCGACACTGCGTTCTGGAACACCGAGGCGCAGCCAAGGTGTTCTAAACGCAGTGAAGGTCAATTATTTTGCGACAATGGCAGAGTATAGCTATATATTATCCTGCTTATTACTTGGCTAACTTACTAACAATATACCTAATTCATTTTACACCATCGACAAGACGAGATCAAATGCAGATGCAGTTGTTCTGTGGCTCCTCTGTCATTGCCGGCAGCCGGCAGGTGTGTGGACTTGATTGCACTGATGTAGTGCAGCTGTGCATAATGGTAATGCTTATGGTGCGTTCACGTCAGGTGGGAAGAAGCGGAAGAACCAGCTTCCGACTGGGAAAAGCCATTCACGTCAGCCTCCTAGTGGTAATTCCTACTAGGTCATATGGGAGTTTTTTATATACCCCGATATCTCCCACTTCGCGTCCCGAAATGCGGAAGTATCAACCATCATGGCAGCAAGCTTGACGGCGATGTCGGCAATACAAGGTAAATACAAATCAAAATGATCACTTTGATCACATAATCAGAATAATACAATCATACTGCTGTACTCTTCATATGAAAAACGAGCTATACTTGCTGCTGTTCGTCTACAGTTGATTTTAACGTAACTTGTTAACGACTTGTAGCAATAGGTTAGCAGTAGGCTAAGATCGCCATCTTGGATGTGGGCGTTTCCTCGAGTTCAGCGCGTGAATGCTTCCTAGTTGTAGCAACGAGATGTCATCTGGTTCGTCCGCTTCTTCCCACCTGACGTGAACGCACCATTAGCTTTCGTGACTGTCTGCGACCAAAATGCTTGATTGTGATTGGTCAATAGCGCTCTGTTGCCCCTAACAGCGGTCATTATTGGGGCATTGCCCATGACAGCGGTGAATTATTGAGAAATAATTGACCGCTGTCAGGGGCAACCGAGCGATATTGACCAATCATAATCAAGCATTTTGGCAAATGTTAAAACGCCATGTAATAAATATATATACTGTATATACGGTACCAATACATATTTATAAATATCCACATCTGTCTGTACACCTGCATATAATCCTTTTTACACATCTGTAGATACTATATCTACGAACTTCCCACCACAGTTAGGATAGCCGAAACACAACCAATCTTTCGCCGTTGACTAAAGACTCACTTCTTCAATCAATATCTGAAATTAAAGGGAGAGAAAAAAACACTAACCTTCTTACTGTCTTCTACTATCATGCAAAAATCTTCTGCGCTTATATTACTACCTACTATACTAATATGTCTCTACTACTATGCACTCAACACTGCAGCACCCAAGTTTCAACACTGTTTGATGAACATTGTTCTCAGCTGATAGAGTTGTACCCTTCCTGCTGACTTTTCGTACGGAACTTGTAAGTCACTTTGGATAAAATCTAGTGCTGTCAGGCGATTAAAACAATTAATCTAATTAATTAAAGGATTTGTAATTAATTAATCTAATTAATCACATTTTAATCGCATAGCCATTTTAGGCCTGATATTTTATATTCTATAATCATATTTCAAATTGCATGTGTCCGGATGGCAGAATTCAGTACTGTATCTACAAAACCTTCTGTTTAATCATCTTCCCTTTATTCATTTGCTTAGATTTTTCAAGGTCTGGTCAATTTTAGCACGGTGTTATTCACAGTCAAAGATAAAAAATAATGTAATTGATATTCTCATTTGGTTCATTACAATTTACTCAAGCCTAGTAACAGACACAGTATTTCTGAATACATTCCCTGAGATCCATAGATGTCCCTAGAATCAGATACCAAGAACATGCAAATTAACCATATTAAAAAAGAAAATTGTAAATGTTTATTCTACGTTATTATGGAATGAATGAGATTAACAAATAAATAATACAAAAAAAATGTATTATATAAAAAAAAAATCTTGTTTTAATAAATGTTTAGTTAATTTTCATAACGCGATAATTTGCTGTGTAATTAATTAATCTAATTAACGCGATAAACTGACAGCGCTAATAAAATCGCTAGCTAAATGTAAATGTAAATGTATAGTAAATACAGCGGCCTCACCGTCCATGTCCTGGCCCAGGCAGCAGCACCAGTGGCTGCGGATGTTCTCCATGGCCTCCAGGTCCTCGTGGACCAGCCCCGCGTCCCGGCTCATCAGGTGCAGGCAGGGGATGACGGCGTCGTTCATGATGGCCATGCCTTCCTCCACCTCGCTCTCCTCGCCGCCCTGGAACAGCTGCGACGCGCTGTCGTTCAGCGCCTGGCGGGGGGAGGGGAGGGTGGGGGTGGTTAGGGTGGAGAGGCGAGGCTTGTTACTCCTCCTCCCGCTACACTCTTAAAATATCATATTGACCCGGATATAAGACAAGATTAGGGATGTCCGATATTATTGGCCTACCGATATTATCGGCCGATATTAGCATTAAAATGTAATATCGGAAATTATCGGTATCGGTTAAAAAAGAATTTAAATAATTTATTTAACCTTTATTTACCCAGGCAAGCAAGTAAGAACAAATGCTTATTTTTATTTATTGTGAAAAGTATGCATAATGTTGTGTTTTTTGGGGGGGGGGGGAACCCCGCATATATCGGTATCGGTTGATATCGGTATCGGAAGTTAAGAGTTGGACAATATCGGTATATCGGATATCGGTAAAAAAGCCAATATCGAGCATCCCTAGACAAGATCAAATCTCGTTTTTATGAAGATCTGACCTGAATGTAGGCTACCAGTAATACTAGCGCATTGAATAAAACAAGCTAATTATATATTTATATTTACATATTTGACATAAAATTGTCTCCATACAATTAATTTTTTTTTAAATTTTTAATAAAATACAAACTATAGCCTATTGGTAGGCTACAACCACAGTCAGACGCTGTTGACCACTAGGAGCTGCCCAGTACAACCACAGTCTGACACTGTTGACCACTAGGAGCTGCCCAGTACAACCACAGTCTGACACTGTGGACCACTAGGAGCTGCCCAGTACAACCACAGTCTGACACTATTGACCACTAGGAGCTGCCCAGTACAACCACAGTCTGACACACTGTTGACCACTAGGAGCTGCCCAGTACAATGACACATCTCCGCTGGAGCAGTAGGGGGTTAAGTGCCTTGCTCAAGGGCACCTCAGTGGTTGGTATTGAGGGAGTTTCTACTCACCGTGAGACACTTCCTCCTGTAGACGGCGATCAGCGACTGCTCCAGGCCCCTCTTCTCCCCGCGTCGGAGCAGGAGGCTGTTGCTCTGGTGGGCGTGAGCCAGGTAGTTGAGCGCCTCCCGCACCCTGAGACGCAGACGACACAGTGTGATGAGGACATGTCTCTACTGTCATGACCACACAGTAGGGCTGTCCCCGACTAAGGATTTGGATAGTCGACTATGATTGGCCAAAATTTGCCTTTAGTCGACTATTAGTAAAAAAAAAAAAAAAAAAAAAAGGATAATATATATTTTTGTCATCATTCCATTTGGGCTGTGGGGGTGCTTAATGTCTGAAGGAGTCGACTGAATGCTTCTTGTCCTCTGCAAAAGCATGCAATCGGTCCACTGATGGATACATCTTGATATTTGTCTAGTCTAGTGTGTTCATTAGACGGGTGAAATCCTCTTTCAGTGCCTCTGTGCCTGTTTTCTTAGGCAGTTAGCCTCTGGTATGCGTTCCATTAGCGTTAGCCACGCTTCTAGGCCTCTTTTCTTTTGAAAAAAATAATAAAAAAAAATATATTAATTATTTTTTTATTATTATATTCGACTAAGAGGTTGGCCAGTCGACTACGGCCCCTTTCGACCGATTAGTCAAGTTTCAAGTTTCTCAAGTTTCTTTAATAGTTGTCATACAGAAGTACAGAATACTTTTGTACAAAATGCTTCTTACTGTTGCGCTCCAGAGACTGTGCATGACAAGATAGTATGAAATAAAAACATAGTAAAAATTAGAAGAAAAAAAAGAGGTCACAGTGTTCAGTTTAGACATATGTACAATGTTCGTAGACGTAGTTACCATACAATATACAATACTGTGCAGTGTATTAATCGACTAATCGATTAATAGGGGTCAGCCCTAATACATACGTAGACAGGGTCATACAGTCATGCGAGGGTGCCACACACAAACACACAAACAGAAACACACAGGAAAAACACACACACACACAAAAACATAGATAGACAGACACACATACATACTGTAGACATGCACGTCGTGCGCACACACACACGCACACATTGATATGCAAATATACATACGCAGACAGGGTCATGCAAGGGCGCCACACACACACACACACACACACACACACACACACACACACACACACACACACACACACACACACACACACACACACACACACACACACACACAATTAAACAATGATATACAATGGTATGTGTCCATACACACGTGTACACACACACACACACACACACACACACACACACACACACACACACACACCATTAAACAATGATATACAATGGTATGTGTCCATACACACGTGTACACACACACACACACACACACACACACACACACACACACACACACACACACACACACACACACACACACACACACACACACACACACACACACACACACACACACCATTAAACAATGATATACAATGGTATGTGTCCATACACACGTGTACACACACACACACACACACACACACACAGACACACACACACACACACAACAGGCTGGTCACGTAGAGGTGAGCAGAGCAGAGGAGCCGGTTGCCGTGACAACAACACCTACTTCCCATGCTGGTACTGTTCCAGACCCGTCAGGAGGTAAACAAACACCGTGCGGAACAACCTGTAGTCATCGTGCCACTGCTGTGGAGACACAACAACAAACACACACTACAGTTACATTACATAACACACACAACCTGCTGTGGAGACACAACAACAAACACACTACAGTTACATTACATAACACACACAACCTGCTGTGGAGACACAACAAACACACTACAGTTACATTACATAACACACACAACCTGCTGTGGAGACACAACAAACACACTACAGTTACATTACATTACCGGACATAACACACAATCAACCAGACAACAGTTAGATAATCTGCTATAAAGACACAACCAGACAACAGTTAGATAATCTGCTATAAAGACACAAACAGACAACAGTTAGATAATCTGCTATAAAGACACAACCAGACAACAGTTAGATAATCTGCTATAAAGACACAAACAGACAACAGTTAGATAATCTGCTATAAAGACACAACCAGACAACAGTTAGATAATCTGCTATAAAGACACAACCAGACAACAGTTAGATAATCTGCTATAAAGACACAAACAGACAACAGTTAGATAATCTGCTATAAAGACACAACCAGACAACAGTTAGACAAGCTGTAGTTCTCGTGTCACTGTTCCGGTTGTAGGAACAATGACACACACACACCCACTACTCGGCTATATCAGTTGCACAATGAAACGGAGACCTAATCACATTCCTATTTTCATTCTCACGACACGTATTTCCAACCAGGATGGCACCAGGCCACAGCTCATTGGCCACCGTTGTCATTTCATGATAATCACCTGCCATTCGTTTACAATCATCTGTGCTGTTCGCCAAACCAGCTCTCTGTGACGGAACACTACTGTATATAAAGAGATCGCCTGGCGTCTGGTGCTCCTACTGTGTGTGTGGTGACTAGCGTTGGGTACCGAACTCTGTACTTTTAAGGGTACCGACCGAATTACATCGGTACTACCGAGTACAGACTCACGCTTTTAAACAAACAACACACTGCAGCACCCACTCTCCACACTTTAGATCACCTAAACACACTTTATATTTATTGGTAAAGGATTTGCACTACAACTCGTACACCTTATTGTAAATTGTACCTAAATTGTACCTCATCCCATTTCTGCTTTGCACTATATAGTATTGTATATTAGTACATTGCATAGTATATTGTATATTGTATGGTAACTCAGTTACTCTATTCTGCATCGAACATTGTACATATGTTTATACTGAACACTGTGACCTCTATTTTTACTTCTATTTTTACATGCTATACTATGTTATTTCATACTTATCTTGTCTAGCACAGTCTCTGGAGCGTAACAGTAAGAAGCATTTTGTATAAAAGTATTCTGTACTTCTGTATGACAACTATTAAAGAAACTTGAAACTTGATCAATCTGTACCACATTTCGGTACCTTTACATGTTTAGTATAAGAGTGTAATATACTAGACAAGAGGGAGCCTTTTCCACCAATATATACTGTATATTACTGTCCCGTCTCTTGGGTCTTTGCAAAGACCAGACGAGGTCAGAGGAGTTTGATCATATTTCCTGAGGATGGCCCGATAATGTTGATGTACATTTAAAAACATAATACATGATCGTGTGATTTATTTTGTGTGGTGTGTTACAACATTACATAAGAAAATGTTCTAAATAAATAACAATGTTGAAATTGAGAAGTTTGGACTTTTTTTTACAAGATATACATATAAAAATAATATAAATATATATTTTTTTTCAGAGATAGTTAAGTACCAAAAGAAAAGGTAACGTTACCGAATTCCAGGAACCGGTACTGGTACCGGTATGGGTTCAAATGTGAACGGTACCCAACCCTAGCGGTGACGTTACGTACCAGATATTCCTCCATGTCCATGTCCTCTGGTTGGATCAGGCGCAGCTTGGACCGGGCCTCCCTCATGATACTGATGGCCCTGAAACATCACAGGCCACGCGTTACTCAGACCTCCTTCGTTGAGGATTTCCTATCAGTGCTTTCGGTTTTAAATGCGGCCACGGTTTAAGTGTCCGTTCAGTGAATCTCAGTGGGGTTCTTAAGTGAAAGGGTTGAACTTGAAATACATGAAACATTAATGTTTTCTCAGTTAAATTGGTATTCAGTCATTGGTATAACGTTGAACCAATGTAAAATAAAATGAATCCTGGATTAAAGCCCCAATCTGTGATCTTTCAGTGTAGGGTATATTCACGTACATTATTTACAAAGTTTGATCTCTCGATAGAAAACACACTTGTTTTTTAGTCAATTGTAAATCTGAATATAGATCTATTTTGCTCCTGTGTTTACAAACATTATAATACAATATGAAATACAATTTAGTGTTAGTCCTTGTATCTAGAGCTCAGTCAGTCAACTAGAGAATGACAGCATGTTGTCTAGTGTTAGTCCTTGTATCTAGAGCTCAGTCAGTCAACTAGAGAATGACAGCATGTTGTCTAGTGTTAGTCCTTGTATCTAGAGCTCAGTCAGTCAACTAGAGAATGACAGCATGTTGTCTAGTGTTAGTCCTTGTATCCAGAGCTCAGTCAGTCAACTAGACTAGAGAATGACAGCATGTTGTCTAGTGTTAGTCCTTGTATCTAGAGCTCAGTCAGTCAACTAGAGAATGACAGCATGTTGTCTAGTGTTAGTCCTTGTATCTAGAGCTCAGTCAGTCAACTAGAGAATGACAGCATGTTGTCTAGTGTTAGTCCTTGTATCAAGAGCTCAGTCAGTCAACTAGAGAATGACAGCATGTTGTCTAGTGTTAGTCCTTGTATCCAGAGCTCAGTCAGTCAACTAGAGAATGACAGCATGTTGTCATAGTGTTAGTCCTTGTATCAAGAGCTCAGTCAGTCAACTAGAGAATGACAGCATGTTGTCTAGTGTTAGTCCTTGTATCCAGAGCTCAGTCAGTCAACTAGAGAATGACAGCATGTTGTCTAGTGTTAGTCCTTGTATCTAGAGCTCAGTCAGTCAACTAGAGAATGACAGCATGTTGTCTAGTGTTAGTCCTTGTATCTAGAGCTCAGTCAGTCAACTAGAGAATGACAGCATGTTGTCTAGTGTTAGTCCTTGTATCCTGAGCTCAGTCAGTCAACTAGAGAATGACAGCATGTTGTCTAGTGTTAGTCCTTGTATCTAGAGCTCAGTCAGTCAACTAGAGAATGACAGCATGTTGTCTAGTGTTAGTCCTTGTATCTAGAGCTCCGTCAGTCAACTAGAGAATGACAGCATGTTGTCTAGTGTTAGTCCTTGTATCTAGAGCTCAGTCAGTCAACTAGAGAATGACAGCATGTTGTCTAGTGTTAGTCCTTGTATCCAGAGCTCAGTCAGTCAACTAGAGAATGAAAACATATCTCTATTTCTGTTTGGTTTAGTCTTTTGTGGCAGGTCTACCCATTTGTTATGGCTATAGACGATTGTACCGTCTCCCCACAACGTACCTCTCATCAAAGCTCAGGTTGCGATCTGTGAACTGTTCCAGCAGGGTCCTCTCTATGACACGGTTGGGGGCCTGGTTCTGGAAGAAGTAGACGAGGGCGTGCTGCAGGCGGGGGTCCTCCTGGGCCGTGTTCTGCTCCTGGGAGAGCTCGTGCAGACGGGCGTACTCCTCATGGAAGGCCTGCGTGCGCAACACAGAGAAAATTATCGGTATCGGTTTTCAAAGAAATATTATTAATGCATTTTCTTTTTTACATTTATTTAACCTTTATTTACCCAGGCAAGCAAGTAAGAACAAATTCTTATTTTATTTATTGTGAAAAGTATGCATAATGTTGTGTTTTTGGGGGGGAAACCCTGCATATATCGGTATCGGTTGATATCGGTATCGGAAATGAAGAGTTGGACAATATCGGTATATCGGATATCGGTAAAGACACAGAGGAGAATGTTCTGGTGGGATCTGATCCCAGGCCAGCAGAGGTCTTAACCATTACACACTATCTCTGGACACAGCAGTTTTGTACCCCTGATCTTTTACTGTCTTAACTACTATACACATACTACTACCTATCATGCTAATATGCAAACCGTACATCGTATCAAAAGGTATAATGAATTCCATAGGCCCGTTACCGTTACACACTTAAACGGCACAAGGTGATGTTTGGCGCGAGATGTACGTTTTGCAATCGGTGCGCCAGGTGTTTCAGTGTGGTGTAGATATTAGACGTCTGTGTACCTTGATGAAGCCGGCCTCTGGTCCTTCCTTATCGAACACCTGTCTGGACTTGGCTATGGCCATGATGACGCCCTGCATGGCTGGAGTCAGCATCATCTACATGATCACATGACAGAAACAACAGCATCATCTACATGGTCACATGACAGAAACAACAGCATCATCTACATGATCACATGACAGAAACAACAGCATCATCTACATGATCACATGACAGAAACAACAGCATCATCTACATGGTCACATGACAGAAACAACAGCATCATCTACATGATCACATGACAGAAACAACAGCATCATCTACATGGTCACATGACAGAAACAACAGCATCATCTACATGGTCACATGACAGAAACAACAGCATCATCTACAACATGATCACATGACAGAAACAACAGCATCATCTACACGGTCACATGACAGAAACAACAGCATCATCTACACGATCACATGACAGAAACAACAGCATCATCTACATGATCACATGACAGAAACAACAGCATCATCTACATGATCACATGACAGAAACAACAGCATCATCTACAACATGATCACATGACAGAAACAACAGCATCATCTACATGATCACATGACAGAAACAACAGCGTCATCTACATGGTCACATGACAGGAAGAACAGCATCATCTACAACATGATCACATGACAGAAACAACAGCATCATCTACATGATCACATGACAGAAACAACAGCATCATCTACATGGTCACATGACAGAAACAACAGCATCATCTACATGATCACATGACAGAAACAACAGCGTCATCTACATGATCACATGACAGAAACAACAGCATCATCTACATGATCACATGACAGAAACAACAGCATCATCTACAACATGATCACATGACAGAAACAACAGCGTCATCTACATGATCACATGACAGAAACAACAGCATCATCTACAACATGATCACATGACAGAAACAACAGCGTCATCTACATGATCACATGACAGAAACAACAGCGTCATCATCTACATGATCACATGACAGAAACAACAGCATCATCTACATGATCACATGACAGAAACAACAGCGTTATCATCTACATGATCACATGACAGAAACAACAGCATCATCTACATGATCACATGACAGAAACAACAGCATCATCTACAACATGATCACATGACAGAAACAACAGCGTCATCTACATGATCACATGACAGAAACAACAGCATCATCTACAACATGATCACATGACAGAAACAACAGCGTCATCTACAACATGATCACATGACATAAACAACAGCATCATCTACATGATCACATGACAGAAACAACAGCATCATCTACAACATGATCACATGACAGAAACAACAGCATCATCTACAACATGGTCACATGACAGAAACAACAGCATCATCTACAACATGATCACATGACAGAAACAACAGCATCATCTACAACATGATCACATGACAGAAACAACAGCATCATCTACATGATCACATGACAGAAACAACAGCATCATCTACATGGTCACATGACAGAAACAACAGCATCATCTACATGATCACATGACAGAAACAACAGCATCATCTACATGATCACATGACAGAAACAACAGCGTCATCTGCATGATCACATGACAGAAACAACAACATCATCTACAACATGATCACATGACAGAAACAACAGCGTCATCTACATGATCACATGACAGAAACAACAGCATCATCTACATGATCACATGACAGAAACAACAGCGTCATCTACAACATGATCACATGACAGAAACAACAGCGTCATCTACAACATGATCACATGACAGAAACAACAGCGTCATTTACAACATGATCACATGACATAAACAACAGCATCATCTACATGATCACATGACAGAAACAACAGCGTCATCTACATGATCACATGACATAAACAACAGCATCATCTACATGATCACATGACAGAAACAACAGCATCATCTACAACATGATCACATGACAGAAACAACAGCATCATCTACAACATGATCACATGACAGAAACAACAGCATCAGCTACATGATCACATGACAGAAACAACAGCGTCATCTACATGATCACATGACAGAAACAACAGCGTCATCTACAACATGATCACATGACAGAAACAACAGCATCATCTACAACATGATCACATGACAGAAACAACAGCATCATCTACAACATGATCACATGACAGAAACAACAGCATCATCTACAACATGATCACATGACAGAAACAACAGCGTCATCTACAACATGATCACATGACAGAAACAACAGCATCAGCTACATGATCACATGACAGAAACAACAGCGTCATCTACATGATCACATGACAGAAACAACAGCATCATCTACATGATCACATGACAGAAACAACAGCATCATCTACAACATGATCACATGACAGAAACAACAGCATCATCTACAACATGATCACATGACAGAAACAACAGCATCATCTACAACATGATCACATGACAGAAACAACAGCATCATCTACATGATCACATGACAGAAACAACAGCGTCATCTACATGATCACATGACAGAAACAACAGCGTCATCTACATGATCACATGACAGAAACAACAGCATCATCTACATGATCACATGACAGAAACAACAGCATCATCTACAACATGATCACATGACAGAAACAACAGCATCATCTACAACATGATCACATGACAGAAACAACAGCATCATCTACAACATGATCACATGACAGAAACAACAGCATCATCTACAACATGATCACATGACAGAAACAACAGCATCATCTACAACATGATCACATGACAGAAACAACAGCATCATCTACATGATCACATGACAGAAACAACAGCATCATCTACATGATCACATGACAGAAACAACAGCGTCATCTACATGATCACATGACAGAAACAACAACATCATCTACATGGTCACATGACAGAAACAACAGCGTCATCTACATGGTCACATGACAGAAACAACAGCATCATCTACATGATCACATGACAGAAACAACAGCGTCATCTACATGGTCACATGACAGAAACAACAGCATCATCTACATGATCACATGACAGAAACAACAGCGTCATCTACATGGTCACATGACAGAAACAACAGCATCATCTACATGGTCACATGACAGAAACAACAGAATCATCTACAACATGATCACATGACAGAAACAACAGCGTCATCTACATGATCACATGACAGAAACAACAGCATGATCACATGACAGAAACAACAGCATCATCTACATGATCACATGACAGAAACAACAGCATCATCTACATGATCACATGACAGAAACAACAGCATCATCTACAACATGATCACATGACAGAAACAACAGCATCATCTACATGATCACATGACAGAAACAACAGCATCATCTACATGATCACATGACAGAAACAACAGCATCATCTACATGGTCACATGACAGAAACAACAGCATCATCTACATGATCACATGACAGAAACAACAGCATCATCTACATGATCACATGACAGAAACAACAGCATCATCTACATGATCACATGACAGGAAGAACAGCATCATCTACATGGTCACATGACAGAAACAACAGCATCATCTACATGATCACATGACAGAAACAACAGCATCATCTACATGATCACATGACAGAAACAACAGCATCATCTACATGATCACATGACAGAAACAACAGCATCATCTACATGATCACATGACAGAAACAACAGCATCATCTACATGATCACATGACAGAAACAACAGCATCATCTACAACATGATCACATGACAGAAACAACAGCGTCATCTACATGATCACATGACAGAAACAACAGCATGATCACATGACAGAAACAACAGCGTCACCCTTATCCTAATGATTTTTTAAATAATATTATGATGATACGATATGGACCTAGGTCACTCACAGCAACGTGGGCTTAGCTTAGTCAACGCGATGCTGACAAAATAACGTTAGCTAGTTAACTGCATTCGCATTTTATTTTTTTATATAATTTTTTTTTTTTTCAGAATAGTTACAAATAGTTACCGAGGTCCGGACCTCTGTGACCTCATAGCTGGCTACGGCCATGTCTACATGATCACATGACAGAAACAACAGCTATAGGTTCCTGCTCGCTCCAGAATATATTGATACGTAGTAGTATCGCGATACTTATCATGGGGATACTGTATCGATACAGGGACGCCAAGTATCGATATTTAAATATTTATAAAAAATAAAAATAAATCTTTTATTTATTTTTGTATAAGGAAGTTGCATTGTTCATTTCAATACCTGTAATAGTACAGTAGTCCACACACAAACACACACACACACACACACACACACACACACACACACACACACACACACACACACACACACACACACACACACACACACACACACACACACACACACAAGTGTGCATTCAGTTAAGTTGGAATATGACTGTAATACAAACAGTTCAGTTTGTCAGGTACATGCAACACAGATTACAGTGTTTACATCCGTCTGCTTGAGAAAATACCACGTTCTGCAATAAAAATGATTGAAGTGAGACAAAGTTTGTTGACAAAGTTTTACTTTGCAGTTGAAAAAAGGTAATAAATCGCAATATATCGCAATATTAATATCACAATACTCAGCATATCGCAATATATTCAGTATCATAATACTATCATATCGTGACTCAAGTATCGTGAGGCCTCTGGTGATTCCCACCCCTATATTCTATAATTGTTTTGTTGAAACCGGAAAGCCTGTAGCCGGTACTTCCTGTACTTCCGTTTACACCCTTTAGGAGGCGTATCTTCACCAGCCTCACTAACTAAGGAACGCGTTAGAAGACGTCTTTAGGAGGCGTATCTTCACCAGCCTAACTAACTAAGGAACACGTTAGAAGACGTCTCCCACCTCTTCGTTGTACCCGTCGGTGTCGGACCGCACCGTGATCCGGCCCACGTTGGGGATGTCCACCTCCGACACCTCGTTCTCCGCCTGGCGGCGCCGTCTCACCGGGGCCTCGTCCTCCTGCTCCCCGCCCTCCTCCTCCTCCCGGTCCGGGTCCGTCTCCGGTGCCTCCACCAGAACCCGGGCCACCTCCTCCTCCTCCTCCTCCTCCTCCTCCTCCTCCCCCTCCTCCACGTTCGCTCCCTCAGCGGTCTCAGCGGGCGTACGGCGCCGCGCCGGCTCCGGGTCGGCCTCCGCGTGGACCTCAGCCGCCGCCGCCCGGTCGCTGGTCTGTGCTGCTGTCTGAGCCTAAAGGGGGGGGGGGGGGGGGGGGGGGTGAGAGAGAGAGGCCCAAGTCAGCGACGCAGAACATTACATTAGATTCTATTCAAATAATATTTTTTTTTATTATCTACTTTTTCTCCTCCTTTTTCTGTGTTTTTCTCCCATCCCAATTTAGTCGTTATGCCAATTCCCCCCTCCCCTGTCTTGGCCGTTGCTCGCATGTGCCCCCCACGGGTCGGTCTTAGGGAGGGTTGATAGATACTATCACATGTCCCCTCCGATACATGCGGAGTCAGCCAGCCACTTCTTTTCACCTGCCAGCGCGGAATCTCACTGGGGGAGTGTAACGAGTGGGAGGCTCACACTACCTCCCCCAGATCCCTCGCTCGCTGAGCAGGCGCCCCGACCGACCTGTAGGAGTCGCTGTTTACAACGACCAGGATACACACACACCCCGCCGGCTTCCCTCCCGCTAACACTGCCAATCGTGTTAGTATGGACGGCCGACCAAGCCGGAGGCACCGCTGACAGCTGGATTCGATACCAGTGTCTCTGCGGTGGTAGGCTGGCGCTTAGTCCGCTGCGCTACCCGGCCCCGCCCTATTCAAATAATCGAATCTAAAAATAAGTTTGGCATCCGACCAAACCAACCAATGGAAGAGTAAAGTGCAATAGGAACATACAATGTACAGGTGATTAAACTGGGCATAAAATATATAAATTAGTACTACTGAGTACAGTGAGTAGTAGTGCTAATCAATCAGATGTATGTACAGTTCTAGTAGATGTATGAGTTGTAGTATTAATATGTACAGTGATACAGGTATGAAGACACTATGAAGAGTGTAGCGCCTCACCTTCCTACAGTGACTACTATTTCAAGTTAGCACATCGAGAGCAGGAAAGCATTTTGTTCCTGAACCCTTGCTTTTGGGTAATACAAGTGTTTTTATCACCACAGTAGTTTCACAACAGAGACTATGGATTTCAACATGTATATCAGTAGCGTCCGTGAACTGTATACAATCTCTAAAAACAAAAGTAATATTAACATTACGTTAAGGGAAATCAACAACCGTTTCTCCTTTAAAATTAAATTATTCTAGAGTTATATACACCTTGTTAGAGACTCAAACCAAATGTGATGTTAAAAAAACAAATAAACGTGCCACTAGATGGCAGCATTATCACAGTATATATCACCATGTAGCCACAGTGACACAATGGCTAGAGAGTGCAAACTTGCAATGCATTTGCAACATAAAACGCTCTACCACAGTCTGAGACATAATGTGTAAAAATAACATAGTAGGATAGTAAGATACTGCCTTACATTATTATCTATAATAATAATAATAATAATAATAATAATAATAATAATAATAATAATAATAATAATAATAATAATAATAATAATAATAATAATAATAATAATAATAATAATAATAATAATAATAATAATAATAATAATAATAATAATAATAATAATAATAATAATAATAATAATAATAATAATAATAATAATAATAATAATAATAATAATAATAATAATAATTATTATTATTATTATTATTATTATTATTATTATTATTATTATTATTATTATTATTATTATAGATAATAATGTAAGGCAGTATCTTACTATCCTACTATGTTATTTTTACACAGTAGTAGCCCCCGCAGAGAGAGGTACAGTACAGGGGCATGCTAGCATAGTTTAGCACAAGCAGCTAGCCTAGCTCCGTGAAAAGTGGAGAAATACTTTCTCTTCACAGGACTGGAAGATGAGTGTATTGATGAGTGTATTTCCCAACATGTTGCCTTTTGGAGAGTAACCTGTATGACCCTCTGGGTGGCATGAATACACTAGACTTCTCTTTAGCTCATAGCTAGGTAGGCTACAGTGAGGGGAATGACAAGTACCTATTTAAAGTCTCTCACTGGACCCAACACAGTGCCTGGAATTCAAAATGGCCACAGTGGTGTCTGGTGAAATGCTTATAGCCTTATCGGCTGTAGTGCAGAAGGTATATGAAGGGAAAACCAAGAGGACATCTATATTTCTTGTGAAACTTTCTAAAGGCAGAGACTCTATGAAACTTTCTGAAGGCAAAAACTCTATTATGAAACTTTCTGAAGGCAGAAACTATATCTCTTATGAAACCTTCTGAAGGCAGGAACTCTATATTTCCTATTACATTTCTGAAGGCAGAGACTTTATGAAACTTTCTGAAGGCAGGAACTATATATGTCTTGTGAAACTTTCTAAAGGCAGAAACTCTATATTATGAAACTTTCTGAAGGCAAAAACTCTATATTATGAAACTTTCTGAAGGCAAAAACTCTATATTATGAAACTTTCTGAAGGCAAAAACTCTATATTATGAAACTTTCTGAAGGCAAAAACTCTATATTATGAAACTTTCTGAAGGCAAAAACTCTATATTATGAAACTTTCTGAAGGCAGAAAGTCTTTTGAAACTCCATGTTTCTTACAAATAGTTTTCTGTTTGTATACGCAAACAAACTCAAACATAATGTCAACATGAACTAAATACAGCTGATTGGTTGTCAACTGACAATCCAGCCAAGATGTATGCGCTATATTACTTTCTATAATACAATACAATATTATTGTCTAAAAACCTTGACTGTTGACAGAAAAATATCTTAACCCAATATTAATATTCCAGATAGAGATGTTATGTTGTTATTTAGCTAAACTGCATAAAAGAAACATAGGTATAGAATAACAAACAATACATTATAAAATGTCTATGATTAGCAAACAACTACGAGGCTAAAGTCAACTGTGGCGGTCGGTTCCCTAGCAACGCAGCAAACATTCGGCTGGAACCTTCTATAGAGTCAAGTCAATGACGTGAGAAGAGAGGACACCCTTCAGGAATCAATGGAAGACACAATAGATGACAACAAGGACACTGCTCAAGTACAAACACACACACACACACACACACACACACACAGTCACACACACACGTCACACACCGTCCCAGATACACACACATTCATTTCCAATCTTTACATCCCTGCCGCACTCAAGAGGAAGTAAACGAACCGGTGCTACTTATACTTTTATTATTTTTCCAGTAACACATTTAATAATGTTCAGGCGTAGAGGCCGCTCTGCGTGGGAGTGTGCCATAGTGCATCACTTGACACCATTCTCAGAACCAGGCAGCCTATAATGGCGTTAGTGTCGCCGTGCTAACAGCAGGAATGAGAGCCCTGACCCACATGTATAGTATGTAGCTGTAGGCTAGATTGTCTTTGACCTATATTCTAGCGGGGGGGGGGGGTATGCCCACCTGACTCTGTTGACCTTCCTCCTCATGCGTGTGCACAGGGGGAGAGGGCGTGGCGTTTCGGCTGGGGTCTAGGGTGTCCGCGACAGCTCTGACGGTCTCGTCTGGCACACTGCCAGCTCTCTCGGGGGGGGTCTGGGGGTCCGGGGACTGCCGCCGGCTCTGGGGCCGTTCTGTAGGAGAGAGAGGGGGGGGGGGGGGAGGGGGTGAGACAGGTGTTTGTATGACAGAATGGATGAAGACTGATGCAGTAGCTGGTTCCGTAGAGGTGGACCGAGGCTAACGGCAGACTATCTATGAAGTACCCAGAGACAGCGAAGCGACATTGATTCAGTGTTGAAATGACATCAGAATCGCTGTTCAGGTTGAGGTTGGAAATTCATGACGCTTGACACATCCAACTCTAGAAATTCATGACGCTTGACACATCCAACTCTATTCAGTCAGTTCGCTATCTGGGTATACCTTCAAATGATCTTTATCGGAATAATCCCTACTCTCAACTCTCGAGACTGTTCCCGAGATGCACATCTGACGTCACGCCATACTGGCAGCAAACACTATAAACTATAAACAGGTTTGTAATCTTTTTAAGACAATTGAAGCTAGATTCTCATCAGGACCTCATCAGGTGTTGAGCCTAATTCAACACTGTTTCTCAGAAACCAGCCACACAAAACACCATCACACTTAAATAAACATCCTTAACTACATGGATTCTCCCTCTGTGTTTCCAAGCAGGACACTGGAACGCACTGAGGTCGTGATAGAGGCCTTTCACATAATGTTTAGAATGTGTCCAATTCAACCTCCATGTTGGTAGAAACAATGGTTGCTATATGTGTTGATATGAGAAATATATAACCAAAATGTTTATAAATTGGCATCTTATTACTGGATCTTGTAAACATTTCACAGTAGAACAGTACTACTGCTGTATGATGACAATACATTTGAATCTAATCTAATCTAATCTACTGTACACAAACATTCCGTTCAAGGCCTCTATTCCAGCCTCCCAACATGGAGCTTCCGACCTCCGACGGAACTATAATACTGGAACTAATATACCTATTCTTATGTCTGCAATTTATGCATTGTTTTTTATTGTCAATTGTGTGCTGATTTTATGTTCATTTTATACTAAATGCTGTGGGGCACTCTGGACTGCGGTCCATGTGTGAAAAGTACTATAGCCTATAGAATAGATAGTTATTAATATTTATTATTGTTATATTGTAGAAATGTGTGCATTGAAATGTCTGTAAAGTCTCGTCGACGACATCGAAAATGAGGGTGACCTCAATTGTCTTTTCAAGAATAAATAAAGGTTTGAATGGAACTCTAGCATGGGGCGTGTGTTTTGGTGAAGGGGGCGTGACCCTCCTCTCCCCCTACTCCTCTACTGTATCTCCAGCCGCCGCCCCCACAGACCTTCAGGCTCCTCCTCCTCTGGTCCAGGCACCATCTCCTCCGGTTCCGGTTCCGCCTCTGGCTCTTCCACCTCTGGCTCTTCCGCCTCTCTCTGCCGCCCCCCGGTGGTGGTGGTGGGGGGCGCGGGGCTGGGGGACGCGGGCACGACGGGGGGCTCCCCCTGCGAGGAGGCGGGCCGCTGACCGCACTGCTCCTCCCACTCGCTCAGCTCCTGCTGGAACCAGCGGTTGTCCTCGTTGACGTAGCGCCGGAGGACGGGGGGCAGAGAGTCCACGCCACGCAGGACCTGCCCCGTCTCGTCATCCGTGTGTTCTGGGGGGAGGGGGGGGGGGGCGTGGTTAAAACCCTTTCTCTATCACGCTACAGAAGGTTAACCCTTTCACTACCACAATACAGAAGGTTAACCCTTTCACTACCACACTACAGAAGGTTAACCCTTTACATTTACATTTACATGTAGTCTTTCAGCTGAAACGCTTTTATCCAAAGCGACTTACAAGTTCTGTACGACAAGTCATCAGGAAGGGCACAACTCTATCAGCTGAGTAACAATGTTCATCAAAGTGTTGAGTGCTACAGTGTAGGTTAGTTTATTAGGACAAGTGCATGACAGTATGGTTAGTCAGGGTTAGACTTTTTTTTCTTCTTCATTATTTCAGATAATGGTTGAAGAAGTGCGTCTTTAGTCGACGGCGAAAGATTGGACGGGATTCGGCTGCTGTCCTAACTGGGGTGGGTAGTTCATTCCACCATTGTGGGGCAAGGACTGAGAATATGCGGCTTCTCTTTGGTGACTTTCACTTTAAGTCATAAGGTTAACCGTCTGTAGTGTGGTAGTGAAAGGGTTGACCTTCTGTAGCGTGGTTGTGAAAGGGTTAACCCTGTGTAGTGTGGCAGTGGAATGGTTAACATTCTGTATTGTCGCAGGAGGGTTAACCCTTTGGTAGTGTGGTAGTGAGAGGGTTAAGGACATTAGGACATTATTAAATGGAATTCAAGGAATTTCAATGACTTTTGGTCGGCACTATTTTTCAGACTCTACACGAAACAAGTACATTTCCAAAACATAATATATTATAGCCTACATCAAATAAGAGGTTCAAATCCCTGACGTCTTTAACAACAGCGTGATAATAATTTAAGCTCATTTGAATACTATTTTATTCTCATTATGCTTATTTGTTGCCTACACTTTATGTCTGCACTTTATGCATTGCTCTTGATCTGCTAATTTTGTGCTATTTTTATGCCTATGTCTTTTTCACTGCTGTGAAGCACTTTGAGCTGCAATTCCTGTATGAAAGGTGCCATACAAATACAGTTTATTATTATTATTATTATTATTATTATTATTATTATTATTATTATTATTATTATTATTATTATTATTATTATTATTATTAATAACACATTTTAATTTCAAGGTCAAGGCAGTTCCCCACATAAGATGCTGGTTTTCCAGACAAACGGCATTTACATTTAGTCATTTAGCTGATGCTTTTATCCAAAGCGGCTTGGCAGCTAAGGGTCAATGGCATTGTTCGTCAAATAGTGCCGAACTCGAGTGTTACACATTGTAGTATAGACATATTAGCTTGATAAGTAGTAGTATAAGTATAGTAGCATAGTAGTAACGTAGATAGTAGTAAAACATTTGTACTACTATGTACCTTACTACTATGCTACTATACTTATAATACATTTCAGCTGTCCTGACTGTAGTGGGCAGTTTGTTCCACCATTGTGGAGTGAGGACTCCCGAGAAGAATAACTTTGATGACCCCCCCCCCCCCCCCCCCCCCCCCCCAGACACAAACTTGCTCAAACTATTTACAGCAACATTTACAATAGAACGTGGGTGTACTGTATGAAGGAGCCCCATGAACTCATCATTAAAGAACCCAGGACGCCTATCGCAAAGAGTAGGGGGTTCCCCGACGTTCCTGGCCAAATTCCCAATCAGGTCTCTGACTCAAGGCCACCTAATCATCCCTTCCCCTTAATTGGCTGATATCAATCCCCGTCTCCTGAGCCGTTCAGCCATTGTGTATAGTGTGAGGTGTGCCTAGTGCCAGTGTATGGTAGTCAGTGTGTAGTGTGATGTGTGCCTGGTGCCAGTGTATGGTAGTCAGTGTGTAGTGTGATGTGTGCCTGGTGCCAGTGTATGGCAGCCATTGTGTAGTGTGATGTGTGCCTGGTGCCAGTGTATGGCAGCCATTGTGTAGTGTGATGTGTGCCTGGTGCCAGTGTATGGCAGCCATTGTGTAGTGTGTTGTGTGTCTGGTGCCAGTGTATGGTAGTCATTGTGTAGTGTGATGTGTGCCTGGTGCCAGTGTATGGTAGTCATTGTGTAGTGTGATGTGTGCATGGTGCCAGTGTATGGCAGCCATTGTGTAGTGTGATGTGTGCCTGGTGCGCGTCTATACTTTCCGTAGCCGCATTTCTGCAGGACGCTCTCTGATTGGCCACTGACTGACGCTCTCTGATTGGCCACTGACATGTTTGCCCAATCGCGCGACGACGAGCTGTGTCTTTGCCCATTTCCGCGTCGAACAGCCTGCAAACTACCTGGCGTTCTATCGCCCTGCTCTAAGACAAAAACTCTAACCTTAACCAACTTCGAAAGAGCGCCTAAGCTTAACCGTCGAAAGAACTTGCCGTCACGCTCTAAGACAAACTCTAACCTTAACCTACTTCGAAAGAGTGCCTAAGCCTAACCAGTGTAGAAACTGACATCGGCCAATCAGAGAGCGTCTCCGAGAAATGCGGCTACGGAAAAAAATAACGCAGGTGTGCCGGGTGCCAGTGTATGGCAGCCATTGAGCCTGCGTGGCCCAAGGTTGGGTGCTATTTGTAAAACGCTTTAACCCGTTCACTGCCACAATACAGAAGGTTAACCCTTTCACTGCCACACGACAGCAGGTTAACCCTTTCACTGCCACACGACAAAGGGTAAACCCTTTCACTGCCACACTACAGAAGGTTAACCCTTTACTATCACACTACCGAAACCGTCGGTAGTGTGATAGTAAAGGGTTAACCTTCTGTAGTGTGGCAGTGAAAGGGTTAAGTCTGAGAAAAAGCGCTATATAAATGTAATTTTTTTTTTTTTTTTTTATATATTTCTTTTTTATAATTTTTTAAACATAACTGTAATGAATTATTATTATGAAGAAGCCCCGTGAAGGAGTCTCCCCTCCACAGGCGCCCGGAGGACCCACCTGCGATGAGGTGCGGCAGCCTGTCGTTGATGTACATGAGGCAGTAGGCGCTGGCGTTGGTCATCCCGCCGTACGAGTCCCTCTCCAGCTCCTCCCACGACGACTCGCTGATGGTGATGTCGTTGTACTTCATCCAGCGCTGGTTGGCGTGGTCGTAGATGTAGGCCCAGTAGTGGCCCGCCGACGCCTGGCCCTCGTGCACCAGCACCGCGTGGAGCCTGTACGGTACCTGCACGGCAGAGGTGGGACCCAGGTCATTACATTCACTCATTTTACTGTCACTGTGTAATTATTGTTGTTACTGTTATTATTTATTAATAATGTAATCATCATCATTATTAACTAATATAATCATCATCATCATCATCATCATTATTATAATCATCACCATTATTATAATTATTGTTATTATTATTATACTTACTGTTATTAATATGAATTATATAATCATCATCATAATCAATCACCATTATTATTATTATTATTATTATTATTATTATTATTATTATTATTATTATTATTATTATTATTATTATTATTATTATTATTATTATTATTATTATTATTATTATTATTATTATTATTATCACCATCATCATTATTATTAATCATTATAATAATCATCATCACCATTCGTATTGTTATTATTATTATTATTATTATTATGATTGATATTATTATCATCATCATCATCATCATCATCATCATAACATCATAACATCATCATAATAATAATTATTACTACTCCTCCTCGGTTTGGTCTTAAAGGGGAATGCCACCCATTTAAAAAATGCACACAATGTTCTTCCTGTGCCCCAGGACAGTTCAGTCAGTATGTTCTTCCTGTGCTCCAGGACAGTTCAGTCAGTATGTTCTTCCTGTGCTCCAGGACAGTTCAGTCAGTATGTTCTTCCTGTGCTCCAGGACAGTTCAGTCAGTATGTTCTTCCTGTGCCCCAGGACAGTTCAGTCAGTATGTTCTTCCTGTGCCCCAGGACAGTTCAGTCAGTATGTTCTTCCTGTGCCCCAGGACAGTTCAGTCAGTATGTTCTTCCTGTGCCCTCAGGACAGTCCAGTCAGTATGTTCTTCCTGTGCCCCAGGACAGTTCAGTCAGTATGTTCTTCCTGTGCCCCAGGACAGTTCAGGCAGTATGTTCTTCCTGTGCCCCAGGACAGTTCAGTCAGTATGTTCTTCCTGTGCTCCAGGACAGTTCAGTCAGTATGTTCTTCCTGTGCTCCAGGACAGTTCAGTCAGTATGTTCTTCCTGTGCCCCAGGACAGTTCAGTCAGTATGTTCTTCCTGTGTCTCAGGACAGTTCAGTCAGTATGTTCTTCCTGTGCCCCAGGACAGTTCAGTCAGTATGTTCTTCCTGTGTCTCAGGACAGTTCAGTCAGTATGTTCTTCCTGTGCTCCAGGACAGTTCAGTCAGTATGTTCTTCCTGTGCCCCAGGACAGTTCGGTCAGTATGTTCTTCCTGTGCCCCAGGACAGTTCAGTCAGTATGTTCTTCCTGTGCCCCAGGACAGTTCAGTCAGTATGTTCTTCCTGTGCTCCAGGACAGTTCAGTCAGTATGTTCTTCCTGTGCCCCAGGACAGTTCGGTCAGTATGTTCTTCCTGTGCCCTCAGGACAGTTCAGTCAGTATGTTCTTCCTGTGCCCCAGGACAGTTCAGTCAGTATGTTCTTCCTGTGCTCCAGGACAGTTCAGTCAGTATGTTCTTCCTGTGCTCCAGGACAGTTCAGTCAGTATGTTCTTCCTGTGCCCCAGGACAGTTCAGTCAGTATGTTCTTCCTGTGTCTCAGGACAGTTCAGTCCGTATGTTCTTCCTGTGCCCCAGGACAGTTCAGTCAGTATGTTCTTCCTGTGTCCCAGGACAGTTCAGTCAGTATGTTCTTCCTGTGCCCCAGGACAGTTCAGTCAGTATGTTCTTCCTGTGTCCCAGGACAGTTCAGTCAGTATGTTCTTCCAGTGCCCCAGGACAGTTCAGTCAGTATGTTCTTCCTGTGTCCCAGGACAGTTCAGTCAGTATGTTCTTCCTGTGCCCCAGGACAGTTCAGTCAGTATGTTCTTCCAGTGCCCCAGGACAGTTCAGTCAGTATGTTCTTCCTGTGTCCCAGGACAGTTCAGTCAGTATGTTCTTCCTGTGTCCCAGGACAGTTCAGTCAGTATGTTCTTCCAGTGCCCCAGGACAGTTCAGTCAGTATGTTCTTCCTCAGGACAGTTCAGTCAGTATGTTCTTCCTGTGTCTCAGGACAGTTCAGTCAGTATGTTCTTCCTGTGTCTCAGGACAGTTCAGTCAGTATGTTCTTCCTGTGCCCCAGGACAGTTCAGTCAGTATGTTCTTCCTGTGTCTCAGGACAGTTCAGTCAGTATGTTCTTCCTGTGACCCAGGACAGTTCAGTCAGTATTTGTGAACCACTCTCAGAGAGAGAACACTCCAATCGGTAGCGTAACATCTGGGGCTGCTCCATAGACAGCGAATGGGGCTTGTACTTTATGAGACCATACAATGAGGTTTATTTTCTAGCTTTAATTATAGCCTGATTTGGGTGTAAGAGCTCACATAAACATGGTATGGCCTCATAAAGGCAGAGCCCCATTTATTGGCTACAGAGCAGCTCCAGGATGTCTTTGAACATTGGTATCCCCGAGTTATGGTTCTTCCTCTGAGGTACTGTTTATTGTTTATGGATTTTGGAGGGGGAGTGTAGTCACATTACATGACAAGAGTTTGACTATACCAGTAAATACCCAACACACAGGATCACCAGGGTTTTACAGAAGATGTACTGTATTAATATTAGAACAAGCTGCTCCAGCCTGGTATGCTGGCTTCCCAGTATTAATAGCTGACATGATTAATGTGCTGTAACTGTTAGCATATCAAATGATAGGGCCTACTCCGCAAGATCCCACACACACACACACACACACACACACACACACACACACACACACACACACACACACACACACACACACACACACACACACACACACACACACACACACACACACACACACACACACACACACACACACACACACACACACACACACACACACACACACACACAGAGGATTTGGAAGACAGCAATACAATTAGGGCTGTACCGAATGTCATTTTTTAACATTAGAAGCTTCTATTATATGGAAGTATTCGAACAAAGCTTCGAATGTCTATAAATAAAAAGTTTTACTTCAAATAATTACTTTTTTTAACTAAATCCTCAATTTGAATAAAGTGATTCATCTGATTAAATTAGTGTTTTTCTTTTATTAAATCAACTTTCTTTAATTAATATAACTCATCAGTTTCGTCAACATAAATAATCCAATAAGGGCACGGTTGGTATGAAAGTGATGGTGACGTCTTATAGTATAATATTATAATATTAGTGTAGCCTAATCTTTAACTGCAACAGTGAAGAAAACCCCCATTGGTTTAAACTGATTGAATAGACACATAAAAAAAATACATAAAAAATAAATAAATAAATCGAATGTTGATTTCAAATTCGAATGTCAACATTATGATCAAAGCTTAGAAGCATTCGGTACAGCCCTAGATACAATAACACATTGTTTTATCAAGTGTACTATGTGAGCTGTGTTTTCTAAGCGTATCAAGTCAGGGAACATGTGTTCCGTTTAAATTGGGAAACAAATGCTATAAGGAACACGCCACCATTTTGGGAAAATACACTTATTTGCCATCTTCCCCAGTCAGATGAGAATATTGACACCAGTCTTGTGTCTGTGCGTCAGTTTTGGAGTTGCGTTTCTTCACTTTTGACGGAGCTAAGCTAGCTGCTTCCTACCATTTCCAGTCCTTGTGCTAAGCTAGGCTAGCATGCACTTGGACCTCTCTCTCTCTCTGGGGGCTAGTGGACACACAGAGATGAAACTGGTATCAATCTTCTCGTGTGTCTCTGGGAAATATGTAGGGCTGACATTCGATTTTTTTTTGGAATTCGAAGCTTCGGGGCCGAGATTTGATTTTAATTCGAAGCTTCGAGATAAAAAAAAAATATATATATATATATTTTTTAATTTTTATAAAAAATAAAAAATAATATTATGTTGTGGGACTTGTACAGCACTTTGTTCAACTTTGTCAGTGCTGTAACGTTTAAACCTTTTTAAATCTTAGACAAACCAAAACACTTTGCTTTCATGAAATATTGTAAGCCGTCATTTGAGGCTTTATAAAAGCAGCACAATGAACACAAATCTGTCAGTGCCGAGTCCGACCTCATCTTAAATAACAAACAGCATTGCTTGTTGTAGTTAACAAAGAGTCGATTTTGCACACAAAAAAACAGCCCTAGAAATATGGCAAATAAGTGTATTTCCCAAAATGTTGTGAGTGTTCCTTTAACACAACTTGAGGCTGGTGAAATAAAGGGAGGATGACGGATCCTCCCAATCCAAAAGTGTTAAAGAGTGTTCCTTTAAAGCTGCAGGCGTCCAGTATGAATAACAACATGGACAGTGGTAAGAAAGAGCTCTACCGATCGACAACATCTGTGGTAAACCAGTCTAGAGGTCCAGAATTGTAGAACTTAACCTTCAATAGAGACCTTGCACAGAATGTTTGTGTAGGTCTCTTGGCTGCCTGTAACCATTGGTAACCACTTTCAAAAGAAAATAATGCCTGGTTTCTGTGCAGTGATGGATCAGACCAAAACACTGGAACAACATGATATCACTGTGACTAGTTTACAAGATCCAGTAATAAGTAGGGCTGTCAAAGTTAATGCTTTAACTTTGGAGATTAATAAAAATTATTTAAAGCATTAAAATAAATTAATCTAGATTAATCTATGGAGTGAAACATCTTCAATCTTAGCGCCGCGGATATAAGAAAGAGGTCATCTAGCAAATGTTGAACATTTGTATTTCACAGGAGAGAAACTGTATTCAAAGAAAGCTTATTAAAATAGTCTTTGAATCTAAATATACTTTCTTTGTGTTGATTTTACATTAATTCCATGATTTTAATCAAGTAAATATCTGTTACAAGCTTCGGTTTTAAGTAGAAAAATGCTATTTTTAATCTAGATTAATCTAGATTAATTACAGAAAATTGTGAGATGAATTAGTAAAAAAAAAATTATCTATTGACAGCACTAGTAATAAGACACCAAATTATTCAACTTTTGTTGATTTCTCATACATCAACACATCGAAACCGTTGTTTTGCACATAACAGTTCTGTTGTTTCTTCCAACATGGGCATTCTAATGATTCTGTGAAAGGCCTTTATTATTATCCATCTGTCACAGTGTGTTAGTTAGGGGAGGATCTGTGAGGAGTCTTACCTGACAGAGGCTGTTGTCTGAGTACATGGCCTCCAGGGCTTGGCTGACCCTGTCGATGCTGGCCTTTAGCTCTGTGTACGAGAGAGAGAGAGAGAGAGAGAGAGAGAGAGAGAGAGAGAGAGAGAGAGAGAGAGAGAGAGAGAGAGAGAGAGAGAGAGAGAGAGAGACAAACATCAATAAAGTGCACCTGTGGCTGAGTGAGACACAGACAGACTGACAATTCTTCTTATTTCTCCATACTACATACTACATGCTACATACGTACTATATTGTATGTGATTCTGTGATCTGTTAGTATGCAAAGAATAGTATGCAACACCTCGGTTGTGCAAGTATGTTGTATGTAGTATACGTCGCACATACTGTACTGCAATCTGAACCTTGTATGATGTACCGAGGGGGGTGGGAGGTTGAAAAAAAAATACTTAAATTCAGAATAGATGCTTTTTGGCGAAATCATGAATATATCAACTATAAAGACTGATAATCAGTAATACAAATATACAGGAAGGGGGGGGGTATGCCCCTTTGTTTTATGGGCAAGAACATAAAGCGTTTGAGAACCAGTGGTCTATGACAAACTAATGGTCTATGACAGGGGTCGCCAATTAGTTTTGGCCGCGGGCCAGATTTTCCCCAAGCCGTTGCTTCGCGGGCCAGGATCAAAAACAATGGCTAATTTAATATACTGATATTGAAAAAAGACAAACGTTTTTCTCTGGTCTGCATCCCCTTAACAATTGTGTGTATTGCGCCGTACTGTATTGTACCCATAACCCATTCTGCAATCTGTTAAATAAAGTTTTCATTCATTCATTCATTAATCATGAACAGCAGATCAGCTGTTGCAGATCACAGCGGCGTGTGATGAACACAGATCAAAATGCATGAAAACACGACTCACCATACCTTGTTTGTTGTTAAGTCCTCCAAAATCCCTGCTAATGTTTGAAACATGTCATATCCACTCGCCGCCCTCCAATTCCAGATTGGCGTTGAATGCTTTATCTGAACTTTATCTGCCAACTTGAACACAGTTGTCATCATTGCCTCGTTGTTGTTGTTGTTGTTGTCGCCACATATTATGCAGAGAGGACGTCGGCTCGGCACGCAAGAATCACCGACCTGTTGCGATAAACCCGTATTTTAAGTATTGCTCCTGTTTATTAAAAGAAGCGTTATATTTCCCCGTTTTCTTTTTAACTCGCTCGCATCTCGAACGCGGAAGTGAACGTGCGTTCGGGAAATATACACAGGCCCGGTGGGACTATTCCATTGGTTCTCCCAGTCCACGTGACCATTTCTAGCATTTCAATTGGCTATAGTGACAGACATGATGACTACCGGTAGATAGATACAGCTTCACAATAAAAGACACCCTGGCGTCCCGAGTGAATATTTCCCGCGCGTCACATAAATATCATATTCTCAAAATAATCTGACGGGCCAGAAATTATTGCTGGCGGGCCAATGTCGGCCCGCGGGCCGCCTATTGCCGATCCCTGGTCTATGACAAACTAGTGGTCTATGACAAACCACAGTGTTCGACAGCTCAATCAATACTGCGGAAATGAGCTCCAGAAAATGGATTAATGAAGGTGTAGTAGACTGTGAATGTTGTTTATAGAGAATTAGGGATGTTCGATATTGGCTTTTTTACCGATATCCGATATACCGATATTGTCCAACTCTTAATTTCCAACACCGATATCAACCGATACCGATATATACGGGGGAAGATAATATCGGACATCCCTATAGAGAATAGATTAATGAAGGTGTAGACTCTGATCGTTGTTTCAGAGAGAATAGATGATTGAAGGTGTAGACTGTGAACGTTGTTTCAGAGAGAATGGATTAATGAAAGGCGGTAAAGGTAGTTGTCAGGACACCCTGGGGTTTTCTGGAGGTTCTATTGTTAATAACTGACACCACTAGATAATAAAACTCATTCAGGGGAAACAATGTGCCTCCCTTTGATTTATATGGAACATTTCCAAATTAGTGGCATTTTCCTTTAACTGAAGTCCAGCTTGTTGACACACCACAGACTGGTCTGTATGAGGAATGCTAACAATGTGAAGAGGTTATTTGTGATGTGGCTGAGGGATAAATATAGAACGTTACCCGTCCCTGTGTGTCATAAACTAACCTGGTGAAGAAAAATAACAGACTAAAATTCCATTTAACATGTCAAGATAACTGAAGTAAAGTACATTGACATCTCAAAGTACAGAACTTAAAGGAATCACAGTTCATGTTCCATCTGTGGTGTCCGTGGAGCTCATGTGGTGGTGGGAACACACAGTACTGCACAGCTGTGAGTCATCGAATGGAAACCACATCCATATTTAGGTATCATGTTCCCCAGTAGCAGCATGTAAACACACAACAGCAGTGACCCTAAAACGGATCCCTGGGGAACTCCCTGATGAATCAGCATTTTCAAGTAAAACTAATTCGCTAGAGCAAATTAGTTAAACTGATGGAAACACTGGCATACATATATGACTCAAATGAATCTGTACACGTTTCGGATATACGTGAGATTATGGGCATAATAAAGGTGCTATAGATCAGGGGTTCCCAAACTTTTCAGGCCAGGGCCCAGAAAATAAGGCGTCAGAGAGCCGCGGCCCAATGCACATCGTCTGGCTTTTTTTTTTTTTTTTTTGCCAGGCGACCGATTTTTTAAGCCAAATATCACTTCAATCCTATTAAGTTAGTTCAAGTTAGTTATTCATTTATATGTGCTATTTATGAGAGGGCTAACTTGTTGCAAAATAATAATGATAATAATAATAGCCTCATTAAAATACTATTGTTGCTTCGGTTGTTTTCAGCGTTTTATGTGTATAATCTGTTATTTAGTTTGAAATGTTCGTTGAAATAAGTAGATTTTTCGTTTTTGTTTATTTATTAAGTTAATATAAAACCATATAGTCACATTTTAGAATACAATACAATAGAATTTTAGAATACAACTAGAAACACTGTCCTGGCCTGCTTCTAAGTTCAGTCACCTGACAAACATTTTTTTTTTTTTTTTTTTTTTTTTTTTTTTTAATCATCTCGCGGCCCACCCGTGGCTGTTCGCGGCCCACCTTTGGGTCGCGACCCCGACTTTGGGAACCACTGCTATAGATAACCTCCAGCCACTAGATGTCGCACTAGAGCACCAGCATGTAATTTATCCAATCAGATGCATTCCACGTGGGGAAGTAGGGAGGGGATAGACCACTGCACTTCCGTGTTACATTGAGCTCATGAAGGAGAGAGCGGGGGGAGAAAATTAATGAATGTGGATCAGAGCCTTGACATTAAGTGGTTGTAGCTACAGCTGTGGGGGGGGGCTGGAAACATGATCCAATAGACTTGTATACACTCTGCACTTTCTCTGCCGAGCTATAGTCGTTTTTTCGCACCTACTCCCGAACTACGCATGCGCAGATTGATGAACCTAGACTCTGTGGGCAATCTGCGCATGCATAGTTCAGGAGTAGGTGCGGAAAAGTGACTATAGCTCGGCCGAGAAGGTGCTGATCGACTTGGAATTGGTCTCTCCGTGTTCAGGAGACTCAGGCGTATACAAGTCTATTGGATCATGTCTCCAGCACCCCCACAGCCGTAGCTACAACCACTTAATGTCAAGGGTCTCATCCACATTCATTCATTTTCTCCCCCCGCTCTCTCTCCCAGTGTTGCGGTGGTCTATACATGTAAACAACATTCATTTTGTACCAACATTTTTTATGATAAATTCATTAATCAATAATCTTTCGAGGAGAAAAGCAATACTTTAATCCTGCACATTTGTAAAAGCTCTGTGGATGTTATTACTACAGTATTATAATGTTTTATTTCCAGGTGTTAGGTTCTGTGTCCTGTGACTGTTCAGTCCTGTGACTAGTAGCTATTGCAACAGGAGAAGAGGGGCTCTTTAAAGGGGCTGTAGCCATAAATCATGGACTGTCTGAACGATTTCGTCTGGGTTTTTTGTTGTTGTTTTTTTACCCGTCCAGAATTGTGCCAACATTAGCATAATACATATATTATAGAAATAATAAGCAAACATTAACTTTCAGAATCAGTTCTTCTCAGACAACAACATGATCTGAACGGTCAGCTAGCTATCTTTTACCGATCACATTCAAACCTTCGAGCAAGAAGAATGAAGCTTTGATTATTCGATGATGATAATTACTACTGAAGCTTCGAAGCCCAAAAGATGGTAATGGCGACGGCCCTAGTATGGAGCATGTTAACATCTTAATTTGCTTACCATTGATATTGTTAACATTACATTAGCTTAACACTGATATTTTTAACATTTTCATTTGCTTACCATTGATATTGTTAATATCCGCATTAGCGATTATCCCCATTGATATTGTTAATATCTTCATACCATTGATATCGCTAATATCCTCATTAGCATACCATTGATATCGTTAATATCCTCATACCATCGATATGGTTAGTATCCTCATACCATCGATATGGTTAGTATCCTCATACCATCGATATCGTTAGTATCCTCATACCGTTGATGTCGCTCTCCGCCTCCGTCCTCCAGCGCTGCAGACAGCTCTTGACGGCGTGCAGCTCGTCCTCGGTGATGCTGTGCGGCGCTGGGTGAGGGCTGACGTCCATGTGGGGTCTGCACTGCGTGAAGGGCTTGTAGATGGGGGTCCGTTGGCCACCGGGGGGCTGCTGCTGGCTGCCTGCGACCGAACCCTCCGACGTCCCCGGCTCTCCAGGTTTTGTTTGACTGAGGTGACCGTGGCGTGGGGGGGGGGGGGTCAATGGGAGGGGGGGAAGAGGTCAGCGAAATCGTATTTTGTGCAACAGCAATAACACTTCCTATCCAGTTAGTGCCAGTGTGCGAAGTTTAGTCACGTACATGTTTGTGAGTTAGTGTCTAGTTGTCAGTGTTTATTCTTCATGACCAGAGACCTGCTATACCCAGTGATGTTAATAATGTCAGGATTGGGGGAGTGTGGGACACACACACACACAGACACAAACAAAAGGAGGGAATCTTAACCACTGGTATCCAGTGGCGTCGCGTGGGTAAAATAACAGAGGATGCCAAAAAAAATTATTATAAATTTCTTTTTTAAATAATCTTTATTCATATTTAAGCCAAATAATATATATAATATATTTCTCCCTCCCTCACTCTCTCTCCCTCTCTTTCTGAACATTACACACACACACACACACACACACACACACACACACACACACACACACACACACACACACACACACACACACACACACACACACACACACACACACACACACACACACACACACACACACACACACACACACAGCGGCATCACTTATGAAAAGTTATTAGGTACTCACCATTGTAGCAGCTGACGAGCCGTGTTCCAAATTAAGTAAAGTAAAGCAGTCCACCAAGTTCTCCAAGTCCTGTGGGTATTTTCTGCAGCTGAGCGAATTTCAGGTCTCCTCAATGAATTAATCCGAGAGAGGAATCCAAATTTCAATCAATCAAACAATGCTGTTTGTTTAGACATTAAGACTCACATAACGTTAGCTAGCTATCTCCGAGGTTCCCTCCTTGTTTTGATTCGAACGTGACCGCGAGGCAGTTTCACCGAGGCGATGACGTCGTCACGTTTAGCTTTTAACACATTGGGGACGAAGCACGGATATATCCGGCTTTTGAATCCATGCGTTGTGGACAGAATCATGGAGATATCCGTGGGAAGTTGTTATTGCTTTTATTCCATTTTAATAACCTGTTCAAGGTCGCCGAGCGGCACTGCAGATCTTCCCTACTCTATGAATTCGACAATGTGCAATACCGGCCAGATCCTCTTAGGGGCGCTGTCGCGCTACAGCAATGTGCCCTGTGGGCGAACGGATCAGTCTCTTTGTTGTCTTTCAACGGATATTTGAGTAGCACGATTCTGGATCTGCAGCCTGTAGCTTGGATTACGTTATCGAATCACAGATTTCACCATGCAATAAGGGGATTTATCATCAGCCAATGGACATATCGATCTACTAGATGGCGATCGATAACGGGGAAATGCTCAGGGGGGATCCCACTGGCTCATGGTAAGATCTTTTTCACGTAAATTACAGCCCGATCAGAGCTTGCTATGATACTCAACCAGCCGACCAGCGTATGTGGCTACTTAGACAAACACGGTTATTGGTAATCAATAATAATAAACGATGTCCCCCGCCCCCCATATGCAGTTTGAGTTATTTCTGTAGCATCTGTAAAACGGAAATGCCATTGGATATAACGTTAGCAGCTATTAGCTCTATAACTAGCCTTCCATAAAATATACTAGCCCAAATCCGCTATAAAGCTTATATTCACGGCGCTATAAAATGAGAACATATTGATGCATTTTTTTTTTCTTTAAGTCATTTTGAAGGGACGGTTTATGCACTCAATTGACAATGAGAATGGACAGATAGCAATACTATAAAGTATAGATTTAGCTGTACAAAAAGCCACACGTTTGTTTACAAAAGCTGGCCCTCAACCATTATATTAGACGGGCCCCAGCGGCCGCGAAAGTGTTAATGTGATTTGATTGGTCAATCGGTGGAAACGTTCTGGACTGGCCCGCCTCCGGAGCTGCAAATTTGAAGACGCTAGAGTACTTTGCTGTCAGACGGACCCCGTGTTAAGTATGGGTGGGAATCACCAGTTTCATCACGATACGATACGATATCGATTCTTTGGACAACGATACGATATTTGCCGATATCACAAAGTCTGCCACGATACGATACGATTCGATTCGATTCAGGTGCCTGCGATCAATATGAGACGATATTATGTGCCCATTTAACACAATCAGTCACATTTAGATCAACTAAAAAAAGGCTACGGAAATATCAATTGACGTTTTTATTTTTGAGCTCTTCCAGACATTTAAATGAAAAACAATCAATTGTTTTTAATACAAATAGACCTCCTGTTCACTGTAAAGTGCCACGTTTTTATATATTGAGCTTTACACTTTAAGTAAAATGTTTTGGAACTCACAACACGCAAGCTAAAACCCCTTCCTCTCCCAAACCGTTCCTACAATTGTTTTATGTTGCATGATGATCATGTTTAAATATCAACATTATCTGTCCATCCTCAGTAAATAATATCAATATAATAATACTCCTGACACACACACACACACACACACACACACACACACACACACACACACACACACACACACACACACACACACACACACACACACACACACACACACACACACACACACACACACACACACACACACACACACACACACACAGACAGAATGTCCCCTCTCCTCTCTCCGTTTCTCTCTCTCTTAGCTTAGTTAGCTTAAGCAGCTAATGTAGCGTTAATTTAGGTCTGCCCACGCGACGTGGGCATAAAAGAATGGCGACGATGCAAAGCATGTTAGATGCATTTGACCCGTTGCGGGGAAAAAACTGCACAGACTTATATCGGGTCTCAAAATAGACGACTGAAGCCCTGCTCTCGCTCTGCTGTACAGAGCTAAACGGAGTTTCACAACACTGGCCGCGGGGCGGATATGACGTCGCCGTCGCCGGATTTTCTAAATAAGAGTATCGCAATATGAATCGATCTTTTTACGTTGCATCGATCCTATTTGATTATTGATAATAGATCGATATATCGATCTGGATCGATGTATCGTCCCACCCCTAGTGTTAAGGTGTGGGAACCCCTCGAATCTTATTGGCTAATAATCCACAACCATGAATCACGTGGTGGACGCTTGAAAAAGACACCTCCCCCCTCCCCTCTGCTCTATATTCTGGCTGAGCACAGTGACTGCCAGCCTGCCTCAGTGAGTCTGACAGTGTTAGAGAGTGAGAAGGAGAAGAGGGAGAAAATTCTAAAAATAATAATTATAACACAGAGATGAAAAATTATGATTTTTTATTATTATTGTAAACTATATATAAAAAAATATATATTTTTATTTTTTATTTAAATTAAAAATGTTTATTTAAATGTTTTACTGTTTATATTTTAATGGGGAAGCCAGGCTTCCCTTGGCTTCCAGGAGGATTCACCACTGCTGGTATCGCAGAGCCATGAGATAGGGCGGGGCGAAAACACAAGAACACTGAAATAAATAAAAAATTGAAAATAAGAACAGCTATAGAAAACACAAAACACCAGGATGAAATAAATGGGGAAAAGCCCCAAAATAAACACCATAGCATAGCAGATGAAAACAAACCAGAAACCAAAAGCACTACAGAAAGAGAAAACCCGGGCGGCTGGGTGGCGCAGCGGACATTGCGCCCGTCACCAACGCAAGAGACACCGGTCTCGAATCCGGCTGTCAGCGTTGCCTCCGGCTTGGCCGGCCGTCATACTGGCTCAATTGGCAGAGTCAGCGGGTGGTAATCTGGTCATTGTAAACAGCGATGCCTACAGGTCGGTCAGGCCGCCTGCACAGCGAGGAAGGGAGATGGTGAGGGCAGTGTGAGCCTCCCACACGTTACACCTCACCAATGAGAGTCCGCGCTGGCAGGTGAAAAGAAGTGGCTGGCTGACTCCGCATGTATCGGAGGGGACATGTGATAGTATCTATCAACCCTCCCTAGACCGGCCAGTGGGGGGCACATGCGAGCAACGGCCAGGAAGGGAAGGGGGGGAATTGGCATGACGCCTAAAATTGGGATGGGAGAAAAACACAAAAAAACAGGAGGAGAAAAAGTAAAAAAATAATGATAAAAAAAAGGAGAGAAAACCCTAGAAAAAATGTACTTAGGACACTCCTCTACTACTGAAGGAAAACATG
>NC_140172.1:155637229-155672229 GCF_963971535.1 Notolepis coatsorum | reverse complement strand
ACAGAGACCGAGTGAGAGGGTGGAGAGTTCACTATTTTCTAATATAGGCCAGTCTCTCCACGGTGTGACCTTTGACCTTTACCAACATCGGTCTCAGCTTTCAAGTCACTTCCACCGCCGACTCACCACTCGAGCTTCTGCTGCAGGGCGGCGAGCTGCTCCTTGAGTCGCTTCACCTCATCTCTCCTCCCCTGGGTCTGCTCTACGTTCTGGTGCATGTATCTGTAGACAAAACATGCTTATGTCACCCAAATTGTACATGCAATTGTAATTTTGCTAATGGAATGAACTACAACAGTCCTTAAAGCTTGAGATTCTCCCCTCTGTTGCAGAGTTTAGAACCTTGCTAGGCTAACGGTGCGGCTGTTCCCTAAGCCTACTGCATGCACAGAGAAGAAAAGGGTATGTATCTGCTTGTCTAACTCCAGGGTAGATGGCAAATAAGCAAATTTCCCAAAAAGTAGGCGTGTTCCTTTAATTTAATAAAAAAATAAACGATTACTCTTACTCCACACCCAAGAGTAAAAAGAAACGTTTACAAACTTGGCACTACATTTAGGTCGGCAGTGTTCCTGGCTTCAAAAAGCACGGCTAATCGATCAATCGAAGCTAATTCATCCCATCGAGGAACAAGCTATTCTGAACAGCTTGTTTTGGCTTGTTAATCTTAAGACATCAAACTCTGGCCAAACCGTACCGGTATACATGTATACTTTCCCCCCCAGCACCTACATAACATGTCAGACTGCCAAATCCATACAAATACCTCCATAAAATGTCCCCTTTAAGCTACAAGTCAGGACCCTAAATGTGACCAGGCCCAGTGGTAAGAGACTCGTGTCTGGAAGTCAGATTGCGAGAAAACGAATGAAATGTCTTTTTTATTATTATTCTTTTCCATATTATCATAGTTTGAATGTTTAAGAACATATTTACTGTAACAGCTATAGTTACAGTTATAGTATCTCTAAATAGTAAAAAAAAAAAAAAAAAAAAAAAAAAAGGTTTGTTTAAAAAAGGCAGTTTGTGACACCTAGTACCTGACTGCCAAGGTGTTAAAAATGCAGCCAAACTTTGGATTTTCTCTGTGTCTGAGACTAGATTCATTAACTAGATTCAAATATCTTCTTCAAATATTTTCAAATATTGTGTCACAAACTGCTGGGCTCGGTCACAAATGGTTTACAGGCCTTCTTCTGGTGGGTCTCTGAAACAACGGATTGATTGACTAACCATTCCTTCCAACTACTGACAGCTATACAAACATAACAAAATGAGATGTTTTCATATGATTCCTCTGGAGGAGGGAGTGTGGTTGCAGCGCAGCGAGGAAGACATGAATAAATCGTTTTCAAGCCTAATGTACTCTGCATCCCTCCAGGGATAATCAAGTCTCTCTCAAAGGAACACGTCAACATTATGGGAAATGTGCTTACGGTCTTCTCCAGAGTAAGACAAGAAGATAGATACCAAGTTCCTCTCTGTGTGTTCAGTAGAAAGCTAACATTCTTGTCTGACTCTGGAGAAGACGGTGAGCACGTTTCCCATAATGTTAGTGGGTTCTTTTAAAGTCCTCTACCTAAATCTCACCTGTCCATGTAAATGACTTGTGGGAACTCCAGTTTCTTGTGTATCTTCTCGGGGCGTCCGAGCTGTGCGTTGAACTCAAACCTGGACAGTTCAAACGTCAAGACCGGCGGTAGTTTAGAAAACCATCTCTGCAGCCAAGAGAGAAAACATAAAGCATTGTAATAGTGCATAAATCTATAAAAAAAAAAAGGTATTTCTTGTCTGCAACTATCTAGTAGCCTACTATCTAGTAAATCTAGGCATGAATTTAGTTCACCTCTCGACAGGATGTGAGGGTTTGATCTGAATGCAGGCACTCGATCTCGCTCTCCACCATGGCGCCTTCCAGACATTCGTCCAGGTTGTTGAATCCGTTGACTTGTAGAGGGTACTGACCAAACTGCTCGATGTTGGATAACGTCTTACCTGGAGGAGAGGAGACGAGTGGTTATGATGAGCACGTCAAACTTGTGTTAGGCCATGAGCCGGACCAATTACACACGTCGGTGTGTGAGTGAGTGAGTGAGTGAGTGAGTGAGTGAGTGAGTGAGTGAGTGAGTGAGTGAGTGAGTGAGTGAGTGAGTGAGTGAGTGAGTGAGTGAGTGAGTGAGTGAGTGAGTGAGTGAGTGAGTGAGTGAGTGAGTGAGTGAGTGAGTGAGTGAGTGAGTGAGTGAGTGAGTGAGTGAGTGAGTGAGTGAGTGAGTGAGTGAGTGAGTGAGTGAGTGTATGAGTGAGTGAGTGAGTGAGTGAATGAATGGGTGAATGTGAGGCACAAGTTGTAAAACGCTTTGGATAAAAGCTGCTATATATATGCAGTGAGCAAAGTTACATATATTCACACCTGGGAGCTTGATTGATTGATTGATTGAAAACTTTATTAACAGATTGCAGAATGGGTACAGTACAGTACAGCTCAATACACACAATTGTTAAGGGGATGCAGACCAGAGAAAGACTTTCGTCTTGTTTACATCAGGGTCCCCCATTTTCAATTCATCGTAACATATATGACATACATGACATACAGATAGACAGTACTGCTACATCTATACATTTATGACATACCAGATTTGCAAATACAGTACCGTTTGTGATACAAAGAGAGCCCAGAATAAAAAGTATATACATTTGACGTAGAAACTGTACATTGGAAGAGGTTGGGTGGGGGGGGGGACTGTACATTGGAGGTGGTTGGGTGGGTGTGTGGGGGGGGGGGGGGTTGGGTAGGAGTGGGGGGGGAGGTTGGATAGGAGGGGTGGGTGGGGGACACTGTACAACTGTACAAACAAAACTGTACATTGGAATATTGACAAGACCATACTTGGTAATTTACTGTACATTGGAGGGGGTTGTGTTAGGACATTTACAGGGGCCAGTTTCGAATTGCAGTCTCCCGTAGGTGTTTTTTGAGAGTGTTTTTGAAAGTGGGTAGTGATTCACATTCCTTTACAGCTTTGGGTAGGGCGTTCCAGTTCCAGTTCCAGCTGCCCAGTACAACGACAGTCTGACACTGTTCACCACTAGGAGCTGCCCAGTACAACCACAGTCTGACACTGTTGACCACTAGGAGCTGCCCAGTACAACCACAGTCTGACACTGTTGACCACTAGGAGCTGCCCAGTACAACTACAGTCTGACACTGTTGACCACTAGGAGCTGCCCAGTACAACTACAGTCTGACGCTGTTGACCACTAGGAGCTGCCCAGTACAACCACAGTCTGACACTGTTGACCACTAGGAGCTGCCCAGTACAACCACAGTCTGACACTGTTGACCACTAGGAGCTGCCCAGTACAACCACAGTCTGACACTGTTGACCACTAGGAGCTGCCCAGTACAACCACAGTCTGACACTGTTGACCACTAGGAGCTGCCCAGTACAACTACAGTCTGACACTGTTGACCACTAGGAGCTGCCCAGTACAACTACAGTCTGACGCTGTTGACCACTAGGAGCTGCCCAGTACAACCACAGTCTGACACTGTTGACCACTAGGAGCTGCCCAGTACAACCACAGTCTGACACTGTTGACCACTAGGAGCTGCCCAGTACAACCACAGTCTGACACTGTTGACCACTAGGAGCTGCCCAGTACAACCACAGTATGACACTGTTGACCTCTAGGAGCTGCCCAGTACAACCACAGTCTGACACTGTTGACCACTAGGGGCTGCCCAGTACAACCACAGTCTGACACTGTTGACCACTAGGAGCTGCCCAGTACAACCACAGTATGACACTGTTGACCTCTAGGAGCTGCCCAGTATAACCACAGTCTGACACTGTTGACCACTAGGAGCTGCCCAATACAACCACAGTCTGACACTGTTGACCACTAGGAGCTGCCCAGTACAACCACAGTCTGACACTGTTGACCACTAGGAGCTGCCCAGTACAACCACAGTCTGACACTGTTGACCACTAGGAGCTGCCCAGTACAACCACAGTATGACACTGTTGACCTCTAGGAGCTGCCCAGTACAACCACTGTCTGACACTGTTGACCACTAGGAGCTGCCCAGTACAACCACAGTCTGACACTGTTGACCACTAGGAGCTGCCCAGTACAACCACAGTCTGCCACCGTTGACCACTAGGAGCTGCCCAGTACAACCACAGTCTGACACTGTTGACCACTAGGAGCTGCCCAGTACAACCACAGTCTGCCACTGTTGACCACTAGGAGCTGCCCAGTACAACCACAGTCTGACACTGTTGACCACTAGGAGCTGCCCAGTACAACCACAGTCTGCCACTGTTGACCACTAGGAGCTGCCCAGTACAACCACAGTCTGACACTGTTGACCACTAGGAGCTGCCCAGTACAACCACAGTCTGACACTGTTGACCACTAGGAGCTGCCCAGTACAACCACAGTCTGACACACTGTTGACCACTAGGAGCTGCCCAGTACAACCACAGTCTGACACTGTTGACCACTAGGAGCTTCCCAGTACAACCACAGTCTGACACTGTTGACCACTAGGAGCTTCCCAGTACAACCACAGTCTGACACTGTTGACCACTAGGAGCTGCCCAGTACAACCACAGTCTGACACTGTTGACCACTAGGAGCTTCCCAGTACAACCACAGTCTGACACTGTTGACCACTAGGAGCTGCCCAGTACGACCACAGTCTGACACTGTTGACCACTAGGAGCTGCCCAGTACAACCACAGTATTACATTTAAACTCTAACCCTCCCAAACTGCTCACAAACGCACCTGGTTCTGTCCCAATACTGACATGAGTCTTCCACACTCCACACTGCTAGCCTGTACCATTATGGTACATTAATATCACTGTTTAAAACTACAGTCATGGGAGCTACAATCCAGTGTGTCGCTCTCTTCTCTTTTTCACCTGTTCCTCATACTGTCTGACTCAAAGTCAATGAATTTGAAATGTTTTGTAGGGATTATAGTCGTGTTACAAAGACTAACTCTCTAAATTAGGGATGTCCGATATTATCGGCCAATATTGGCATTCAAATGTACTAGGAGGTACTATCCAAGGAGGGGTCCGGGAGGGGGGGGTTCGAGCTGGAGCATATGTTTGTAGGTTTTTAGATAACAGGTATTAGGGGTATATCCTATATAAGACAATTAACTAAAATGTGATTTCATTGGATGTGCACTGACAACTAATGCTTGTATATCTTATCGTGTGTTGTCATGTTTGTATATGTGTTTGTTTAAAAAATACAAAAAAAAAAATACAAAAAAAAAATGTAATATAGGAAAAATTATCAGTATCGTTTTTTTCCCCGTATTTTTTTTACATTTATTTACCCAGACAAGCAAGTAAGAACAAATTCTTATTTTATTTATTGTGAAAAGTATGCATAATGTTGTGTTAATTCCACAACAAGAGATATGTACCTGAAATTATTACGTTTTCTGGGGGGGGGGGGGGGGGGGGGGGGGGGGGGACCCCGCATATATCGGTATCGTTTGATATCGGTATCGGAAATTAAGAGATGGACAATATCGGTATATCGGATATCGGTAAAAAAGCCAACATCGAACATCCCTACTGTAAATACTTACCCTCGTGCTTCCTCTCGGTTACAAAGGTGCCGTAGAACAGCTGGACCATGGGGTTCTCCAGCTTGTCCTCTGGGCTCCTGCGGTCAAACACACTGGTGTTCATATATTGTACACAAATGTGTTGTCATCACCATACAGCACAAGCGCAGTACAACGAAAATAAGTTTGGCATCCAACCACAGTGAAAATGTAACAGTGAAGTGCAGTAGTAAATATACAACGTACAGGTGATTAAGCTGGGTATAAAATATATAAATTAGTACTACTGAGTAATAGTGCTAATCAGATGTATATACAGAGTTGTAATATTAATATAGTTGTATACAGGTATAAAGGCACTATGGTAGATTAAGTCATACTGGCCAGAAGCGTAACTAGTAAGAGTAGGTAAGGGATATGTACAGAATATAGATATATAATCTACAGATATGTAAAAAGTATTATATGCAGGTATGTACAGATAGATGTGGATATATATAAAATATATATATATGGTAAGAATAAATATATATAGGTAACAGATGGTATCGTGAAGCACAGTCACGATGGACTTCAGTTGTTGTGAAGTGACTGGGGCGAGTAGCAGTGCTGTGGGTTAAACTCACTCTCACCCTCAAAAGACACATAGACACGTTACAAAGCAGTGAGTTCACTTCTTGGTATAGCGGTCTGTGCTGTCGCCCGCGGCGTGGGAGACCACGGGTTCGAAACTCCCTCTGGGCATCGAAATTTAAGGTGACGATGTCACAACCGTTACATATATTAGTGCTGACAATAGATTAAATTTATAATTAACTAATTAATCTCACAATTTTCTGTAATTCTGTAATTAATCTAGATTAGAAATTGCATTTTTCTACTTAAGACCGAAGCTTGTAACAGATATTTACTTGAGTAAAATCATGGAATTGATGTAAAATCTACACAAAGAAAGTATATTTCGATTCAAAGACTATTTTAATAGCTTTCGTTGAATACAGTTTCTCTCCTGTGAAATACAAATGTTCAACAAAACCATCAGCTAGACCTCTTTCTTATATCCGAACAAGCAAATATACTGCTGAAAGTTCAGAACGTTGAAGATTTTTCACTCCATAGATTAATCTAGATTAATTTATTTTAATGCTTTAAATAATTTAAATTAATCTCCAAAATTAAAGCATTAATTTTGACAGCCCTAATATATATACGGTATAAACAGCTGCTTACGGTATACTGTACAGGTGAGTAAACTGGGAATAAGATATATGAATTAGTATTACTGAGTGTAGTGCCTGAGACGACACATACTGGGTTATTTCAACATATTCTGCCTTATTTTCAAACTCCTGTGACACATTAGTAACAGCGCACCACTTCATGGTTAAACCGAGAGCCCGACGTGAGCAAGAGCCCCCCGTGAAAACGGCATTTGGGTCGTCACGGTAACCTAACTTACTTTCCATTGGCTGCCAGCTGAAAGGCGTCCTCCAGCCAGTCCAGCAGCTTGTGGGTGAACTCACTCACATCCTGGAAGGAACAGGTGAGAGGAGGAAACAGGGGAGGGTCACACAACTTGTTGTACTATGAGGTGTCTGATGTTCAGGAGTGTGTGTGTGTGTGTGTGTGTGTGTGTGTGTGTGTGTGTGTGTGTGTGTGTGTGTGTGTGTGTGTGTGTGTGTGTGTGTGTGTGTGTGTGTGTGTGTGTGTGTGTGTGTGTGTGTGTGTGTGTGTGTGTGTGTGTGTGTGTGTGTGTGTGTGTGTGTGTGTGTGTGTGTGTGTGTGTGTGTGTGTGTGTGTGTGTGTGTGTGTGTGTGTGTGTGTGTGTGTGTGTGTGTATATGTATATATGTGTGTGGTGTGTATATGTGTGTGGTGTGTGTATATGTTTGTGTATGTGTGTGTGGTGTGTATATATATGTGTGTATATATATATATGTGTGTGTGTATGTGTGTGTGGTGTGTATATATATATGTGTGTGTATATATATATGTGTGTGTGTGTGTGTATGTGTGGTGTGTACATACAGTATGTGTATACAGTGTGTGTGTGTGTGCGTGCGTGCGTGCGTGCGTGCGTGTGTGTGTGTGTGTGTGTGTGTGTGTGTGTGTGTGTGCGTGCGTGCGTGCGTGCGTGCGTGCGTGCGTGCGTGCGTGTGTGTGTGTGTGTGTGTGGTACCTGCTGGGCCTCGCTGGTCCTGAAGGCGTCTCTCAGCAGCTCCACGGCGGCAGAAGGATCAACGAACCTGCGAGTTGAAGCCGCCATGAGGGCGAACAGACACCTGAGCTCCTGCATGAAGGAGAGGTTCCTCTTGTCCTGCACACACACACACACACACACACACACACACACACACACACACACACACACACACACACACGCACACGCACACGCACACGCACACGCACACGCACACGCACACACACACACACACACACCGACACACACACACACACACACACACACACACACGATGCCCCTCCATCAGACACATTTAACAGACAGGGTAAGTGAGGGTGCAGTGACACAAAACCCAAGAAACAATTTGCAAAATAATATTATAGTATTAATTTTTATCTCAGGTGTCTCCCAGTTGCAGCACCAGCAGCCAGCTGGTCAATCAGCAACTCACCCCAGTGCAACGGCAGGTGAAGCTGATCTGCAATCAACATCCACTCTCCCTTTATATATCCCATTTTGTGGAGTGTTAGTTAGCTCTCTGGTTCATTGGTTGTGGTAACTATATTCTGTGTCTTTGTGGTAGAGCTCTCTCTGTCGTTTGCTATAGAGCCGTGGCTCTTTGTGTGTTTTGGTATAGAGCTGAGGCTCTTAGGTAGTTTTGTGTGAGAGCTAGTCAAAGCTCTGTGTGAGCTGGTTTTGTGTGAGAGCTAGTCAAAGCTCTGTGTGAGCTGGTTTTGTGTGAGAGCTAGTCAAAGCTCTGTGTGAGCTGGTTTTGTGTGAGAGCTAGTCAAAGCTCTGTGTGAGCTGGTTTTGTGTGAGAGCTAGTCAAAGCTCTGTGTGAGCACATTTCTGTTAACCTTTGGATATTTGTTTATTCCCTGTTCACCCAGCCTATGGTGATTGTCTTTCTTTTGTATTAATCTTTTGTTTTCGCACACAGGGACATTGAGGACAGGAAGATACCCTGGGGTCTACATTTTTGCATCACGTAGGTGACCTGCTGTTAAAAACACCAGCCTTAGAAGTGAGCACCACCACCTGTACTTTTGGGCGTCTGCGCCTGTAAGGGGGGGTGGGCTTTCATTTCCTTTTGATATTTCATTTGGTGCCACTGGTGACCTTGATCTCTGTGTTGCTGAGTTTTGTGTGTATATAAAAATTAATACTATAATATTATTTTGCAAATTGTTTCTTGGGTTTTGTGTCACTACCCCTTACTGGGGTACATAACATAAATGGGGGCTCGTCCGGGAGGCAACGCTGACAGCCGGATTCGATACCGGTGTCTCTCGCGTTGGTGACGAGCGCTTAGACCGCTGCGCCACCCAGCCGCCCTAATAAACTTTATTTGTATAGCACCTTTCATACATGAATTACAGCGTTTAGTGCTTCACAGCAGTAAAATAAGACATAAAATGAGCATACAATGGGCAGATCAAGAGTGATGCATAAAGTGCAGACATAGAATTAGGCATACAATAAGCATAACATTTGCACAAAATAGACAGCAGCAAAATAGACTAAATCAAGATAAAGCATAGAACATTAAATCGCATATTCTTTTGATATTAGGATCTAACATCTTAATAGGCCTCTTTGTTTACAGTTTGATTGTCACTGATACACATAAAATAGACTGAATATATATACGTATATATCATGAATATAAAATCATGAAATTGGCAGAAAGTGTAACCGAACGATGGCTTTACACGGTTATTCAGTGACAACTATCCCCCTTGTGGAAATCCACATTTATCAACCCAGTATTTTAGATGTTTAGTACTATCAGAGCCATAGGTCTTTCTCATAATACTCTGCCTTTTCCCCTGCATCTCTACAGATGGGGTCTTGCTTTCACTTGCTCCCATGGTTAGAGAGTATAGTTTAAAACGGACGGTTCTGAAATACGTTACAGAACAGTTCTGAATTACTTTACAGAACAAAGCAATAAGTACGTCTATACTTAATAAAGTTGTATTTGTTTTGAGGCACAATAAATAATAAGAAAGCCCAGAGCAGTACTTCGCTCTTAACAATTTGATATTTAGAAATGCAAAGTGTCAGTTCTAAGGTACATTATAAAACAATTGCAGTTGAATAGTTTAAATAGAGCCCCGGGTTCAAACAGAAACGTGAACTTGTCCTTTACAGAACCAGCATAATACAAAGGTTCTCCTGTGTCTGTTGGACTAGTCTACTCTACTCTACAGTACTCACCAGTGATGCCAGTAACTAGTTACTCTAATCTGATAACTTTTTTCAGTAAATAGTAATCTAACTTGTTACTTTTTACAAGCCAGTAATCTGATTACAGTTACATTTCCAAGTAGCTGTGCGTTACTATTTAGTTACTATCTCATAATGCTGATGATAAGAGAGCCAGGCGTACAGTCAGCTAGACCGGAGATGGGACGTGCGCTCGCGCTCACGCACGCACGCACACAGCCACACACACATGTTTACGTTTATAGCTGATTGATTTGATTTATGACATTATGCACTTTCAATAAAGCATTATTTAAAAAAAATACTTATGTTGTGGCAGCAGCAGGGACGACGACTTCGTAACCTAGTTACTTTCAAAGTAGATAATCAAGTAATCAGTAAAGTAACTAGATTACTTTTTAAAGGAGTAATCAGTAATCAGATTATTTTTACAAGTAATCTGTGGCATCACTGCTCACAGAGTGGACTAGTCTAGTCTACAGTATGTACTCACCGAGTGGCTCTTGCATTTCTCCAGCACGCGCTCAGACAGGCAGTAACTGATCACCAGCCTCCGGAACACAGGCAGGTGGAACAACGACTGAAACAAAAACACAAGAAGACGTTTTATTTATTAACTGGTGAAGTTATTAAAGTTAACGGGTTTTCGAGAGGGGGGGATTTCCATTTTTGTCCAGGGGTAATCTCATACTACTTGTATTAACATCAAGTCTGTGCAGATGAGTCTGATGACAAGCTATCTTTATTTATTTATTTATTTATTGTAAGGTATAAGATAACTGGCATACAGACCCTCATCTGCACCTTTGATTACACTGCCTACTTGCTCATATGCATATTATATTGTTTACACTGCCTATTTTAACTTTTCTACTGTACTATCATTTGTATTGCCTATATTTATGTCTTTCTACTATTACCATTCCCATACCTGTACCCCCACCCCCCCCCATCCCCCATCCTGATATGATACCTGAATTTCCCCAAGGGGATCAATAAAGGAATCTCGTATCTTCTCCAAACGCTTTGCAGAGGACAATACAGCGTCCAGCATTGTTATGAATTGAAAATGGGGAACCCTGATGTAAACAAGACAAACGTCTTTCTCTGGTCTGCATCCCCTTAACAATTGTGTGTATTGAGCCGTACTGTATTGTACCCATTCTGCAATCTGTGAATAAAGTTTTCAATCAATCAATCAATCCAGTGAAAAGCTTCTGGGCGTCTCGGAACAGTGGAAAATATGCCTCAACATCGAGACGGTTGAGAACGAGGAGCGCAGCGGCAAGCGCTGTGACGCTGTTTCCTGTCATCAGACGCTTGCGTCTTCCTCTTATGACTAAGCTAAATGAATCAACGTGGTGAATTAGTCTTATGTGTCTTATGCACGGCGAGGCACAGCGGTGTCTATCAGCACTTATAGGAACACTTCACTGGATCCACTTTCCAGGTTGCCGGGGAAATGAAATTATAGCTTATCTCCATCTTACTGTAATGTGTAATTCATACCACAACAGATAATACCTCGGGAAACACAAGCGGACATCCATATGATGTGGCCACTTAGCTTCAATCAGATAGGATAACCGTCTCGTTTGTGTGTGTGTGTGTGTGAGGGTATTATATCAAGGGTCAAACACTGTTGATTCTAAAACAGACCGATTTAGCAAAAGCAAAACCCCCAGAAGTTTGCAGCAAATTACGCAGATTTGCAGCAGAACTGCAGCAGGATAAATAGTTTGCCGCATAATTTTTTGCCACAACTGTTTGCCAGAATGCCACCACAGGTTTACCACAAAACTAGTACCATGGTAAACTCCTTTTTTATTTGTTTCTATTTAACCTTTATTTAACCAGGCAGGTAAATTAAGAACTAATTCTTATTTACAATGAAGGCCAGGCGAGAGGGCAAAAAGACCTCTCGAAGGGTAACAGGGAAAGGAGACAAAATAAATTAAAATATAAAAGAGACAGGAGATACAGTTCATACATCACAGAGGTAAGGGAAATAATTAAAACACACACCAAACAACCAAATAAAATCGCATGGTACGTAATACATGAAGCAGAACATACAAATTACAGTTAAGAGGCGGGGTGACAGTTGCAGGTGTGTGTAAACAACTTTGCGAATAGAGTATTTAAAAGTAGTGAGGGGGATCAATTTGTCAATTTTCTAGCCCCTTTCGGGACTGTAAATCACGCCAACATCGTTGGACGAGCTAAATGCTCTCCGTGAATCAACAGTCCCTTCTACATGTACGGCCATTGAAAAACTACCAAGCTACTGCTTTTTTTCAAAATGGCTGCCTTTCTTCTGCATTTGCAAAAAAGTTTATAAAAATTATTTAAAATGTTTATTAGCAACGCAGAGCTTTCAAACCCTAGCGTCTGTCTGTCCGAAACCCTCGTGCAACTGTGAGTACCTTTGAAATGTATCTGCGACACTTGTACAAGGATCGTTTTGTTGCCGACCAGCGCGACAGACTTAATTGTGAGATTTTTCAATGGTCGTAGAAGGGACTGTTGATTCACGGAGAGCGTTTAGCTCGTCCAACGATGTTGGCGTGATTTACAGTCCCGAAAGGGGCTATCGATTTTCTAAGTATTTCGCATCTCGTTCCAACTGCTGGGAGCAGCAAATTGGAAGGAGGATTGGCTAAAAGAAGTGTTAACACGACCAGAACATCTATCTAGCGATATATACTGAGCAGCTCTGGTGTTAGAGGGGAAATAGGTGTTTGCTGAAAAATCTGCTGCGACAACTAAATTCGCCAGAAGGCCGTGTTGTGTTCTTATAAACATCATAAACCAGGGTTCGAAATTAACGGGGGCTCGGGGGCAAAATGCCCTTGAAAATGGACAAAATGCCCCCGAAAATCAGTTAAGGGGGGCAGAAAATGCCCCCGACAGTTTACTAATTATATATATAATTATATATATGATCTACAGTGCGAGCATTTCCCTTGTATTTGCCCCTAATAATATGTGTGTGTGCGCCACCCGGAAAAATCATTTACTCGAGACGAGTGACGATTACAAAACAGCTCCGCTGTTATAATAGTCCCACATTACACAAGGCGCATAAACGTCCAATCACAGTAGCGCCCGAAAACAAAGTCACGGTACCGGCTTAGGCAAGTTATACACTCAGAATCAGACAACGCAAAAAAATCAGCCAGCCATGAAGCCCATTCATTTTTATTTTGAGCAAAAGAGAGACGAGGAGAAAGAGAGGAATCCGGCTGACATGGCTTTTGAAGTGATATTCGCACGTGTTTTTGCGGGTCCAGTCCCCACGGTATGTTGACAGAATTCGCAAAACACCTTATCGACTGAAGCATAAAAGTCATTAGGATACTGCTCTGCTCTGAATTTAGGGCTTAGTGGGGAATTTCTTCCGACGTTAACGTTAACGACGCACCGAAGCAGCTAGACCATTTCTCCGTGTTGTGTGTAACACGCAGCGGTCCCCGCCTCCTCCCTCCTTGCAACAAACATTCCACCCAAAAACGGAATTTCTATTTCATAATGAATTAAATAATTGTATAAAGAATTTTCAATGTTCTGTCATCTAATAATATATTCCATTACCTTTCCTATCTGTATCAAAGTCAAAATGTTGGTATCATAACAACACTACAACATACAAAAGCAGCTTGACAACCGATATCCTTTGCGTTTGATTGATTGAAAAATGTATTAACAGATTGCAGAATGGGTACAATACAGTACAGCTCAATACACACAAGTTAAGGGGATGCAGACCAGAGAAAGACTTTCATCTTGTTTACATCAGGGTCCCCCATTTTCAATTCATAGTGTGCACACGCACAGTATAATAATGCATGAGATAAATAGTTAATAAACTCTGTGTTACTTGAACAATTTTCACTGTGCTCCTAAATTTCTTTGTGTGCTCCTAAATTTGTATTTAGATTTTATTTATTAACATTTTATTTAGGAGCACATGTGCTCCTTGGGAAAAAGGTTAGCGTAGAGCCCTATATATGGAGACATTAACATTACATTATCAAACATAGGGACGAAGACTGTAAAAAAAAGTGTCAACAATGTTTTATAATCCTTATGTTAATTTTCATCATAAAAATTCAGTGCCCCCGAAATACAAAAAAAAGCCCCCGAAAATAAATTAAGGGGGGCAAAAAAAGCCCTTGAATTTTTTTTTAAATTTCTAACCCTGTCATAAACAACAACAACAACAAACTATTTGAGAGCCCGTACGGTCTATTCACCTCCCTTGTCCTCGACATATCCCTTAATTATATCCTATGCCCCCCCCCCCCCCCCCCTCACCCCCAGTGCTTAATCAATGCAGGCATGATACATCTGAGTTAAATAGAGATAAACGAGCGCTCCCTGCTCGTTGTCTAGTCTGCTGGGGATACAGTAGCCCGGGCTGGGAAGTCCATCGCAGCGCTGCACTATTTAATTAGCCACGCAGCCTATGAATCTCAATGAAGGCTCGGGTTTCGGCAGAGTCACCTGATACGCCGCCGCGGCTAAAAACCAGCGCCGACTGGACCGTTAACAGAATCAGACGAGCGCATGCAGAGAAGCTTCTTTTTTTTTTTTTTGGGATTCGGAAAGAAAAATCCCCCCAGAGCGACCTAATCCTCGCTCTTGTCACTTCTGATGTTGTTGCCGGTAACCGGCACGGTGTGGAGTCTGTGTAAACTATAATGGAACGGACTGGGAACGTCTTCTTTATTAAAGGCTCAATCAGTGAACCAAGCGTAACGCTTGGGTACGCCCGCCGCCTGACTTCTTTCCCCAATACATTTCCAGTTCCGCGTTCGCCTTCTGCGCTCTGATTGGCCATTGACGTTTCTGGTCATGTGACATGTGCGCCCAATCGTGTGACGGCAAGTTATTTCGCCGGTTAAGTTTAGGCCCTCTTTCGAAGTTGGTTAAGGTTAGAGTTTGTCTTCGAGCAGGGCGATAGAACACCAGACCTGATTCCAAACTCTAACCTTAACCAACTTCGAAAGAGTCGCCTAAGCTTAACCAGTGATAAACTAGGCGTTAGGTAGTTTGCAGGCTGTTAGACCCGGAAATGGGCAAAGACACAGCTCGTCACACGATTGGGCGCACATGTCACATGACCAGAAACGTCAGTGGCCAATCAGATCGCACCAGAAACGTCCGTGGCCAATCAGATCGCAGAACGCACACGCGGAACTGGAAATGTATTGGGGAAAGAATAGACGCAGCCCCGCCACTAATGATACGACGTGACAACGGAGATGTGCTTTAACCCTGGAGTAGAACAGACCTATAGATAGATAGATAGATAGATAGATAGATAGATAGATAGATAGATAGATAGATAGATAGATAGATAGATAGATAGATAGATAGATAGATAGATAGATAGATAGACAGACAGACAGACAGTCAGACAGACAGACAGACAGACAGACAGACAGACAGACAGACAGACAGACAGACAGACAGACAGACAGACAGACAGACAGACAGACAGACAGACAGACAGACAGACAGACAGACAGACAGACAGACAGACAGACAGACAGACAGACAGACAGACAGACAGACAGACAGACAGACAGACAGACAGACAGACAGATAGATAGATATACAATAGATCAGTGGTTCTCAACCTGTGGTACGTGTACCACGGGTGGTACTTGGGCCCCCTGCTGGTGGTACTTGGAAAAAAAAGATATTATAATTTTTTTCTTAATTATTTTCTTTTTTGTCTGCAGTTAGAAGCAGGCAGGCCTGGAGTAGCCATCTGGCATACTGGGCATTTGCCCGGTGGGCCGACGCATATGTGGGCCGTTATGATTAAAAAAAAAGAAAAAAACTGACACTGGGCTGGCCCAATCATATATATCTTACTAAGCACCCCCCCCCCCCGCCAGTCGTGCAGGTACATGACTGAGAGGGGGGCTGGTACATGACTGAGAGGGGGCTGGCTGGTACATGACTGAGAGGGGGCTGGTACATGACTGAGAGGGGGGCTGGTACATGACTGAGAGGGGGGCTGGTACATGACTGAGAGGGGGGCTGGTACATGACTGAGAGGGGGCTGGTACATGATTGAGAGGGGGCTGGCGTGTGTGTGTGTGTGTGTGTGTGTGTGTGTGTGTGTGTGTGTGTGTGTGTGTGTGTGTGTGTGTGTGTGTGTGTGTGTGTGTGTGTGTGTGTGTGTGTGTGTCAGAGAGAGAGAGAGAGAGAGAGAGAGAGAGAGAGAGAGAGAGAGAGAGAGAGAGAGAGAGAGAGAGAGAGAGAGAGAGAGAGAGAGAGAGAGAGAGAGAGAGAGAGAGAGAGAGAGAGAGAGAGAGATCAATAAAGCCTCAACAAAGAGTTGGAACAGCATGTACAGAATATAGATATGATGTCAGTCTGAATCAGAGCATTCTCTGCCTCATTGAACTCTGAATCATCAGGTTCCAATGAACCCTCAAATTCTGAGAATGGGAGTAGTCACCACTCACCAACTTCCCCATCTTCTCCCCCATCTTCACCCCCGCACTTTCTATTTGACCCATGACTTCTCAGCAGAGCCCAGACAAAACTTCCCTTTTGCTATAAACTCTGCTAATACTGAGTCACTATTGAGAACACGAGAGAGAGAGATTAACAAGTAAAGCGTCTTTTATAGACAAACTGAAATATATATCTTACCTTGCCGTTCAAAAGTTACGTTTTCACTGACTCTCTTGATTTCTGGGTCAAAATTATGTCATTTGGTACAGATGTTGTAACCGGAATCCTCGCGGTCGAGGATTACATGAAAAAGTGTGTGTTTGAATTAAGTAATTTGCTGAAATACAGTTGTTCTTAATTTTCTCACTTGCTATGTGAGAATGTTAGTTATTATGTTCTCAATGCCTCTTGCATTGTATGATAATTGTGTGGAAGAGTTTGCTAGTTCTAGTGCTACCCCTTTGTACATTGTGGCTGTGTCTGACAAAAGTTTAACAATAAATAATGTTATTAGGAATACATTTGCCTCCTGCATGAAGTGTGCATAGCTGAATAGACTGTATTTTAACGTCGGTCATATGGTGGTACTTGGAGAGCCAGCTACATTCTCAGGTGGTACTTTATGTAAAAAGGTTGAGAACCACTGCAATAGATAATACAACATAGATTTGATCACATCATTCACTCCACACTACACACATCATTCACTCCATACTACACACATCATTCACTCCACACTACACATATCATTCACTCCATACTACACACATCATTCACTCCACACTACACACATCATTCACTCCACACTACACACATCATTCACTCCACACTACACACATCATTCACTCCATACTACACATATCATTCACTCCATACTACACACATCATTCACTCCACACTACACACATCATTCACTCCATACTACACACATCATTCACTCCACACTACACACATCATTCACTCCACACTACATACATCATTCACTCCATACTACACACATCATTCACTCCATACTACACACATCATTCACTCCATACTACACACATCATTCACTCCATACTACACACATCATTCACTCCATACTACACACATCATTCACTCCACACTACACATATCATTCACTCCACACTACATACATCATTCACTCCATACTACACACATCATTCACTCCACACTACACATATCATTCACTCCACACTACATACATCATTCACTCCACACTACACACATCATTCACTCCATACTACACACATCATTCACTCCATACTACACACATCATTCACTCCACACTACACATATCATTCACTCCATACTACACACATCATTCACTCCACACTACACACATCATTCACTCCACACTACACACATCATTCACTCCACACTACACACATCATTCACTCCATACTACACATATCATTCACTCCATACTACACACATCATTCACTCCACACTACACACATCATTCACTCCATACTACACACATCATTCACTCCACACTACACACATCATTCACTCCACACTACATACATCATTCACTCCATACTACACACATCATTCACTCCACACTACATACATCATTCACTCCATACTACACACATCATTCACTCCACACTACATACATCATTCACTCCACACTACACACATAATTCACTCCATACTACACACATCATTCACTCCATACTACACACATCATTCACTCCATACTACACACATCATTCACTCCACACTACACATATCATTCACTCCACACTACATACATCATTCACTCCATACTACACACATCATTCACTCCACACTACACATATCATTCACTCCACACTACATACATCATTCACTCCATACTACACACATCATTCACTCCATACTACACACATCATTCACTCCACAATACACATATCATTCACTCCACACTACATACATCATTCACTCCATACTACACACATCATTCACTCCACACTACACATATCATTCACTCCACACTACATACATCATTCACTCCATACTACACACATCATTCACTCCATACTACACACATCATTCACTCCACACTACACATATCATTCACTCCACACTACATACATCATTCACTCCATACTACACACATCATTCACTCCATACTACACACATCATTCACTCCATACTACACACATCATTCACTCCATACTACACACATCATTCACTCCACACTACACATATCATTCACTCCACACTACATACATCATTCACTCCATACTACACACATCATTCACTCCATACTACACACATCATTCACTCCACACTACACACATCATTCACTCCACACTACACATATCATTCACTCCACACTACATACATCATTCACTCCATACTACACACATCATTCACTCCATACTACACATATCATTCACTCCATACTACACATATCATTCACACAGTACCAATGTGTTGCTCTGACTGACATAGGGTTAAGAAGGGAATCTACAAGTTAAACTCTTAAAAGTATGTATATGAATACACCCCACGCACAAAATACAAAACCGTATCGGGGCTTTACGTGTGCTGTGGTTTTGTCTTGGGTGAATGTTGAAGGTCTTAGCACCTGCTGATGGGGGATTCTTAAACCAGGTCACCCAAGCTCCCATGATATACGTTTCAGAAAATAGGGGTGGGGGGGGGGGGGGTACAGTGGGGTAATACATATAGCTATATAACATGACAGAGTGGGAAATCAGGGCTGGGTTTAATGATGATCCAGAAAGATACCATTGGCTAATGCCCTCTAACCTACTGGCATTACAGAGTGTTGCTTAACTGGAAACTGGAGACTTGTGTTTACAGCCATGTCAGGGACAGGCCACGGCACCAAATGTAACATATGATGCGACGACAGCGTTGGAATACGGTAGGCGGATGCTGAGAAGCATCTGAACTGAGTCAAATCATAGAATGATTCTAACGTGGTTTGGTGCTTCTCTGTTGCATTTGCACATGTTCCATTCAGTTATGTGTGGTATACAAAGACATACAGTACAACAAGACATACAGTATACATTAGGGATGTTCGATATTGGCTTTTTTACTGATATCCGATATACCGATATTGTCCAACTCTTAATTTCCGATACCGATATCAACCGATACCGATATATGCAGGGTTTCCCCGCCCAAAAAACACAACATTATGCATACTTTTCACAATAAATTAAATAAGAATTTGTTCTTACTTGCTTGCCTGGGTAAATAAAGGTTAAATAAATGTAAAATAAAATAAATATTTTTTTATTTATTTATTTTTTAAACCGATACCGATAATTTCCGATATTACATTTGAATGCCAATATCGGCCAATAATACCGGTAGGCCGATAATATCGGACATCCCTAGTATACAATGTATACACATACATATACAAACAGACACATACAGACAGCCTGAATGTCTAAATCTAAAAGGGTTGATTTACGGTAGGTTGGGCCAGTCCTCTGTAGCACAATGGGGGTAGTATCTGGTGCTCTGAGCAAGGCACTAAGACTGCCAGGGTTAGGGGTCCTGTGTAGCTCAATGGGTAGAGTACGTATTCCTCCGAGCAAGGCACTGACACTGCCAGGGTTAGAAATGCAACCGGCACCTCCTGAGCTACTGTCATACAAACCTCCCTGGTCATAATAATTCCCCTGGTCCTAATCACCCCCCCCCCCCCCCCCGGTCCTAATGACTACAGAGAGTGGTGCGCTCAGCAGAATGGAATACGGGTATTTCACTACCACCCCTGCAGGACTTATACAATAGGAGGTGCAAAGCTAAGCTCCAGGCCATCAGGGAAAACCTCTCCCAGCCACTATACTATACACAGACTTGGCTGACAGGAGGAGCATGTTCAGTGCCAGGCTCACACTACCTAAATGCAGCACTGAACGGCACAGGACGTCCTTCGTTCCGACAGCCATCAGACGTTACAATGCATCACTGTGCCTCACTGCATCACTGAGCACAGAGTGACAGTTACCATCTTCCTGGACGCTTACCTTTGAAACAGCACTGTGCAATATTACACCTACTGTAGACTTCAGTATATTTTTACTGTATTTATTTACTGTATATTTTATTCTATTCTTACTTTTAGGCCATTTGTTTTGTTATTCTTATTCGTGACTTGTTCTGTCTAAATGTTTAATGTGAGCGATTTGCCGTGTCAAATTTCCCTCGGGATAATACAAGTATTTCTATTCTATTCTATTCTAAATCCAGAGCCTGCAGAATAATGAAGGACCCTCACCACCCCAAGAACAGCCTGTTCAAGCTGCTGCGGTCAGGCAAGCGCCTCCGCATATACGCAGCAAGAACAGAGAGGCTAAGGCTCAGCTTCTTCCCTCAGGCCATCAGAACAATGAACACTGATCTCTCCACACACAAGCACACGTGAACACACATACACACACAACACAACACTCGCACACACACAAACGCACCACAGGTCACTTTAAACACACAAGAAATGACACTTTAAAGCAGTGGTTCTCAACCTGTGGTACGCGTACCACCGGTGGTACTTGGGCCCCCTGCTGGTGGTACCTAATTTATATATATATTTTTTAAATATTATAATTTTTATATATATATATATATTCGTTTTTTGTTTTTTTTTTTGCAGTCATGCCACTGAACTTAGAAGCAGGCCAGGCCAGTGTTTCTAGTTGCGGCAGCACGATAGTTCGATAACCTAAGTGGGGAACAACCAGGAGATCACTGTGACAGAGAGTAATGCAGTCTAAACAGTCATAAATCTTTTATTCAACTTCAGCCCCAGATTTCAATATTTTTTTGTAATGTCAGATAAAAAATTAAATACTCCCACTTTTCTGAAAAGAGTTGTTGTTAAATCTGACATTACAAAAAACTAAAAATCCATCAAAATCAGTGTTGTTGCTAATCATTGACTCATGTTAGCCTGTAATAATCCCCCCCAGAAAAATCTACTTTGCATTTGATATATTGAAAATATATTACAATAATTTGTGATGCCCATCACAAACACTGGCATTTAAAGGGTAAACATTTCAAAAATAAAAAAAATATTAAGTCTTTGTAACAAAAAATCCTGGTGGGGGACCCCCAGACCCCCCGCTTAAAAAGCGGCGACCGTTGGTTGTGTGATAGTAAAGGGTTAACCTTCTGTGTGGTGTGGCAGTGAGAGGGTTAATGACCTCCTCTCCCTCCGCTCACCTGGATGACGGCGCTGAACCAGCAGGTGTTGCCCACGTTGCGGATGCCCACCGGCCACTCCTCCTGTCGGATCCAGTCTGCAGGGTTACAGAACTCCCCCTGGGCCTCGCACCGCCTCCTCTTCACGTGGCCCACGGTGTCCTCCGCACTGGCCTCCAGAGCCCTGGGACATGGTATCAGTGGTATCGATTATTGATTATTTTGTTTATCCTATTTAGTATAGAATAGAAACTGTATTGAAAGCAATCTTACAGAAGGTTTAATTAACACTACGAATGGGTCTAGTACCTGTTGAATTCTCTCTCTTCCACGTGAGCGTTGTGGGACTCCTGCAGACTGAGCTCTATGGCTGCCTGGAGGTCATCCTTAGGCACATCTGCAGACACAGGCAACAAGGGAAGGAAAGGAAACGTTTTAGTTAGCAAGTACATACACATAATGCCACCATGTTGGCTTCCTCCTTGCTAATATCCATGTTGACTTCCTCCTTGCTAATATCCATGTTGACTTCCTCCTTGCTAATGTAATGTTGACTTCCTCCTTGCTAATATCCATGTTGACTTCCTGCTTGCTAATATCCATGTTGACTTCCTCCTTGCTAATGTCCATGTTGACTTCCTCCTTGCTAATATCCATGTTGACTTCCTCCTTGCTAATATCCATGTTGACTTCCTCCTTGCTAATGTCCATGTTGACTTCCTCCTTGCTAATGTCCATGTTGACTTCCTCCTTGCTAATGTCAGTGAGGTGAGATATTAAAATGTAAAATTAGAGCCTTTGTACAGGCTTTCCTACAGTATTTCTCCTATAGTGACAGAAGGGTGATGATTTTTTTTTTTTTTTAGACAAGACCCCAGGACTATGTTATGCCATTCACAAGTAGACCCGTGATGTTGTTATTCTTGTACGGTATACTTAAGCAAGTCCACCCTAAATTCCATGAGAGTCACCAGATCATTTTCCTATTGGACTATTAATATCTGTTATATTATCTTTCCCGTCATTTAAAAAAAAGAAAACATTTCACAACATGTTTTCATCCCAGAGCCAGCACCGGATTTGGTAAACAGCCTAAATTAAAGTAAATGCACAAACCTAAAACACAAAGGGAACCCATTGAATCAACATTATGTTTTTTTGTATCAGTTAACTTGAGACAGGCGGTAGCGGAACAGAAAGATTATTTTGGTCATCATTACTATCATAACAGACTGATAGGAATGCAGACCAGAGGCAAAGGCCTTCAGACAAAGAACCACATAACTCTTTTTAAGTTCTCAGTGGAACAATGTTTTAAACCTTATCATCTACAGATGGTGAGTTAGATTGTGTGTTGTGTTCATTCATAGATAAAGACTTTATTATCTAAATACGGTAAGTTACTGTTGTGTTCGTTCAGAGTTAAAAGCAGTAGGGCTGGGCGATATGGCAAAAAATCATATCGCGATAACGATATGATAATGTTATCATATCACTCGATATCGATAATTATCGAAATTGTTATAAGTAGAACAAAATAAAAATAAAAAAAATTGTTTTTAAACAACAGATGTATGTTTATTTTGCAGCAATTCTTTGTCGTTGCCGCCATCTTTAGTGTTACATCCCCTCACACTCCAGTTCTCAGGCTGCAGCTGGTTTGAAAGCGAAAGTAAACCGGCTTCTCTGCTGGCTGTGGCTCCAGGGGAGTTGAACAGTTCTGGCTCTGCTAGTTTATTTTCGATCTTTTGGCGTTTTTTTGGTGGACAAACCACCGCACATGTGCACTGTGACTCGTGACTGGAGTCTAGCTCTGCTAGCACACATAGCCTACTGTGTACAGACGGTTTCAAACTGTATTTTAAATTAGAAAGCAAACAAAATAAATGGACAAGAGATAAAAATAGAAATCTCAATTTGGTCAGTATTGTCATTTGGACAAGCAAAGCCATTACTTTAAGTTGCAGGCAAGACAGACAAGTCTGTCCACTGTCTCTGGGTTTAAAACTGCCCTGTTGCAGGCATAAAAAAAAAATTAAATTCCGATATCGATTATTAAAATATATCGCGATATTTATCGTTATCGTTATATCGTCGAGTAATTTATTATCTAAAGATGGTAAATATAACACAATGGTGTATAACATAATGGCTTCTACCTCATGGTGATTTGGTGGTAAATAATAATCAGTAGGAAACTTGGCAGACCAGCCCTGGGCCTTTATTTAGAACACACACACCGGCTTTGTTGGATCAAAGGAGGTTTGTGGGGCGGCAGAATGGCCTACAGTACATGTTCCACCATTCACAGAAATATGAATACATAGTCTGGTGTATACATACTGTATAGGTCATAATCTGTGACGGTGTCATTGGATGGATATTTTACCCATATGAAACTAGCTGCGAGCGTCAAACCGTGACCTGTGTGGAACTCATGACCCCCCCACAGTCTTTACCACTGGGGCTGCGGTGGCTGAGCGGTTAGAGAAGCGGGCTTGTGACCAGAAGGTCACCCGTTCGATCCCTCAGACCGACTGGAAAAACTAGGGTGGGGGGGGGGGGGGGGCAAGTGAATGAATAACACACTCCTCTCTCTCTCAATGTCAATAGTTGAGATGGATTAAATGCAAAGGGTGTATGTACTTGGCATTAAAAACGTGATTCTATTCCTGGTCCATTCATAAAAGTCTTCCTCATATGGGCTTGTGGCTACATTTGACTTTTATTATTAAAGATGGACAAATATATGACACTGCCTTTTGTCCGACAGAGACGTCTTTCAGTAGGCCTATGGCCGTGGCTACCTTTCTGGCCGTCCCAGACCTCTCCGTTGGGCTCTGCGTCGTGTAGTTCTCCCGGGTCCTGGACCTCTGGAGGCGGGCTGGTCAGCAGCCCCACGGCATGGCCGATGTCACCCCTGCTGGCCTGGAGGTCCAAACACATCCAAAACACAAGACTGGATATCATGATATTATGTACATTTGACATTTTACTGTACATTTTCCGTATATTTTAGAATGTATATACATGTTTTAGAATGTATATCTTTGACTGTGTATTCTTATTTTCGATTTTTGACTACCGTGAGCGATCTGTGGTGTGAATTTCCCTCTGGATTAATAAAGTACTTCAAAGATCTAACAACTTCTAGTAAATGAAATAGTGGAATTAGACGATTGTCTGGGTACGCAAAAGCAAGCCGTTTACAAACTCTGTTGGATATATTTCATCAAGATTAAAATAATCTTGTTAAAAGAACTAGTGGTCCATATCCGCTTCCATTCATTTGTGCTAAGCTAGGCTAGCTTGCGGCTCGGATTGCTTTCTACTGAACATACAAGAGAGGAGATTGGTATTCATCTTATTGTCTCTGGAGAAGACGGTGAGTGCATTTCCCATAATGTCGGCGAAGTGCCCCTTCAAGTATAATCGTCTTACATTTAGGGCCCTCTGGAGAATCTGTTGGTCTTGGATCCCAGTGATCTCCTTGAGCTGGTTCATCAGGACTTGGTTCTGAAGGACACAGAGAGAAAACAGGGTTAAAACTGGTGGTTCTGCTTCAAGATAACGACTTTGTAATGTCGATACATAGTAGGCCCGCGACCCAAGAGTTTGTCCCAGGGACAAAGATATGTGTTGTTTTGGAATAGTGTCGGAATAGTCACTCTCATACATTCTCTCATTGTGCTAACCTCTACCGAAGACATTATTAGTGAAATTGAAATTCCACATTTTCCAGGGACCTGCTGGAACCCCCTCGGGCACCCCACTTTGGGAACCAACGTTCAACACTTCTCTACAGCTGTCGGCCTTATGTATGTGAGAGTGACATCATAAAGGTGATTAACTTGGTTTAGACTACAGAGTACATACAGTACATACAGTACATGTTTACTGAGTGATCCACAGACAACCTAGAGTGGGAGGCGCCAAAATATATTAGTCAAGGAAATATATAGTTGAGAACTCCCTATGAATTCATATTCAATAGCAGTGTCTGTTTAGCAGAACATTTTCTTTAAACCAGTGGTTCTCGTTGTTTTTTATGCACAACCCATGAATGAATTGAACGCCCTCCGCACACTCAGATCTGTGTAAGAATCCTTTTTTATTTGCACACTGTTGGTCAGAGACCTTCTTCAAAGCTTGTATAAATGGTGCTTTTTGAAGGTCTCTGACTGAAAGCTTGCAGATGGAAAATGATTCATCGTATTCAGTCTGCTATTCTTTTTTTTAGCTCCAGCTCCTCAGCTGAGTCCGATTATATAGCGGGTGATGGTGGATGGTTCTCTACTTTCGATGCATGACCCATGAATATATGGTGAACTTTGTCACCAAAGAGTGATTATTGATTTCCCTTTTCAGGCTATTATGAGTTTTAATACCTTTTAATACACACCGCTGCTGATTGTACTGTAGATTGCACTATTTTACTCTGTCCATTCCATTTGACTCTTTTATTACGTTTATTACAGGTTCTAAACTGTCAGGTATCGAACTGTGTGTAGGACCCAGGCCTAGAACTGCGCCCTGAGAGAGGGAACTGCGCCCTGAGAAGGAGGTTTGCCCTGAGAGGGAGGTTCGAAGGGTCAACGTGGAGATTGAAAGATATCACTGGTTTTCATATGGTTATAACAACATGTATGTAATGTAAATATCTATATAGATATTAGTTTAACGGACCCTCTGTGTGTGTTAAACTCTAAAACTGTAGAGACAGACATTTTCTCTCTTGATGCAGGGCCGGTGGGATAGATAAGGCGAGCCAGGCACAGCTCAGGGTCGACATTCTTGAGATGGCACAGTCTGGCCATCACAGGCTGAAGTGATGGGGACAGGGCAGAGCGAGAGTAGGAGAGAGAGAGCCAAGGTCACTCATAGCTAGGAAAATAACGTCAACATTCAGGCCAGGGGGACAATGTTAGAGGAACATCGCAAGAGAGAGAGAGACTTTAAGCTGAGAGTCTTCCGGGTTTTGAGGCAGACACGTTTTTGACAGCGAGACAGACTGACATCGAGCAGAGAGAGAGAGCTCCAGCCTCCTTCGAGGCTGGAGGGGTGGAGGGGGAAAACCACAAGACTGTACTATAGACAGAGATAGCTTAGGCTAACAGAACAGGCTTCGGCTAACAGATAGGCCGCAGAACCACCGAGCAGGTATCGAGAGATATAATCTATTAATCTAGTTTCTTATACCTCTAAAATACTTTCAATTAGTTCATTCTGTACGAGATGCTATGTTTATGAAAATAAACATCCTGGCGGCTGGGTGGCGCAGCGGACATTGCGCTCGTCACCAACGCAAGAGACACCGGGTTCGACTCCGGCTGTTGGCGTTGCCTCCGGCTTGGGCCGGCCGTCATACTAACTCAATTGGCAGTTAGCGGGTGGAAGTCGATGGGTGGTAATCTGGGACGTTGTGGACAGCGACTCCTACAGGTCGGTTGGGGGACGCCTGCACAGCAGAGACAGGAAATGGCGGGGGTAGTGTGAGCCTCCTACACGTTACTTCTCGCCACTGAGAGTCCGCGCTGGCAGGTGAAAAGATGTGACAGGCTGCCTCCTCATGTATCGGAGGGGACATGTGATGCAAGGCTTCTATCCTCCCTACAACCGGCCAGTGGGGGGCATATGCAAGCAACGTTCAAGACAGGGGAGGCGAGAATTGGCACGTCTAAATTGGGATGGGAGAAAAAATTCAAAAATAAGGAGAAAAAGTGGATTAAAAAAAATAAAACAGGAAGGAAGACTTTCGGGTTCTAAACCATGGATATCAAACAGCACTATTTTTATTCTGCCTACTTTTATGCACTTCCTGTCAAATTCATGTGTCAGTTCTATGCTGATTTTATCTTACTACCTCGTATGCACTGTCATCTGCCTAGACTCACTACATCTACAGGTACACTACCGTGTGCTTTGGCAGAGCTGCTCTAATAGTTCGAACAACTGTTCTGTAAAGTAATTTAGAACTGGACTTTGTGGGGGCGCTCCAGTAGCACACCACATAGCGCGCTGAGTCGCGAAGCGGTCGCCCCGGGCTCGATTCCCCGACCCGGTGGCCATATGCCGCATGTCTTCCCCTCTTCTCCTCCCGCTTCACCCTCTCTCCTCTCTCCTCTGTTGGCCCTGCGTGGCCAAAAGGTCCTGCATTGACCAAAAAAGCTGGAAATGCTATAAATAAAATGAAAAAGAAAAGGAAACTGGACTTTGTAAAGAATCTCAAAGTATTAATTAAGGGGCTACTCTAATAATTCGAACAACTGTTCTATAAAGTAATTTAGAACTGAACTTTGTAAAGAAACTCTAAGTATTTAAGGCACTGCTCTGTTCTGTAAAGTAATTCAGAACTGTTCTATAAAACATCTAGGACTGAACCTTGTAATGAAACTCAAAGTAGGAAGGGGCTGCCCTGTTGTTCGGACTGTTCTATAAAGTCATTTAGAACGGACCTTTGTAAAGAAACTCAAAGTTGAGCTGCTCTGCTGTTTGTAAAGTAACTCAGAACCATATCCTGTAACTCAGCTCGCTTCAACCAGATTATTGTATTGTAAATGAGGGCTATTTTATTTGTATTTGATTTTTATTTTACTGAACTATTTTATTGCACTGTAGTACTGCATCATTTTACTGTCTATTCTATTTTATTAACTATTTTACTGCACTTATTTTTTTACTGTTTTTATCATTTTTATTACTGCCTATTTTAAAACTGAATCAAACCGTAAACAGAGAGGCCTATTGCGATGTTAGATCCTAAAAACTGTGATTTGCCTTACCTTGCTGCTATCTTTTTATGCTTGTTTTATATGTTTTATATGTCATTGTATGCCATAGAATCAAACCATAAACAAAGTGGCCAAAGTGGTCTCATGGATATGTGAAGGACGGGAGATATTACTGACACGGGAGGAGTGGGAACAATTAGGCAGCTGATTAGTACTGATAGAACACACCTGTGCATCATTAGATCACCCACATCCCACACGCACACACCCCAGACACACACACACTACAAACACACTAGGACAGAGAGAGTTGAGTTCACTGCCGCACTAGTACCAAACGGTTAACCCTTTCACTGCGACAATACACAGAAAGTTAACCCTTTCACTGCCACACGACAGCAGGTTAACCCTTTCACTACCACACGGCAGAAGGTTTTAAACCCTTTACTATCACACTACAGACGGTTAACCCCGTCTGTAGTGTGATAGTAAAGGGTTAACCTTCTGTCGTGTGGCAGTGAAAGGGCTAAAGAGCACCAGGCCCCATGGAGACAGAGGCCCCCAGAGAAGAAGCACCAGGCCCCATGGAGACAGAGGCCCCCAGAGAAGAAGCGCCAGGGCCCCATGGAGACAGAGGCCCCTAAAGAGCACCAGGGCCCCATGGAGACAGAGGCCCCCAGAGAAGAAGCGCCAGGCCCCATGGAGACAGAGGCCCCCAGAGAAGAAGCGCCAGGGCCCCATGGAGACAGAGGCCCCTAAAGAAGCGCCAGGCCCCATGGAGACAGAGGCCCCCAGAGAAGAAGCACCAGGGTCCCATGGAGACAGAGGCCCCCAGAGAAGAAGCACCAGGCCCCATGGAGACAGAGGCCCCTAAAGAGCACCAGGCCCCATGGAGACAGAGGCCCCCAGAGAAGAAGCACCAGGCCCCATGGAGACAGAGGCCCCTAAAGAGCACCAGGCCCCATGGAGACAGAGGCCCCCAGAGAAGAAGCACCAGGCCCCATGGAGACAGAGGCCCCTAAAGAAGCACCAGGCCCCATGGAGACAGAGGCCCCCAGAGAAGAAGCACCAGGCCCCATGGAGACAGAGGCCCCTAAAGAGCACCAGGCCCCATGGAGACAGAGGCCCCCAGAGAAGAAGCACCAGGCCCCATGGAGACAGAGGCCCCCAGAGAAGAAACACCAGGCCCCATGGAGACAGAGGCCCCTAAAGAGCACCAGGCCCCATGGAGACAGAGGCCCCTAAAGAAGCACCAGGCCCCATGGAGACAGAGCCCCCCAGAGAAGAAGCACCAGGCCCCATGGAGACAGAGGCCCCCAGAGAAGCACCAGGCCCCATGGAGACAGAGGCCCCCAGAGAAGAAGCACCAGGCCCCATGGAGACAGAGGCCTCCAGAGAAGAAGCGCCAGGCCCCATGGAGACAGAGGCCCCCAGAGAAGAAGCACCAGGCCCCATGGAGACAGAGGCCCCTAAAGAGCACCAGGCCCCATGGAGACAGAGGCCTCCAGAGAAGAAGCGCCAGGCCCCATGGAGACAGAGGCCCCTAAAGAAGCACCAGGCCCCATGGAGACAGAGGCCCCTAAAGAAGCACCAGGCCCCATGGAGACAGAGGCCCCCAGAGAAGAAGCGCCAGGCCCCATGGAGACAGAGGCCCCTAAAGAAGCACCAGGCCCCATGGAGACAGAGGCCCCTAAAGAAGCACCAGGCCCCATGGAGACAGAGGCCCCTAAAGAAGCACCAGGCCCCATGGAGACAGAGGCCCCCAGAGAAGAAGTACCAGGGCCCCATGGAGACAGAGGCCCCCAGAGAAGAAGCACCAGGCCCCATGGAGACAGAGGCCCCCAGAGAAGAAGCACCAGGCCCCATGGAGACTGAGGCCCCCAGAGAAGAAGCACCAGGGCCCATGGAGACAGAGGCCCCCAGAGAAGAAGCACCAGGCCCCATGGAGACAGAGGCCCCTAAAGAGCACCAGGCCCCATGGAGACAGAGGCCCCTAAAGAGCACCAGGCTCCATGGAGACAGAGGCCCCTAAAGAGCACCAGGCCCCATGGAGACAGAGGCCCCCAGAGAAGAAGCACCAGGGCCCATGGAGACAGAGGCCCCCAGAGAAGAAGCACCAGGCCCCATGGAGACAGAGGCCCCCAGAGAAGAAGCACCAGGGCCCATGGAGACAGAGGCCCCTAAAGAAGCACCAGGCCCCATGGAGACAGAGGCCCCTAAAGAAGCACCAGGCCCCATGGAGACAGAGGCCCCTAAAGAGCACCAGGCCCCATGGAGACAGAGGCCCCTAAAGAGCACCAGGCCCCATGGAGACAGAGGCCCCCAGAGAAGAAGCACCAGGCCCCATGGAGACAGAGGCCCCCAGAGAAGAAGCACCAGGCCCCATGGAGACAGAGGCCCCTAAAGAAGCACCAGGCCCCATGGAGACAGAGGCCCCTAAAGAGCACCAGGCCCCATGGAGACAGAGGCCCCTAAAGAGCACCAGGCCCCGTGGAGACAGAGGCCCCCAGAGAAGAAGCGTCAGGCCCCATGGAGACAGAGGCCCCCAGAGAAGCACCAGGCCCCATGGAGACAGAGGCCCCTAAAGAAGCACCAGGCCCCATGGAGACAGAGGCCCCTAAAGAAGCACCAGGCCCCATGGAGACAGAGGCCCCCAGAGAAGAAGTGCCAGGCCCCATGGAGACAGAGGCCCCTAAAGAAGAAGCACCAGGGCCCATGGAGACAGAGGCCCCCAGAGAAGAAGCACCAGGCCCCATGAAGACAAGAGGCCCCCAGAGAAGCATCTCAGCTTGCTACAGTAAGTACAGTGGTGGAGGATGAATATCATTTTGTTTTTTATTGCCCTTTGTACACCGCTTTGAGGAGGGCTTTGATTTGAGAAAATTCAAATAGTAAATCCGGATTTGTTTTGGCTGAGGTCTGAGAGTTGTATGTTGAGTTGTTTCTTCAGTTTTGCAGGATTTTTTGAGAAAGCATGGCACTTGAGACAAAACACACTATATCCTATATAATTGTATATGAATTCTTCTTGTTTCTTTGTTTACATACTGTTAACAGAATTCGGCTATAGGGCGACAATAATGTGGTCAAAAGGCATAGGTGTCTATCTTGAGCCTTAACTGGCGTGGTTTATTATTCACATGGCAGAGCAGTAACACTACAGGTCTTCTCTCCCTGAGAGACTGGGGGGAAGAGAAAGAAGTGGGAGGAGACACCTCTATTTATACTCGCCACCTGGTGGTGTTCCTGAGTGTCTCGCCTAGAGCGCCCTCTAGTGGAAACAGTTATATATGCAGTTAGATAGTTACTAGTGTAAACAGTTATATATGCAGTTAGACAGTTACTAACAATCCTACACAGAACCTCTGCCTTCAACACATACATTGCTTACAGCTTGTGTTATATTACGTTTTATTTTATTTTTCTTGTGGCCATCTTGGTCTATATGTCATTTGTCAAGTAATTTGTCAAGTATACTAGTTTATTGTTTATGTGTCTTGTAAGCCCATGTATAGTATGTAAGACACGAAAATAAAAAACATCAAAGCAAACATCAGTACATATCTGGGCCACAGATGATGCCATACAATGTCCCTATACACTTACGAGTTTACTTATAATTTGCTAAAACTCTATACATCCACTCTTAAAGCTCCATCTGTAGTTAAAACGTTTACTTCCGTGTTCTTCTTCTGCTCGTTTCCTACTTTTGTTTTGGTGTGAAGCCGGTGCGGAGAATTAGACAGCCGTTCCCATGGTAACACATTTGATGAAAGTTCATCAGAAGAAGAAGAGGATGACAGCAGAAGTAAAACATTGTAAACATCTAACAGAGATGGAGCTATGAAAGTAAATGTTTACAAAGCTGGGGAGAGTTTTCCTTTTCACGTTTCTTACCAGATCATAATATTATGATACTATCATGAATATAATTATAATATGAGAACAATCAAGGGCGGCTGGGTGGCGCAGAAGCGGACATTGCGCTCGTCACCAACGCAAGAGACACCGGGTTCGAATCCGGCTGTCGGCGTTGCCTCCGGCTTGGGCCGGCCGTCATACTGGCTCAATTGGCAGAGTCAGTGGGTGGGAAGTCGAAGGGTGGTAGCCTGGTCGTTGTGAACAGCGACTCCTACAGGTCGGTTGGGGCGCCTGCACAGCAAAGTCAGGAAAATGGCGGGGGTAGTGTGAGCCTCCCACACGTTACACCTCGCCAATGAGAGTCCGCGCTGGCAGGTGAAAAGATCATCATCATCATCATCATCATCATCATAATTTATTTATTCGTACATGGAATCACCACAGTCCAACAGTACATATTCACATAATTCACAAAAAATACCATGGCCGAAAGGAACAGGAAGAAGAAAAAATCTTATATATACCTGCCCCTACACACGTACAACACACCGATAGACATATTGTGTAAAACCAAACAGAATATACCCATTTTGCAAAAAATAAATAAAAATTTAACATCAACACAACCAAATTAAATCAACATAAATAAACCCATTTTGTCTATCTATCAGTCAAACTACATATTTAGGTTAATTCATTTACACACACACACCCCCACACACACACACTTATATAATGTATTATACTTCTATATACTATCTAATTTCTATTTTATTATAATATAACTAAATCATACTATTTATTCTACACCATATTGGTACAGTATTATACAATATTTTAATATATTATTATTCTATGTTACGCTGCTATATACTATATTACTATACTCATACTGGCCTACACTACAAAGATGTGACAGGCTGCCTCCTCATGTACCGGAGGGGACACGTGATGCAAGGCTTCTATCCTCCCTACAACCGGCCAGTGGGGGGCATATGCGAGCAACGTTCAACAGGGGAGGGGAGAATTGACACAGTGAAAATTGGGATGGGAGAAAAATTGAAAAAGAGGAGAAAAAAAGTGGATCAAAAAAAATATGAGAACAATCAAGTAGCTGACCTTGGTGTGTGATTTGGAGCAGACATGAGCTCAAACTCGCCAGTGCGTAGAGAAGTTGTATGACGTTATCTGTTGTCAGTGCGTTGCCCCCCCCCCCCCCCCCCCCCCCCCTGTGGGCCGTGACCACCGGTGAAGGTGTCCTCTGTCCCTCAGTTGGACAATGACATCAACTGAGCCTCACGTCACTGTGCCAGTTGGTCAAACATTTTAACCCCCCCCCCCCCCCCCCCCCCCACTCTCTCTCTAAAGTGATCCACATGTAGTATAGTACACTGACACTATAATTCAAATCAAATCAAATGTATTTGTAAGGCCCGACAACACACGTTAATGTCCCCATGGGCCGGACGACGTCTTCTTTAAACAAGTCAAGAAGAAGAAACATCACAATAAGTCAAGAACAAAACAAGAACACCATAAAGTCCCAAAAAATTTTAATAAATGCAACACTCCCAGACGTACCCCACGCGAAGGTAAGGAAAAACTCACTAAAACCTAGCAATAGGAAAAAATGCACCACAGGCAATGTGGAGGAGAGAAACCTTAGAAGGGGGATCTCCCTTCTTAGATGTCAAGTTTCAAGTTTCAAGTTTCTTTAATAGTTGTCATACAGAAGTACAGAATACTTTTATACAAAATGCTTCTTTCTGTTATGCTCCAGAGACTGTGCTAGACAAGACAAGCATGAAATAAAATAGTATAGCATGTAAAATAGAAGTAAAAATAGGTCACAGTGTTCAGTATAGACGGTGATAGTAGTGTTGCAGTAGTGTTGCAGTAAAAACAGGCGAACAGTTGGTAGGCATGCACTCATGTGTGTAGTGAAACGCAGATGAGTGTAGAGCTGCCGCGATTACCGCATTACCGCGGTATCGCTGTTACATCACGGCCACCGCAGAGTAGGCTGAATACCGCGTCACCGCTGTTTTTTATAATAATAATAATAAATTACCCTCCTCTCGTTGGGCTTGCGGCTCTGCAGATATACCCTACTCGTCTATCGAGGTTCCAAGCGACCCTATTGGGTACCAGAAAAGTCACGTGAAACATTGCAGACCACTGATTGGTCAGAAGAGAGACGCGTCACACGTTTTTACGTCCTGAATGTCAGTTCATCACAACACGGCTAATAACGTTATCTTTAACTCTCCGCCGGAGTGGACTAACATCGCTCTTCAGGAGTACTAAACGAGACATAATGATTTTACTGTCTGCAACGAATGTTATAATAAAAGCCCTTCGTTCTATACACTTGTCTGATTGAAAACTTTATTAACAGACCGCAGAATGGGACAACTCAGCACGCTCTGAGCAAAGAAAGGAACTGAGATATGAATAGAGTATTGCTTGCTATGGTCCGGTAAATACGCTGATGTTATTGAACGTATAACTATATAATGTCAATGCCACAAAACGAATGCCTTTATTATAAAGTAGTAACTTTATAGTAATAATAATAAGAAAGGGTCGGGGGGGTTAGGGGTAACCACCCCTGCCCGCGACACCGAGTGAACTGCGCATCCGTGTTTCACTTTCAATAACTAATGCGTGCTTGCCGAATCCCAAACAATATTCATGCTGCAAAGTCATCCTCTAAAGATAGACATTTAGACTAGAGGCA
>NC_140172.1:155572229-155634729 GCF_963971535.1 Notolepis coatsorum | reverse complement strand
TTTTGGGCCGCTGACACGGATAGCAACAGTCCTCTGTTTATCATTCCACTCACCCTGGGTGCCACTAGACTTGACTGACAAAGGCAGTGGGTGTTTCAGACCCTCCCCCCCCCCCCCCCCCCCCCCCCCAATCACACACACATACACACCGCACCAACCCCAACACACACAGTTTAATCATTACCGTATTATGACTATATATAAAACATGAAATATATAGGGATATTATAAACACCAATGCCGTCGGGGTGAGAGTCACTAACACTGCCAGGGTTAATTGAGGTTCATCTGTGCAACCCCCCCCCCCCCCCCCCCCCCCCAATATGTAATTTAATTGTAGAGGCGCTTTTACACCATGAAACCTATTGGAGTAGTGTATTAGATTAAAGGGTATACTGAGAACAATACAATGGAAGTGGCATGCTTGGTGTTATTTGAGTCAGATGAGAATTAATAGGTTATATAATAGTGGCATGCTCTGGGGAATATAATAATACACACATTCATACATGTGTGCTTGGTGTTATTTGAGTCAGATGAGAATTAATAGGTTATATATATATATATATATATATATATATATATATAATAGAATTGGTTCATTTGAATATAATTATATGACTGTAATGACATGATTAGGAGGATACAGCTTTGTCGACCTTGTCATTGTTAGTTTGTTAGGGCATTCAGAAGAAGCACTTTCAAAACATGCCAGTTGTTATATTATTATTATTATTATTATTACTAAGTTGGTTCCACTCAGTTTCCTCACCGAATGTGTTGAGTCTTCTCCACTGTCACCCTGTTGTTCAACTCTCATGGCAGTAATAACAAGTAGAAGAAGAAGGTGAATTATCTTCTTCTCTCCCAAAATCCCGTCAAGCCCCAACAGAGTCAAACCAACAACTCCATCTGTCTGTCAGTCACAGTCAGACACCAACACACAGGGCAGCAGGGAGGCGCGCAGCGCACCTTCCCCTGTCAAACATGTGCGTGCCCGCGCGGTCAGCGCGCGCGCGCTCAGGCTGCGACGTGATTGGCGCAGATCACGTGGCCCATGATCTCAACCCCCCCCCCCTCCCTGAGATAAAACTGGGAACGAGGTTAACCCCACCCCCGTGGTTCTATTTGGATCCATCGACCAACGAAGTGAACGAACCAGGTGTGAGGTGTCTATAGGGAGGGAGGTGTAGTGGTGACGTCATTGCCGTTTTTCGTGTTCCACCCTCTGTCCAACACAATGTATTTCCCCATTGCCCATTTCTAAATCGTCTCGTTTAAAACAAATAAAGCATTAACATTTACATGGTGTACCTTTATGTGCTTATTCATCCACAATCTATAATAGCTCAACATGAAAATATTCGCAATTAATCATAGAAAAAAAAATCGCCAAATTTTATTTCAACCAAAAACGCTTAATGTTAGTGACTAACATAGTTAGTGCACAAGCTTTTCAATTTCCATGCGGCAGAATTGTTACAATAGCCGATAATCCATTTTCCCAATGATAAATCCCTATTATGGGTGGAACAACCGGTGACGTCAGACTACACCTCCCTATTTAACACTTGTGCTTGTATAGTCATTTAGCTCATAATACATCCCCCAGTCACTCGTAATAAAATGCAGAGTGCAGTATTGTAATGATGAGGGGGGGCAGAGCGACACGTCCCTCAACTATTCAGAATGAATCCCGTGCACTTCCCCTTCAGTTATATTATTATGGCTTATTGTGGGCCTGGTATTCATTCATTCATTTATTCAGGCCTTGGGCTAACACACGCTTAGATAACATAAATCGCATAATTATTCACAAATGCAATTATGGCAACTTGTTTTATCCTGGTAAGGAGGTCAGAATTCCTGACCGGAATAAAACACGTTGCTATAATTGAATTTGTCTGATCCACATTAAAACATTTTCTTTTCTATTTTGTGTGAATTCTACATGTTTTTTATTTTTTTTTAAATATAAAACCTCGCTCTTTGTCGAATTATGTATCTCAATTTGCGAACGACACTTTAGGAAACATCCAGGCAGTATAAGGAGGGCGTGGTGCATGGGTCAGACCATAGATGTTTATATTTATGTTTATATTTATTATAGTTATATTTATTTATAGACTGGCTTTGGTCAGGACAGCGAAATTGCTTCTGGGGAGGAAGAGGCAAATTTATGACTGTCAACTAAAATAAGAGTAAAATACGAGTTTTGAAATCTTGATGAACTATAAGCAGATGAACAGATTGAATGTGATGATTATTTCCAACGCTTTCTTTTAAGATGAATATTGGTTGAATGAGAATATTTGTGAAGTTTGAGGTGATGAAGTTGAACGTTTGTCAAATTCTTAAATGTTTTTATTTATTTATTTCTATATGTAATAGTTGGCTCTTATTAAGTATAATTCTGTTAAAATTATTTATTGCTAGGTTTTTAGTGAGTTTTCCTTACCTTCGCTGGGGTAGGCTATGTCTGGGAGTGTTGCATTGATTTTTTTTTACATTTATTTTGGATAAAAAATGTTGTTCTTGATTTTATTGTGATGTGTCTTCTTGGCTTGTTTAAAGAATACTTGTCCGTCCAGCCCATGGGGACATTACCTTGTGATGTCGGGCTTTACAAATAAATGTAACACATTTTTCACTGTGTAATCTTTATTTTTTTTTATCACAGTTTTATTTATTTAACATTATCACACATTTTATTCTACAGCTTAATTAACATCTCGCGATGCAATACGAGGTAGGTGTACACAACGCAGCGGGCTTATTGTTCAGAGCCCTCGCTAATGAACTGGCGAGACGTCAGACCCGTTCTCTGGGGGCATCTCTCTCTGTTCATCATCATCATCATCATCATCATCATCATCATCATCATACATATCATCTTACCACAGCAATGGAAAATCAATATCAACACAACCAACACGTTCACACACACGATCCAGTCACTGTTGAACCTCTACACAAAGTACATCTATAGAGTCCTACTCTTTATTTTAATAAAAAAAATACGATTTAAAATATAGGCCTACATTTATTTATTTTTATATTACACGTTTTTTTTTGAGAGAACAGATTAAAGTTGCAACTGACCTGGGATCTGAGAGGTTAGACACATCTCCACCAGTGATGTCTGTCGCTGGGCTGCTGCTGCTGTTCTCAGGTAAGCTGCACTATTTGGTCTTTAATAACAGACAGCTCTTGGCTGCTCCTATATGTGATTTTGGGTCATTCCTTTATTGGGAGTTGTATGTCATAGAGCTGTGTTTCTTAAACATGTTGGTCTCTATATGTCTGACAGACAGTTGTTTTTTGTCTTTTGGGACCAGTGAGCGATAATATTAGTACCACCACCACCAGGGACCACACCCATTAACCCTTTCACTGCTGCACGACAGAAGGTTAACCCTTTACTATCACACTACCGACGGTCGCCGCTTTTTAAGCGGGGGGGTCCCCCACCAGTGGCAGTGAAAGGGTTAAACAAATACTAGTAGGGACCACTCAGCAACATTACAGCGACCTGTACGGGTCCCTGCGCCTTACTTTGAGAAACCAACACAAAACAGTTTTTCAATGTCTTATAATATACAAGTTATACCTATACGGCTGTGGTGATCTTTTGCAATCTCAAGGCAAAAGTATACCCTCTCTTGGTATTGCACTTTGTTTGCATTTTTTGTTTTGGTTTGATGTGTTGGTTGGAGTTGAGTTGGAGTTGACAAGGACATATATAGTTAGTTAGTATCTTATATTGAGAAACAAAGTGCAGTACCAAGCAGTGCTCTTTTGCCAGGATTCTACCTTTAATTTCTTTACCATAAACTTTGGGTTTATTAACATACATTCTTGAAACTTTCAGAATCTTTATGAAACTTTATTAATCCTTTATAAATCATAATATAGGTCAGTTCTACTCCAGTGTTTACAAACATTACTAGTGTTTTATGTCTATAGCCACAGAACACATTCATATCATTAAAAACCTCTCTGAATAAAAGGTCTAATAGCAGAGTTATAACTACGGCAGTGGTGATCTTAAATGTGCTATAGATAACATTCAGACACTAAATGTCGCACTAGAGCACGTATCTTCAAGGTTCTTGTAACGTTCTACTGTATTTACATGTGTTCTACTTCTTTTATCTTCAAGGTTCTTGTAACATTTTATTATATTTACATATGTTCTCTTACCTTCAAGGTTCTTGTCATTCTACTGTATTCTCATGTGTTCTCTTATCATCAATGTTCTTGTAACGTTCTACTTTATTCTCATGTGTTCTCTTATCATCAAGGTTCTTGTAACGTTCTACTGTATTTACACGTGTTCTCTTATCATCAAGGTTCTTGTAACATTCTACTGTATTTACACGTGTTCTCTTATCATCAAGGTTCTTTTAACGTTCCACTGTATTTACACGTGTTCTCTTATCATCAAGGTTCTTGTAACGTTCTACTGCATTCTCATGTGTTCTTTTATCATCAAGGTTCTTGTAACGTTCTACTGTATTTACACGTGTTCTCTTATCATCACGTTTTTTGTAACGTTCTACTGTATTTACACGTGTTCTCTTATCATCAAGGTTCTTGTAACGTTCTACTGCATTCTCATGTGTTCTCTTATCATCAAGGTTCTTGTAACGTTCTACTGTATTCTCATGTGTTCTCTTATCATCAAGGTTCTTGTAACGTTCTACTGTATTCTCATGTGTTCTCTTATCATCAAGGTTCTTGTAACGTTCTACTGTATTCTCATGTGTTCTCTTATCATCAAGGTTCTTGTAACGTTCTACTGTATTCTCATGTGTTCTCTTATCATCAAGGTTCTTGTAACGTTCTACTGTATTCGCATGTGTTCTTTTATCATCAAGGTTCTTGTAACGTTCTACTGTATTCTCATGTGTTCTCTTATCATCAAGGTTCTTGTAACGTTCTACTGTATTCTCACGTGTTCTCTTATCATCAAGGTTCTTGTAACGTTCTACTGCATTCTCATATGTTCTTTTATCATCAAGGTTCTTGTAACGTTCTACTGTATTCTCATGTGTTCTCTTATCATCAAGGTTCTTGTAACGTTCTACCGTATTTACACGTGTTCTCTTATCATCAAGGTTCTTGTAACGTTCTACTGTATTCTCACGTGTTCTCTTATCATCAAGGTTCTTTTAACGTTCTACCGTATTCGCACGTGTTTTCTTATCATCAAGGTTCTTGTAACGTTCTACTGTATTCTCATGTGTTCTCTTATCATCAAGGTTCTTGTAACGTTCTACTGTATTCTCATGTGTTCTCTTATCATCAAGGTTCTTGTAACGTTCTACCGTATTTACACGTGTTCTCTTATCATCAAGGTTCTTGTAACGTTCTACTGTATTCTCATGTGTTCTCTTATCATCAAGGTTCTTGTAACGTTCTACTGTATTCTCATGTGTTCTCTTATCATCAAGGTTCTTGTAACGTTCTACCGTATTTACACGTGTTCTCTTATCTTCAAGCCTGTGTGGCGGAGCCTCTGCCAGAGAAGCCCAGGAGGTCGGCGCTGAACCAGCTGACCAGAACCCTGCTGAGGAACTACGACTGTGGAGTCCGACCCGTTGAGAACTGGACCAGCTCCACCACCGTCTATATAGACTTCATACTGCAGTCAGTCCTCGATGTGGTACAGAGCGCTTGTTACTTCTCCGGGTCACCTGAATTGATCATTTGAATTTGACAATTGATACGAGATGGAATGAGTGAACTTTAGTCATGTCCTTGATCTACATGCTAGTAGTGGAAATGAATGCACAGTCATCTGTAATCTTGAAAATGAATAGGAGTCAATGTGTTATTAAAGCAACATGTCAACATCGTGGGAAAAGTGCTTCAGCGTCTTCTCCTGATTCAGACAAGAAGATAGAAACCATAGGGATGTCCGATATTATCGGCCTACCGATACTATCGGCCGATATTGGCATTAAAATGTGATATCGGAAAATATCGGTATCGGTTAAAAAAACATATACATATATATATATATATATATATATATATATATATATATATATATATATATATATATATATATATATATATATATATATATATATATATATATATATATATATATACACGCCGTAATGTTGGCGTGTTCCTTTAATGTAAATGTTTGTAAAAATTACAAGTGTGAAGTCTTCCTTTGAATAAATGTTTCCCTTGAGTGTCACCAGAAATATATACAGTGTTTTCATTTGTATCTTTTCCTAGGATGGTCATACCCAGACTCTTACCACAAGTATCTGGTACAGGCAGGTAGGTCACCGCCAGCTCATTATTATTATTATTATTATTATTATTATTATTATTATTATTATTATTATTATTATTATTATTATTATTATTATTATTATTATTATTATTATTATTATTATTATTATTATTATTATTATTATTATTATTATTATTATTATTATTATTATTATTATTATTATTATTATTATTATTATTATTATTATTATTATTATTATTATTATTATTATTATTATTATTATTATTATTATTATTATTATTATTATTATTATTATTATTATTATTATTATTATTATTATTATTATTATTATTATTATTATTATTATTATTATTATTATTATTATTATTATTATTATTATTATTATTATTATTATTATTATTATTATTATTATTATTATTATTATTATTATTATTATTATTATTATTATTATTATTATTATTATTATTATTATTATTATTATTATTATTATTATTATTATTATTATTATTATTATTATTATTATTATTATTATTAATTTTATAATTTTCTTTTGCAAACTTTGGGGTATTTTAACATTCTTTCAGAATACTGTTTTACTCCAGTGTTAACAAACATTACTAGTGTAAATAAATTTTCGAGCTACAAAACACATGAAATAACATTAAAAACCTGTTGTCTGCTGTTAGGCTTTGTGTCAAGATCTAAGATCATTGTTTATCGTGGGGCGGACCGCCCATTTTGTTTACGTTTAGATTACAGATTGGGTCTTTAATGGGCAGCAGCTAATAGGAAAACAATGCTGTAGCTGTACTCACCCAAAGAATATAGTTTTATGATTAAAATGATCCAATTAGTTCCTCAGTGATTATATCTGTGATTATCTTCTGTGTAGCCGCCCTACACTAGCTAGCATTACCGGGCTATGATAAGCTAACTGAATATGAACAGGAAGGATGAAGACAATCTAATTCAAGTTAATGTATGTACTGTAGGAGAATCAAGGGGGGCTTGAGGCTAAATCTCCATTCACTCTAATGTAATTTCAGTATCGTTGTTGACCTTGGTGTTAGCGTATAGCGTTAAACTGGAGCCCAATAGCAGAACACAAGAGAGAGAGAGAATGGAGCGGTTTAGGTTGATTTAATATTCCAGGTGGCAATAGGTACCATGCAGACAGGGTTAACCAATACAGGAATGTTCGACAGGTGCGAGCAGGAGCACTCCTCGTGCTCCACGTGAGAACGTCCTGGCGGGTGGTGTCTATGAGACATGAGCGTAGGCCGGCAGCGGGTGGTCCTGGGCACAGGGAGAACAGAGGTTAGAGCAAGGCAGGGATTTAGATAGAGCAGCAAGGTTGGATACGTCCTCGTACCTATAGGTAGGGTTAGCAACACTCGGACGGTGAGTGGCAGGAACCGCAGGGCTCTTATCAGAGCTGGTGATGACCTGACGAGGCTCAGGTGTGCAGATGGGGCGGACCTTCCTACAGGCGATATAGGCGGTCGCCTAGAGCGCCACCCAGAGGGGGGCGCCAAAAAAAAAAAAAAAAAAAAAATGTATTTACATTTTTTTTTTCTCTGTGCAGTTTTGGCGCCCCCCTCTATATCTGCAACCATTATTTTTACATAAAAAAAATTCTAACATAAGGGAAAATGAGTCAAAAATCTAAAACGGTCAGTCGGTCTGAGCCTCAGCTTTAGGTGTTCACAGTCAGAACATGCTAGAGCGCTGTGCATTGATGGGTATCGGTCAAGTGTTTATAGAATTGAGCGTTGAGGAAAGAAAGACTAACGTTAGAGAACTATGAAGAGGCAAAAGCCATAAAAAAAAATTACAAACAAAAAAAAATTACAGTGCAGTGGTGAATCTCGCCTAGGGCGCCAAATGTGCTAGGTCCGCCCCTGTGCAGATACATAGATATATATAGAACACTAGATAGCTTAAGGCGGAGTCACCAGCGTCACTGAACCGCCGCCATCTTGCCCAGGTCAGCCTTGAGTGAGAGTGAGTGAGCTGCACAGACAAAAATACTCATAACTCGCTGAAATATTGACGGATTTACAAACGGGTTGGTTTGCTATAAACATCAAAGATGTAGTTATGATACTGCATACTTATAAAAACAATTTTTGAAGATGTTTTTTTTTTTACAAACCGCTTGAATCATAGCCACGTTAATAATGCTTGTAATAAACCAAACCGTTTGTAAATCCGTCAATATTTCAGCGAGTTATGAGTATTTTTGTCTGTGCAGCTCACTCACTCTCACTCAAGGCTGACCTGGGCAAGATGGCGGCGGTTCAGTGACGTCGCTCTCCATTGGCCGGCAGCGCGGGTAAGCTATCTAGTGTTCTATATATATCTATGTGCAGATAGCCCAGCGTGTGGCACTGTGGACACCTCGACAGGAAGCTGCCCATATAAGGGCGTGGACGCAGGGGGAGAGAGAGAGGCTCTGGCCGTGATTGTGACACTTGGTTGATGACAGTCTGAAGCTATACGTTGAACACATGTACCTGAAACGAAAACACTAATATCACCTGAATTGGAGATAAAAAGGTTTTCACGTGACAGCAGTGGTATGTTGTTTAAAATGGTGGGGGATGGGGGTCTGACAATCAAGTAGTAAATGTCTGCTTACTGTTTGTCAAGCTTTGTAAATCTTAAAGATACTACAAGGTGAATTTTCAACTAAATATCATTGTCAGATTGGTTGTGAATCTTGTGATACCTTGGTGTAATTACAGTAAACAAATGAGACCATTGCCAAAACAATTCGGTTGTTAAGTCATATATTATATATATATATATATGACATATATTCATGTCTGGGGGCCAAACGCTCCACTTCAGACAGCAGGAGATACTAGGAGCACATACCCCACAACAGTTTGTTATGACTCAGATCTATTAAAACAACAAGGGACACAGCGCTGAGGCATGTTGAAAAGACCAGAGCCTCAGCCAACGCAGGCAGCTTGGCCCCCGGAAACTGTTTATTGGAAGGTCGATACGTCACGAATAACCGAATTGGTAGCCTAATTCTCATGATAAGACCACATTTCCCATAAACCCTGTCACTTCCTGTTGCATGTTTTGTTCCCGCCCCCCAGAATGCGATTTGTTTTGATGACAGCCCCAGCTAGCCGTGAACGTGGAGTTATTTTGGGTGATAAAGTAATAGTTTTGTTTGGAAAGGCTTCCTTCATGCCATAACACCTACAGGAGCAGAACTCCTGTAGATCCGACGCGGTCACACACAATATCAGTACAGAAATAGGACATCAATGGAGTCTGTCTCGTCTGTTGTCTTTCCTTGTCCTCGGTCTCAACATGTTTCCACAGTAATCCCTGTATGGACATTGAATTTACAATTATATTGATATCGAAATCCTCCCAGCAGTGCCTTTAATTGTATGTAAAATGTAATACGTATCAGTGCCTGGGGTTTTGTCACGGTAGTCACCAATTCATCACCAATTCATATTCAATTTATATTCACTTTGAAGGTAGCGGGTTAGGGTTAAAGGAACACGGCAACATTATGGGATTACTGTCTTCTCCAGAGTCAGACAAGAAGAGAGATACCAATTCTCTCTCTGTGTGTTCAGTAGAAAGCTCTCCGGCTGCAAGCTAGCCTAGCTTAGGGGTTTAAACTACCGGTAGTCTAGTGGTCCGTATCTACTTCCATTCATTTGTGCTAAGCTAGGCTAGCTTGCAGCCGGATAGTTTTCTACTGAACACACAGAGAGGATATTGCTATGACTCTGGAAAATACGATAAGTGCATTTCCCATAATGTTGGCGTTAAGTGAAGATTATGACGAGTGCCAACCCCCTCCCAGATTCCAGCCAACTCTGGGCGATGGGATCTACCATTTTGCCATGTGCTTTCTCCTTCCTGTTTGTACGACATCAGATCTGGACCGATGAGTTCCTGGTTTGGGACCCGGAGGAGTTCGACGGAATCACTGAGATCTCTCTGTCGTCTGACGCCATATGGGTGCCTGATATCATCGTTAGTGAATTGTAAGAAATGTTCTATCGCTCATTAAACGTTGATTGTGGTTTTGATTTCTGTTTTCCCACATCAAAAACGGCCTGATACTCTCTCAAGGCGTTCCAGAGCATGCATGGCTAAGCACTCGCCTACCACCGCAGAGACTCTGGGATCGAATCCAGCTGTCAGCGGTACCTCCGGCTTGGTCAGTCGTCCCTACTAACACAATTGGCAGTGTTAGCGGGTGGGAAGCCAGCGGGGTGTGTGTCCTGGTCGTTGTAAACTGCGGTTCCTACTGGTCGGTCAGGGTGCCTGTTCAGCAGGGAAGGGATCTGGGGGAGGTAGTGTGATCCTCCCACGCGTTACGTTCCCCCCAGTGAGAGTCCTCGCTGTCAGGTGAAAAGAAGCGGCTGGCGACTCCACGTGTATCGGAGGATGCATGTAGGCCGAGAGTGAGGCAATGCGCGCAACGACCAGGAAGGAAATTGGCATAACGACTAAATTGGGATGGGTGAAAAATACAGTAAGCCCAAAAATAAATATAATAATAAAAAAGAAAGGCCGGTTTAGCCGACACATACTGTACAGCTTATTCTTTCGTGAAAGCGTCACTCATTCAGTTTGAAAAAATCTCTCCAATCCGACGGTTTGGTTCTCAGCGGTGAGGCGATCTGTTGTTTGTTCATATTCGGTTCACGGTTTGCACCCTTAAATTTAGATTTGGTTATCGAGTTACCCAACATGCCTTCAAAGTGTGTAAACTCGTTGCACTGAGCGCTGTGAAAGGCCACTCTTGACCTTTCACCTTTGCCTTACTCTGTAACGCTGGTGCCCGAACCCTTTGACACGGAGTCCCAAATGGAATATGGGTGGTGACTGATTGATTGATTGATTGATTGAAAACTTTATTAACAGATTGCAGAATGGGTACAGTACAGTACAGCTCAATACATACAATTGTTAAGGGGATGCAGACCAGAGAAAGACTTTCGTCTTGTTTACATCAGGGTCCCCCATTTTCAATTCATCGTAACATATATGACATACAGATAGACAGTATTGCTACATCTATACATTTATGACATACCAGATTTGCAATTACAGTACTGTTTGTGATACAAAGAGAGTCCAGAAAAAAAGAGTATATACATTTGACGTAGAAACTGTACATTGGATTGGGTAGGTGGGGGTGGGGGGGACTGTACATTGGAGGTGGTTGGGTGGGTGGGGGGGGGGGGGGGTAGGAGTGGGGGGGGTGGGTAGGAGGGGTGGGGGACACACACTGTACAACTGTACAAACAAAACTGTACATTGGATTATTGACAAGACCATACTTGGTAATTTACTGTACGTTGGAGGGGGTTGTGTTCGGACATTTACAGGGGCCAGTTTCGAGTTGCAGTCTCCCTTAGGTGTTTTTTGAGAGTGTTTTTGAAAGTGGGTAGTGATTCACATTCCTTTACAGCTTTGGGTAGGGCGTTCCACATTGATGTGGCATAATTGCGAAACGTGTTTAGTCCCTTGTTTGAGCCGAATCTGGGTTTAACATGATTTTTGGAGCTCCCTCTGGTGTTGTGATCGTGGTATTCACTGACCTTTGGGAAGTATTTTGACATGTACATGGGTACCTTGGTCATGTAGTGTATCTTGTAGACCAGGCCCATTGCAAGTTGCTGTACTCTGTCGTCTACTCTAAGCCATCCTAGGTTGTCAAAGTGGGCAGGGGTGAGGTGGGTTCTAGGAGTAAGGTCAAGCAGTAGTCTGACCAGTTTGTTTTGAGATGTTTGTAATTTTGTTTTTAGCGCCTTTGAGGTGCTTTGGTACCATGAGGTGCAAGCATAGTCGTAGTACCCTTGAATGAGTGCTCCTGCTAGAGTCTTCAGGGTATTCTTGTTTACCAGTGAGGAGATCCGGTACAAGAATCGAGTTCATTGGTTGACTTTTTTTTATTACATTGGATGCCATTTTGTCACAGGAGAGATTTGCGGAGCCATACAATTTAAAATTGATGATTGATTTAGTTTGCTTATTTGATTATTGATTATTTGAGCATGTAACATTGTAAACATTAGCTTCTGTCATCATGGCGTTTGTTAATGTCACTCAGAATGTAATGAAAATGCATCAAAATAGACCGAATACACTATTGTACGACTCTGGAACCATCTGAAACCATCTGGAGGGCCCCAGAAAAGTGAATTATTTTTGGGCTGCAGGCCCTACTTTGTGTGGCCCTGAGCCAGAGAAATAAGAAGCACGTTAACCTTAGAGGTGAGGCCAGCCAGCCCTGCCTTCTGCACTGCTACACACGTTTCACCTTACCTGCCATCCCACGTCTGTCTGTCTGTCTGTCTGTCTGTCTGTCTGTCTGTCTGTCTGTCTGTCTGTCTGTCTGTCTGTCTGTCTGTCTGTCTGTCTGTCTGTCTGTCTGTCTGTCTGTCTGTCTGTCTGTCTGTCTGTCTCTCTGTCTGTCTGTCTGTCTGTCTGTCTGTCTGTCTGTCTGTCTGTCTGTCTGTCTGTCTGTCTGTCTCACTGTCTGTTTCACTGTCTGTCTGTCTGTCTGTCTGTCTGTCTGTCTGTCTGTCTGTCTGTCTGTCTGTCTGTCTGTCTGTCTGTCTGTCTGTCTGTCTGTCTGTCTGTCTGTCTCTCTGTCTGTCTCTCTGTCTGTCTGTCTGTCTGTCTCTACGTACCTCGGTTTTGAAGTCACGGTTCGGTACGGGTTTTCAGTACAGTGGGGGAAAGTGTGGCTTTCCATGTTCCACTCAGGGGTGATGTAGTGTGCAGTAACTAATTGTACCTGTAGGGCGGTCAACGAATATTCTATATTGAAATTAATAATCAACTTGTAATTTAAAAAAAAATTATATTAATTATATTAGATTGTGAAAAAAACAGCCCCCGGTGGGCGGTCGTTAGTGGTTAACATACCGTTGTATTAGTTCGGTACACTACACAGCCGTTCGGTACGGTACGGTACACACTGAAACGGTTCGGTTCGGTACGGATACGCGTAGCTTTACACCCCTACTGTCTCTGTCTCCCAGCGTGGATGAGGGAAAGTCCCCCCCGATCCCCTACGTGTACGTCAACTCGTCCGGCTCCGTGAGGAACTACAGGCCCATCCAGGGGGTGTCGTCCTGCAACCTGGAGATGTACGCCTTCCCCTTCGACAAGCAGAACTGCACTCTGACCTTCCGCAGCTGGCTACACTCAGGTGGGGGCTCTCCACCCTCACAGCAGAGTGTGTTCAAGCTATGGGTCCGTCCGTGTCTGGGTGGGCCTAGGTTCTTAACCCTTTCACTGCCACACGACAGAAGGTTAACCCTTTACTATCACATTAGTAGTGCGGCAGTGAAAGGGTTAATGGGCCTTGGTCTCGGGGTAATACTATATCACTCGTTTCATTTCATTTCAAACCATTATTTAAACTCATGAGACGCCGAGGTTACCCTCATTTACAGCGACGACAAGCTTACAAAACAAGGCACAGTTTATCAGCAATTTCCTACATATAGGTACAATAAACACGAATAAACAATCAAATAATTCTGCTAAGACCATACCATATCGCTGCTGGCGGAACAAAACCTCGTAACTCCATTATTATTATAATTTTTTTATCAACTCAGTAGATCATCCTCCATGTGTGTGTGGTTTTACAAAGTCTACACAATGGGAAAGCATTAAACCAATCATCTGTCTCTCTCTCTATTCGCCCTCAAATCTGTGTTCGTTTTTTTTCATCTGCTGAAAAGTTGGGTTTTTGTTTTGGAGTTACGAGGTTTTGTTCCGCCAGCAGCGATATAGATAATACTTTTAAATGCAGCAAAAGAAGTTAGAACCTTCAGCTTCAGAATCAGTCGGAGGGCGTTCCAGGTGTTGGAAGCATCAAAGGAAAAAGCAGTTTTCACTAGTTGAGAGCAAACTGTAGGAACCCTGAGAACCATTTGAACGTGTAGAATAGGTTCCAAGATTCCATTCCAACAGTGTTGTGATGTAAGAGAGAAGTTAACAATGAGGGATTTCAAAATAAACAAGTACCAATGACAGTTATGCCTCAACGTGGATCTAGGGGCTGAGAAGGTTTAAAACGGGGATTGTGTATCTTTTCAACAATTGTATATGACTTCCTTGAATCTTTGGAAGATGTTTATTTTTGCAAAGAAACTAGTCTAAATGTAATTTCAATTATTCAAGCACCTATTTATTCCCTTGTATTGACCATGTTGTTCTTGGTGGGTATAGCAGCTCACCTTCCCTGTCTGGTTACCCCAAACTGGGCAGTACATTGATTGATTGATTGATTGATTGATTGATTGATTGATTGATTGATTGATTGATTGATTGATTGATTGATTGATTGATTGATTGATTTATCGATCAATCAAGTGTCATGCACACAAAGTACCCAACCCTCATGGGTTTATAAGACACCAAAAATACATTTGCAGAGTTCCATAATTACATTACACATTACATTTCATTACCTAAATATAGATTACATAAATACAGATTACAGCTCTGTCTTAAACAAAGTAGTCTGCCTTCTCTCCCAAGCTTGACAAATAAAATCTGGTTAAAAAAAACGTTCCCCTCCTGAAGCACAACTCGAGTTGTTCAGGACATTACAGTAGGTACATTAAGCAGCGTTGCCGGCTCCACAAAGCACAGCTGTTTGATCAATTAAAGCTAATGTATTGCCTGTGACCTCACCAAGGGCAATCATTCTGAGCAGCTTGTTAATATGAGGACTTAACGTCCTCCTGACCAAACAGCAGTAAATATACCCATGTAATTTCCCCCCAGCGCCTAAATCACATTTATAATAACATTTAAATGACATAATACGTAAAAGTACATCTCTGATTTGGAGAGCCGGTAGACGGTTATGAGACGGGCGGTTTTGTGGAGCACTGGAGGCAGTGGAGGACTGACTGTATTGTAGGGATGAACCAATATGAAAATGTTGGTCGATACCTGTTGAAGGCAGAGGTTCTGTGTAGGATTGTTAGTAACTGTCTACTGTAACTGCATATATAACTGTTTACACTAGTAACTGTCTAACTGCATATATAACTGTTTCCACTAGAGGGCGCTCTAGACGGAGACACTCAGGAATACCACCAGGTGGCGAGTATAAGTAGAGGTGTCTCCTCCCACTTCTTTCTCTTTCCCCCAGTCTCTCAGTGAGAGAAGACCTGTAGTGTTACTGCTCTGCCATGTGAATAATAAACCACGCCAGTTAAGGCTCAAGATAGAAACCATGCCTCTTGACCACATTATTGTCACCCTATAGCCGAATTCTGTTAACAATACCGATAACCAATATTAACATTTCTGTTATGGCCGATAACCAATATTACTGATAAAATAAAATAAAATAATTTCCTATTATGATCAAATATTGTACATACTACCATATTTGTCCCAGTTTGTGACAAATCCGATTGCAGAAACATGCATGTGATTACACAAACGCACCCAAACAGGAAATCAATTGAGTGCATGGCAAGTTAATGACATGTCATGACATGAATGACTCACTGACCATAATCTCTCTCTCTCTCTCTCTCTCTCTCTCTCTCTCTCTCTCTCTCTCTCTCTCTCTCTCTCTCTCTCTCTCTCTCTCTCTCTCTCTCTCCCTCTCTCTCTTCTTCCCTCCCTCACTCCCTCCCTCTGCAGTGAAAGAGATAGACCTAGCTCTGTGGAGGAACGCAGACACCATCGCCAACGATAAGAGGGAGTTCATGGACGACGGGGAGTGGGAGCTGCTCTCCATCCCCTCCCGTTACTGGCAGCTCCGCCAGGACGACGCAGACTTCGCCCACATACAGTTCAATGTACGTACAGTATACAGTATAACTGAGACCTGGATAACCCCCAATAACTCATCAACACCTGCAGCATTATCTACAAACTATAACTTCACTCACACACCTCGACCCTCCAGACGGGGTGGAGGCACTGGCCTCATGACATCTCCTTCATGGGCTACAAACGTAACACCACTCCCAGAACTGTCACTCTCCTCTCTCGAATATCATGCAGTATCTGTCTCTAATCCTTTCAATCTCACCATTGTTACACTCTACCGCCCTCCAGGTCCACTCGATCACTTCACAGATGAGCTGGACATGCTTCTAAGCTCCTTACCGGAAGATGGTACCCCTCTCCTTCTATTGGGCGACTTCAACCTGCCTGACTCATCTCAGTCAGTCATAGTAGTCTCCCTCCTACAATCGTTTGACCTGACTCCCACTGCCATGCCTCCCACCCACAAAGCAGGCAACTCCTTGGATCTCATATTTTCCCGTAACTCCAGCATCATTAACACCACGGTAACTCCCCTACATGTATCTGACCATTCCTTCATATCCTTCTCACTAACTCTCATGCTTAACCGAAAGGTCTTCACCCCAACTCAAACAGTCTCACTCAGACGCAACCTGCCCTCCCTATCCCCCTCCACCCTCTCCTCTGACATACTATCCGCTCTACCTTTGAGTGACACCTTCTCTGCTCTCTCCACCCTCCTCTCAGCCCTTGCAACCTCCTTCGACAAGCTCTGTCCCCTCGTTGAGAAACCTGCCCGCCGTTCCCCACCCAGTCCATGGCTGACAGATCCAGTGAGAGAACAAAGACAGGTCCTGAGAGCAGCTGAAAGGAAGTATAGAAAGTCACGCCTCACTGCTGACATCGACACATATCACAACCTCTTGTTAACATTCTCCAAAACCATCACTAATGCCAAAGCTTCTTTCTTCCACCATAGGATCGAGGCCTCTGCCAAGAATCTTCGCAAACTGCATGCTACCATGTCCTCCCTCCTCACTCCCCCCCCACCCCCCCCCCTCCCTCATCTTTCTCTGCCGAAGACTTTGCGATCTTCTTTGAGGAAAAAGTGGAGAACATCCGCAGCTCCTTCTCCCAACCCCCACCCATTCCAAATGCTGAATCGAGAACCTCATCCTTCACTCTGTCATCTTTCTCTCCCATTACAGAAGCAGAGACCCTGACACTGGTAACGTCGAACCGTCCGACTACTTGCCAGCTGGACCAGCTACCCTCCACTCCTCCAGACCATAGCACCAGACATCCTCCCATTCCTAACGGCAACCATCAACTCCTCACTCAACTCGGGGGTGGTCCCCACCTCCCTAAAACAAGCCAGAGTCACGCCGCTCATAAAAAAACCAACCCTGAACCCTACCGTCATAGGCAACTACCGTCCTGTCTCTCTTCTCTCCTTCCTTTCTAAAACACTTGAACGTGCTGTATCCAACCAACTTACTGCTTATCTCTTACAGAATGACCTCCTAGACCCTAATCAGTCAGGCTTCAGGACTGGTGACTCCACAGAGACAGCCCTCATTGCGGTCACAGAGGCACTTCATTTAGCAAAAGCGAAAGGCCTCTCCTCTGTCCTGATTCTCCTAGATCTATCTGCAGCCTTCGACACAGTCAACCACCAGATCCTCCTTGCGGCCCTCGCAGGAATGGGAGTGGCTGGCTCTGCGCTGACATGGCTGTCATCATACCTCAATGACCGCTCCTACCAAGTGTCATGGAAAGGGACCCTGTCGGCCACCCGCCCCCTGCGGACGGGTGTCCCCCAGGGCTCGGTTTTAGGACCCCTTCTCTTCTCCCTCTACACTAAATCACTGGGTAACATTATCACGTCTCATGGCTTCTCCTACCATTGTTATGCCGACGATACTCAACTCTTCCTCTCCTTCCCTCCCTCAGATATCCACGTCTCTGAGCGGATCTCGACCTGTCTGTCCGACATCTCCGCCTGGATGACAACCAACCACCTCAAACTGAACCTAAGCAAAACAGAATTGCTCCACCTGCCGGCCAAATCCTCCCCCCTAACCGACCTTTCAATCACAGTCGAGAATGCAGCTGTGACTGCGTCCCCGACCGCCAAGAACCTTGGTGTTGTCCTCGACGACCAGTTGAACTTCTCTGCTCACATCGCAGCGACGACCAGAACCTGCCGATTCCTCCTGAGCAACGTCAGAAGGATCCGTCCCTTCCTGACAAAAGAAGCCACCCAACTCCTCGTCCAATCAACAGTCATCTCCCGCCTCGACTACTGCAACGCATTGCTCGCTGGCCTCCCGGCCACTGCCACTAAGCCTCTTCAACTCATTCAGAACGCAGCGGCCCGCCTGATCTCAAACCTACCGAAGTCGGCCCATGTCACCCCACTTCTTAGGGACCTGCACTGGCTCCCCATTGCTGCACGAATCCGCTTCAAGGCCCTCGACCTGGCATACCATGCGGCAAAGGGAACCGCTCCCGCCTACCTCCGGTCAATGGTCTCTAACTACACACCCTCAAGACCCCTACGCTCTGCATCTTCTGGCCGCCTCAGACCTACTCCTATCCGAGCTCCGGGAGGGTCATCAAAGAGAAGTCGCCTATTCTCAGTCCTTGCCCCACAATGGTGATATGAACTACCCACCCCAGTTAGGACAGCCGAATCACGTCCAATCTTTCGCCGTCGACTAAAGACGCACTTCTTCAACCATTATCTGAATAAAAAAAAATAAAAAAAAATATATATATCTAACCCTAACTAACCGTACTGTCATGCACTTGTCCTAATAAACTAACCTACACTGTAGCACTCAACACTTTGATGAACATGGTTGCTCAGCTGATAGAGTTGTGCCCTTCCTGATGGCTTGTCGTACAGAACTTGTAAGTCGCTTTGGATAAAAGCGTCAGCTAAATGACTAAATGTAAATGTAAATGTATACAACACAGACTGTGCCCACATACAGTTGAATGTACTTATACAACACAGACTCCGCCCACATCCATGTTAATGCACTTATACAACACAGACTCCGCCCACATCCATGTTAATGCACTTATACAACACAGACTCCGCCCACATCCAGGTTAATGCACTTATACAACACAGACTCAGGTTTCTTGTTGATCTCCTGAAATTCCTTCCCTTGTCTTTCCTATTAAAGGTCACATCATTAAGATGTTTGATAGTTTAAATAAGCAGGTCATTTGAATGGTTTAGTCAAAGGGATCCTTGTGATGATCTTTTAGACTCAATCATTCACTCAGTCAAAATGGCGAGGGTTGCATTCTGCATTGCTATTTCAAATACAGTAAAAAATTTAACTACATCATTTATTAGAATCAAAATACACAAAATACAACCCTTGTCATTTTAAATGCAACTAGATGAGTACTGTCACCTTGGGATTCAAGTGGTAACAGCAGAGACAATCTGAAATGACATCCAAAGTAAAACCCCCTTCAACGCAGACTGCTTCTGGGTCCCTTTCGCTTAACAGCTCGATAGCTCAACCCCAGTTTTCTATTTATTCTTTTATTTGTCTATTTATTTCTATTTATTTATTTATCTTTTTAATTTGGGGGTGTAATTACAGCTTGTCTCCTCTCGGAGTGTGACGACTCTAACTGCAGTTTGATGGCTGTTCAATTGATTATCGATTGGCCGGTTTAGCCTTGGCCCTCCCCTGGCTGATCACCCTCCGTGCTCTGCAGCTGGTAAAGCAATAGGCCGGGACCTTTATGGATCAGGCTAGAGAGAGCTATTGGTACAAGATGTGAGAGAGAGAGAGAGAGAGAGAGAGAGAGAGAGAGAGAGAGAGAGAGAGAGAGAGAGAGAGAGAGAGAGAGAGAGAGAGAGAGAGAGAGAGAGAGAGAGAGAGAGAGAGAGAGAGAGAGAGATGGACTATAATGAGACTGTCTCAGTGGCTGCCTGATCAATGGCCTGCTTGTTAGAGGCAGAGTAAGGGCCTCTGGCTCAGTGCAGGTGGAGAGTCATGGAGACTGTGAGAGAGAGATGGTGTAGCTGCTGTTTATTCAGCTTAGAGAGGATAGAGTTTCTACTGACGAGGCAATGATGACCCACTGGTTAGTATAGCAGCTACCAGTATGGACCTGTAGCTCAGAGCATGGTGCTAGCTACTGGTATTCTGTTACTACCAGTATATGGTAGGGATGTCCGATATTATCGGCCTACCGATATTATCGGCCGATATTGGCATTAAGATGTGATATCGGAATTTTTTTTCTTTTTCTTTTTTTACATTTCTATAACCTTTATTTACCCAGGCAAGCAAGTAAGAACAAATTCTGATTTTATTTATTGTCAAAAGTATGCATAATGTTGTGTTAATTCCACAACAAGAGATATGTAATGTTAATTACCTGAAATTATTCCGTTTTTTGGGGGCGGGAAACCCTGCATCGGTATCGGTTGATATCGGTTGATATCGGTATCGGAAATTAAGAGTTGGACAATATCGGTATATCGGTATCGGTAAAAAAAAAGCCAATATCGAGCATCCCTAGTATATGGTAGTAACAGCCATTCAACCATTATCTGAAATAATTTTTTTTTAAACTAACCCTAACTAACCTTACTGTCATGCACTTCTCCTAATAAACTAACCTACACTGTAGCACTCAACACTTTGATGAACATTGTTACTCAGCTGATAGAGTTGTGCCCTTCCTGATGACTTGTCGTACAGAACGTGTAAGTCGCTTTGGATAAAAGAGTCCGCTAAATGACTAAATGTAAAATGTAAATGTAAATATGGTCGTGGAGCTCAGAGCATGGTGCTACTGGTATTATGTTACTACCAGTATATTGTCCTGTAGCTCAAAGTATAGAGCATGGTACTGGGGCGGCGACAGTGGCTCAGGAGTTCGTCTGGTAATCAAAAGGTTCCCAGTTCGATTCCGGCTCCTCCTGGCAGCACGTCGAAGTGTCCTTGAGCAAGACACTTAACCCCTGGGGGGAGGGACCCTGATGTAAACAAGACGAAAGTCTTTCTCTGGTCTGCATCCCCTTGACAATTGTGTGTATCGAGCCGTACTGTATTGTTGTAACCCATTCTGCAATCTGTTAAATAAAGTTTTCATTCATTCATTCATTCATTCATTCATTCATTCATTCATTCATTCATTCATTCATTCATTCATTCATTCATTCCCTAACTGCTCCCGATGAGCAGATGGGCACCTTGCATGGGCTGCCTCCACCCCGTCACTGTGTGAATGTGTGAGTGAATGGGAGGCATAAGTTGCAAAGCTCTTTGGATAAAAAGCGCTCTATAAACACAGACAGTCACCGTGCTACTAACTGTACTGACACTGTCAGTCCTCACTGCCATTATTACCCCGTGCTAAAACACTCACGGCTGTGTTCGGTGCTTTGAATCAAAGCGTTCACCCTATCTGTATGTTATTACTACATTCAAACGGCTTCATTGGTTTGATGTAATACTTAACTGCACATACTGTAGTGCCATATTATTATACTCTACGCTCAGCGGCGAGTTCTAGTTCAGGTTTTATTTGTCACATACATAACGTGCAAACGTACAATGCTTCTCCCCTGTGTGTATTTTGAGCAAATTAATGAGATGACATAATTTAATAACATGATATGTGGCCTTCCTCCTTCCTAGAGATGGAGCGAATTTGGCTGAAAACCGTTATCTCAGTGGAGTGAATAGGGAGAGGTCGATGACAGACAATAATAGGCTATATTTCAATGGCCTTTAACCCTTTCAGATGTTTTTATGTTTTCTCAGAATTCTAGCTTAGAATTGTACCACTTGATAGCTCTCTTGAGTCTTGATGGCTCTTTTGATAGCTCTCACCTCGTCCGTTACAAGGACAAACCGAACGACGCACCATATTGTATGGTCCATCCATATCCAGTTTAATGTACGTATACACAACACAGACTTCACCCATATGCCATATCCACCACGTATAACTTGATATCTCTCAAATAATGGCCATTTCAGTACCCATTGTGTGCCATAATCGCCTTTGTGACCTTGTACACCTGAAAGGGTTAAAAACGCCACCCATTCATCAAGTCACTGTCTTGGTCATCTTGTCGCTCGACCCCACCATCTCTCTTTCTCTCATTCTTCACCCCCCCCCTCTCTCTCTCTCTCTCTCTCTCTCTCTCTCTCTCTCTCTCTCCCTCCCTCTCCCTCTCTCTCTCTCTCTCTCTCTCTCTCTCTCTCTCTCTCTCTCTCTCTCTCCCTCCCTCCCTCCCTCCCTCCCTCCCTCCCTCCCTCCCTCTCTCTCTCTCTCTCTCTCTCTCCCTCTCACCCCGCTCCAGGTGTTGATCCGCCGGCGCCCCCTGCTGTACGTGGTGGGTATGCTCCTCCCCAGTATCTTCCTGATGCTGGTGGACGTGAGCAGCTTCTACCTGCCCCCCGACAGCGGCACGCGGGTCGGCTTCAAGATCAGCATCCTGCTGGGATACACGCTGTTCAGGTTTAACCTGATGGACGAGCTGCCCGCCTCCGCCACCGGGACCCCCCTCATAAGTACTGCCGCACTGGTTTTACTATTATTATACATTTTTTTTTTTTCTTTTTTTTTTTTTTATTATTTTTATTGACCTATAGAGTCCATTCATGCTGAGTGAATCCGTTCCCCCAGCCAAATCGAATCGAATCGTGATCAAATTCAGAGATTTCATGATGCATTCGTTGCCTGCACGATTCGTTGCCTGAATAATCGTAATCGAAATGAATCGCTGTGAGGTCGCACCGTTACACCCCTAGTTTCCATACATTTTCAGATTTATTTTTATTTATTAATTCATTCAGTTTTCATTTCAGCTCGAGAATGCATTGACGGCAAGCCCTAATTTTCAACGACGTGGAGCATACATACACAATAAATACATCACAATACATATATAATACATGCAAAACATACACAAGTATGTACAACCAATTCAAACAACTGCAGATTATGGTGGTATGGTTGGTTAATTAAAACCCTGTGAGACCCTCGGTTGCAAAATGATCACTTTTAGCCTTTAGTTATAAAAAAAAAAAAGTCTAAATGTAAAAATAAAATAAAAATTGAATCACATTTACATAGTCAATGGGTGCTGTTTTTCAGCCTCACAATGGTATTGGATAGTAAATGTGTTTATAGGTCCCTGCACCATCTGGGCTCTGAAGTTGCTAATGCCTTTTTAATTTGGCCTCACAGGGTTTTAAAGGTGCTGTAAGTGGTATTTTATTGTTAAAATAAGTGGTCTACAATGTTAAAAATAATAGCTCTACATTCCGACAGCCATCATTGATATAGAGTGTCTGGTCAGTAACATGGGTCTCCCGGTCCCTCCACTCTGCAGTAAACAGCCATCACTGATATAGAGTGTCTGGTCAGTACATGGGTCTCCCAGTCCCTCCACTCTGCAGTAAACAGTCATCACTGATATAGTGTCTTAACATGGGTCTCCCAGTCCCTCCACTCTGCAGTAAACAGTCATCACTGATATAGTGTCTGGTCAGTAACATGGGTCTCCCAGTCCCTCCACTCTGCAGTAAACAGTCATCACTGATATAGAGTGTCTGGTCAGTAACATGGGTCTCCCAGTCCCTCCACTCTGCAGTAAACAGTCATCACTGATATAGAGTGTCTGGTCAGTAACATGGGTCTCCCAGTCCCTCCACTCTGCAGTAAACAGCCATCACTGATACAGTGTCTGGTCAGTAACATGGGTCTCCCAGTCCCTCCACTCTGCAGTAAACAGTCATCACTGATATAGAGTGTCTGGTCAGTAACATGGGTCTCCCAGTCCCTCCACTCTGCAGTAAACAGACATCACTGATATAGTGTCTGGTCAGTAACATGGGTCTCCCAGTCCCTCCACTCTGCAGTAAACAGCCATCACTGATATAGAGTGTCTGGTCAGTAACATGGGTCTCCCAGTCCCTCCACTCTGCAGTAAACAGTCATCACTGATATAGTGTCTGGTCAGTAACATGGGTCTCCCAGTCCCTCCACTCTGCAGTAAACAGCCATCACTGATATAGAGTGTCTGGTCAGTAACATGGGTCTCCCAGTCCCTCCACTCTGCAGTAAACAGCCATCACTGATATAGAGTGTCTGGTCAGTAACATGGGTCTCCCAGTCCCTCTGCTCTGCAGTAAACAGAAAATACATTTTCTGGTATCCTGTTCTCACTTTATCCAATCAGGAGATAGAACTCCATATGGCAAAAATGAGAAATAAAAACAAATATGTGCTTGACACAAGTAGAATAATCTGCCAGAAAATTTGGCTTGGCAAGATTTCTTGAAATAAGTAGAAATATCTAGGAAAATGTATTCTCTGTTTACTGCAGAGCTGAGGGACTGGGAGCTATCAGCGATGGTTGTCAGAATGTAGAGCTATTTAAAGCCCAACATCCAGGTTAAACCCTACTGATCAATTATGGGTAGTTTACATCATTGGTATATAATTTCATTATTTATTTTTTTCCATTTGACACCGGAAATGCCACTCCGAAAGAGTTAAAAAGGTCCACGCACGAATAACATGCACGCGCGAATCAAAAAAGCTTATCAAACGCAGACGTCACTACAGGTGCATATTAATGAGCCGAATCTAAAAGCTTATCAGACGCTAGCACGGCCGTGACGTCACTTCAGGAAACGTATGCCTTGCCCGTCCGGGTCATAGTACTACTCGATATATGGCACTGGCTAACGTTAGCATTATGTCTACTGTCGTGAACCATTTGAGATCGGGGCATGTAGATCAATGGTGGCCCACTCGGTGCATCACAGTTAGCCTATAGCTCCACCGTCCCTGCTACAGTCGGGACCACTACACTGACGTTAGCCTATAGCTCCGCCGTCCCTGCGGGTGGTTCTCTCCTCTTTGTGTGCCCCCGTCCTCACGGGTGTCCTGAGGAGGAGCTTGTGGACGCGACAACAGCGGCGGCCGTAGGGTGTTTGAGCCTGTAGCGTTAGTTAGCTCATAGCTATCGTGTACCACTAGCCTTTACGGGCTCGAGCACCCTACGGCTGCCGCCGTTGTCGCGTCCATGGGCCCCCCGGCAGGGTACCCGTGGGGACGGGGTGTACAGAGAGGAGAGAACCATTTTGGGTCGGCCATTCATGCCGGCCAGCGAGCCGGATGTCGGGATATGTTGTTAGCACAATAGCTACCAAGCTAAGCTATGTTAGCTACTAACGTTATAAACACAATATGTACAACGACACAATGATTTACATTATTACAAATATGGTAACGTGGTTGTGGCTTTTACAAATAGTGGTTAGCTTTAGAGATGGATGGCTATAATCACCGAGCAATAGTGTTAGGTGAAACAGATACATTTTCATTCGGCTAGTAGTAGCAAGCATATATCTATGGTAGCAAGGCTCTCTGCCTGCAGTGCCTGCCACTAGCTGTGTGTGACTCTCAGCGCCCCCTGGTGAGCCCCCTGGTGCCCTGCACCTGTTGTGACGAGATCATTTCGATTCGGTGATTGTGTTGGGCAGACAAAATGTTTGATAAAAACGCTAAAACTGGGTCAATTTCAATACTTTTTTTTCCTTCTTCATGAAAGTCACCGTTGGCCTAGTCCACATTGTTTATTGAACAAAAATACAATGTGAAGGTTGGCCTTTAACACTTATTTTAACAAGAAACACCGGTTACAGCATCTTTAAGGATTTAACACTAGCACAGTTGACAAAGGGTCACATGACCCTGAGGCATTTTCAATAAATGTATCCTCGTCACTCGGTCAAGCTCCAGCTCTGTCACTCAATGACTTTTCCTAAAAGTACCCGTTTTATCTGGCACGGTTTCTGAAATTTCAAAATGACTTCAGGAAAATGGAATTAGAACGTTATTTCAGCTATTTCTGCTGAGCGGCCACCTCCCTCCCTCCTTGACCTCCCTTTCACTCTCTCCCTCCCTTTCTCTCTCTCCCTTTCTCTCCCCCCTCCCTTTCTCTCCCTCCCTCCCTCTCTCCCTCCCTCTCTCCTCCCCCCCCCTTCCCTCTCTCTCTCCCTCTCTTTCCCTCTCTCTATACCTCCCTCTCCCTCCTTCTCACTTCCTCTCCCTCCCTTCCTCTCTCCCTCCCTTCCTCTCTCCCTCTCTCCCTCTCTCTCTCTCCCTCCCTCCCTCCCTCCCTCATTGACCCTCCCTCCCTTCTCTCCCTCCCATCTCCATTCTAAAGGCTGTGGGGTCGTCTGACCCGTTCCCGGTGGGAATCAGTGACATTTTCTCCATGGCTGTGCTAGTGTTAAATACCAAAGGATACCAAAAACATTGAGTGCTACTGTAGTGTCTGTTGTATGATGTTCCACATGTCACCAGGAGCACAAAAGCTAAAAGCAGATTTCTCAATTTCAGTACAAACTCTATAGGTGCTTTAAGTGTAAGAGGCGAGCCAGTCATTGGACCTTTAATCAAAGGCTCTCAGGGTCAAGACAAATGCCTTGATGCACTTAAGATGTCACTAAATTGCTTTGACAGAGATAGTTGGAAGACAGATTCATGATTTAAGTTGTTTTTTTAAACATCTCAAATTATGGAAACAAGAATGTAGATGACCACATTACCAGTATTATTATAGGCCTGGTACATTTGCTGTCCATAACATGTGGTTGGATCCATAGGCAGGTGTATCCTAGGGCTGGGCGATATGACCAAAAACGTTATTGCGATACAATTATTTTCATATAATTCGATATCGATAATTATCGTCGATATAATGTCTGTCAAGTTTAATTAACTTCTAATATGCTGCTGCGAATGTCTCAAGTCGAGTTGATGTCGTCATCAGTCCTCGCACGTTAGCAGTTAGCCGACAAGCGGAGTATCTCATGACAATAAATATGACACTAAAATACTCTCTTCCGCCACAATATATTGAAACGACGTCCACTCCCACACTACTATAAACGTGGCCTCAGAATTCAAAACACACACATACTCGGCACGTAAATATATAAAACAGTGCCGTGCAAGCTAGTTAACCTAGCCAGCCTGTTGCTTCTACGCGGTGTATTCCATGACAATGTGCTAAATATCACACTAAAATACTCTCTTCCGCCACAATATATTGAAACGACTTCCACTGTATACCCCCACTACTATAAACGTGGCCTCAGAATTCACCACACACACATACTCGGCACGTAAATATATAAAACAACGCCGTGCAAGCTAGTTAGCCTAGCAAGCCTTGTTGTTGAGTGAGTCCTACCGCTCTGGGTCTCCTTCCGGGTCGCCCGCCTCCGTCGCTCTCGGCCATCTCCTTCACTGATTGGTTGTTAGCTGTTGTGCGTAGCACGTCATCACGTAAGGTTGGTTGTTGTTAGTGAGTGTGCTGAGCCGAGGCTGAACGGAGCCAAGCTTGGAAAATCGATATATCGAAACTTTGCGACCACGTTTCATGTTTATTTCGAGGAAATAATTTATCGCAATAGTTATCGTTATCGTTTTATCGCCCAGCCCTAGTGTATCCTATATGTTCTCCTCTCCTCCAGCTGTGTTCTTCACCGTCTGCATGGCTCTGCTGATGCTGAGCCTGTCCAAGTCCATCCTGGTGATCAAGCTGCTCCACCACAGCGAGAAGGAGGTCCGACAGATGTCGGGGTCCGCCTGCCTGCTGCTGGACAAGTACGGCTCCACCGGCAGCCAGAGCTTCCTGGAGAGCACCTTCACTTCCATCAAAACCCTGGACCACATGACCCAGTCTGGAGGTGAGTTAGCCCCACGACCAGGACCACATGACCCAGTCTGGAGGTGAGTTAGCCCTAGGGCTGGGCGATATGGAAAAAAATCATATCGCGATAACGATATGATAATGTTATCATATTTCTCGATATAAAAAATTAAAAAAAACATTTTTTATTTTTTTATTCTTTTTTTTTTAAACAACAGATGTATGTTTATTTTGCAGCAATTCTTTGTCATTGCCGCCATCTTTAGTGTTACATCCCCTCACACTCCAGTTCTCAGGCTGCAGCTGGTTTAAAAGCGAAAGTAAACAGGCTTCTCTGCTGGCTGTGGCTCCAGGGGAGTTGAACAGTTCTGGCTCTGCTAGTTTATTTTCTATCTGTTGGCGCTTTATTGGTGGACAAACCACCGCACATGTGCACCGTGACTCGTGACTGGAGTCTAGCTCTGCTAGCACACATAGCCTACTGTGTACAGACGGTTTCAAACTGTATTTTAAATTAGAAAGCAAACAAAATAAATGGACAAGAGAAAAATAAATCTCAATTTAGTCAGTATTGTCATTTGGACAAGCAAAGCCATTACTTTAAGTTGTAGGCAAGAAAGACAAGTCTGTCCACTGTCTCTGGTTTTAAAACTGCCCTGTTGCAGGTCACAAAAAAAAAAAAAAAAAAAAAAAACGATTTTTATTTTATTTCGATATTCGATATCGATTATTATTAAAATATATCGCGATATTTATCGTTATCGTTATATTGCCCAGCCCTAGTTAGCCCCACGACCAGAACCACATGACCCCGTCTGGAGGTGAGTTAGCCCCACGACCAGAACCACATGACCCCCCAGTCTGGAGGTGAGTTAGTTAGCCCCACGACCAGAACCACATGACCCAGTCTGGAGGTGAGTTAGTTAGCCCCACGACCAGGACCACATGACCCAGTCTGGAGGTGAGTTAGTTAGCCCCACGACCAGAACCACATGACCCAGTCTGGAGGTGAGTTAGTTAGCCCCACGACCAGAACCACATGACCCAGTCTGGAGGTGAGTTAGCCCCACGACCAGAACCACATGACCCAGTCTGGAGGTGAGTTAGTTAGCCCCACGACCAGAACCACATGACCCAGTCTGGAGGTGAGTTAGTTAGCCCCACGACCAGAACCACATGACCCCCCAGTCTGGAGGTGAGTTAGCCCCACGACCAGAACCACATGACCCAGTCTGGAGGTGAGTTAGTTAGCCCCACGACCAGAACCACGTGACCCAGTCTGGAGGTGAGTTAGTTAGCCCCCGACGACCAGAACCACATGACCCAGTCTGGAGGTGAGTTAGTTAGCCCCACGACCAGAACCACATGACCCAGTCTGGAGGTGAGTGAGTTAGCCCCACGACCAGAACCACGTGACCCAGTCTGGAGGTGAGTTAGTTAGCCCCCGACGACCAGAACCACATGACCCAGTCTGGAGGTGAGTTAGTTAGCCCCACGACCAGAACCACATGACCCAGTCTGGAGGTGAGTTAGCCCCACGACCAGAACCACATGACCCAGTCTGGAGGTGAGTTAGTTAGCCCCACGACCAGAACCACATGACCCAGTCTGGAGGTGAGTTAGCCCCACGACCAGAACCACATGACCCAGTCTGGAGGTGAGTTAGTTAGCCCCACGACCAGAACCACATGACCCAGTCTGGAGGTGAGTTAGCCCCACGACCAGAACCACATGACCCAGTCTGGAGGTGAGTTAGTTAGCCCCACGACCAGAACCACATGACCCAGTCTGGAGGTGAGTTAGTTAGCCCCACGACCAGAACCACATGACCCAGTCTGGAGGTGAGTTAGTTAGCCCCACGACCAGAACCACATGACCCAGTCTGGAGGTGAGTTAGTTAGCCCCACGACCAGAACCACGTGACCCAGTCTGGAGGTGAGTTAGCCCCACGACCAGAACCACATGACCCAGTCTGGAGGTGAGTTAGTTAGCCCCACGACCAGAACCACATGACCCAGTCTGGAGGTGAGTTAGTTAGCCCCCGACGACCAGAACCACATGACCCAGTCTGGAGGTGAGGGGGCAGAAGTTCCTGCACCTAAAACCAGGGAAGGGTGGATGATTGTTTTTTTTACTTCTTTTTTCATTGACATCCTGCACCAGTCTAAGTGAAGATTGATTTGATTGAAATTGATTGATTGAAATCTTTATTTTCGAACATGTAAATAAATACAAACGATATAAAATCAAAACAAATCATTGATCAAGAAGTGAAATGAAAAAATTTATAAATAAACAAAAGCAAAACATAACCTTAATTTACATGTTCGAAAAGGAGTAGGAAGAAGTATACACTTATTTAATCTTATAACGGAACGTAGACCAATCTCAGTCACTCTCTTTGTCTGGGACCAAATTCGGTCACGCCCCATTTTGCACGACATCCAGGCAAAACAAAAAACAAACATTTATATGTAAAACATGAAATAAATAAAAATGTAAACACCTGTGAATGTCAAATCCCTTCCTCATCCCTCGTACCTGGTGAACATCATTTCCTTATAATTCAGTTTGAATTGTCTCATATTTGGACATCGGCCCAACTAACTAAGTATGATGGTGGTGAAGTCAAATGTAATATTCATTAGTTCAATAAAAGGTAACTTTCTTCTCTGTAAGAAGAGACAGGAGCTTATAAGCCTCCTTTTGGACTCCTGCAGAAATCATGGCTAAGACCGCTTCAAGATTTCTATTGGATTTTATATCACTATTTCTGAGATTTCTATTGGATTGTGTCTTGGTAGATTTACACAACATTGGTTAAGGGTTACCTCTGCTTTCTGGAGGATGATTGATCATTTGACAAATTCTTACCGAAGTAAAAACGACGACGTCGGCACCCAAACCGTTCTCCATGTGCACCTGTCGAAACCCCTCAAAAGATCCCCTTCCTAGGGGCGGCTGGGTGGCGCAGCGGACTAAGCGCTCGTCACCAATGCGAGAGACACCGGTATCGAATCCGGCTGTCAGCGTTGCCTCCGGCTTGGACCGGCCGTCATACTGGCTCAATTGGCAGTGTCAGCGGGAGGGAAGCCGGTGGGGTGGTAATCTGGTCGTTGTAAACAGTGACTCCCACAGGTCGGTCAGGGCGCCTGCACAGCGAGGGAGGGAGATGCGCGAGGGTAGTGTGACCTCCCACACGTTACACCTCACCAATGAGAGTCCGCGCTGGCAGGTGAAAAGAGGCTGCTGGCTGTCTCCTATGTCTCGGAGGAAGCATCTGATAGACTTCAGGGCTCCCTAGACCGACCAGTGGGGGGCACATGCGAGCAAACGACCAGGAAGGGGAGGGGGGGAATTGGCATAACGACAAAAAAAAATTGGGATGGGAGAAAAACATAGAAAAACAGGAGGAGAAAAAGTGGATAAAAAAAAAAGATCCCCCCCTTCCTGTCCCATCACCAGGTTATGACTTCGACCTCCCCCCCGCGGCGGGCGACCTCCTCTCCCTGAGCGAGCTCCAGGAGGACCCTTCTCCCAGGCTGGAGTGGCTCCTCCAGGAGGTGATCTCGCTGCGTCTCTGCCTCTGCCCGGACGAGAGCGAGGAGGACTCCGGCCAGGGGGCCGACTGGCTGGCTCTCTGCACCAAGGTGGACTCGGTCCTGTTCAAGGTGTACCAGCTGGTCCTAGTGGTGTACACCTCCACCCTGCTCCTGCTGTGGGCCAGCTGGAGCTTTGCCTGACTACACATTGAATTGTCCTATAGATTGTTTCCATGGCTGTTTAAAGGTGCACCGGGTAGTTTTTTGAGAGACCTATATGGTATAATAAAGTATGATCTATCTTTAATACTCAATACATTAAACTGTATTGACTTATTATAAAAAAAAAATCTACTGACCTGACATCATGCTAGAAGGGGTATAATATTTCACCTATGGCACAATGAAATCTAATGAGAGGTATGTGGCTGGTTGAAGTTTTCAACCAGCAGATCTATTCTGGGCTCGGTTTTTGAAAGTGCTATTCTGAGGTCATGCTGAGCATTTAGTCTGTTTCTGTATTTGTTTTTCAGGTATGCTAGAGTAGAAAACCCAGATTCACATAGGTATGTGGTGCCAAACTGAATCAACACATCTACAGCTTTTTTATTTAAAACGATATATATATATATTTTTTAATAATATATATTTTTTTTAATTAATTTCTTTTATTGGCGACCCAATACGTTTGGGAAGCGCTGCATTAAAGGAACATTAAAGGAGCTAACATTATGGGAAATGTGCTTACCGTCTTCTCCTGAGTTAGACAATAAGATAGATAATACCAATTTCTATTCAAAATGTATTTCCAAGAGCTATCCGTCTGCAAGCTAGCCTACAGTAGCTTAGCACAAATGAATGGCAGCGGATGCGGATCACTAGCCTAGCTTAATACTCCGGGAGAGGTTAAAACAGCTGGGCTAGGTCCGTATCCGCTCCCATTCATTTGTGCTAAGCTAGGTTAGCTTGCAGCCGGATAGCTTTCTACTGAGCGCACAGGGAGGAAACTGGTATCTATCTTCTTGTCTGACTCTGGAGAAGACGGTGAGCACATTTCCCATAATCTTGGCGTGTTCCTTTAAGTGTTACAAGAGATCTGTTTGGCTGTGGTGCTCCTACCAACCCAGCCCCTTTACCATACAAAGAAGAAGCTTCCTCTAAGACAGTGGTTCCCAACCTTTTTCCCCCCAGGGACCCCCAAACATCTCTGATGAAATTCGCGGACCCCCTCCTAATAAGATACCATAAAAATTTTTTTTTTTCATTTTAATAACAAACTGCTTATACACAGGCATATGCATCACAATTAGACCCACTATGCTTCTTTGACTTGTGCCTTCAATCAACAAATCTCATCTTGCACCATATGCATTTCAAAATGTTTGGCCAATATTCAAATGCTGTATTCATCCTCTCAAATCAGGCCCTAATGGTGAACGGTTTGCATTTATGGAACAAATCAATGCAACAAATTAAACTAAATATGAGACAGGAAATTCCAATCAGTAGCAGAGAGAATCTGTCCTAGCTGGGTTTAATACCTTTTTTTTGTCATTTTAATAACAAACTGCTTATACACAGGCATATGCATCACAATTAGACCCACTATGCTTCTTTAACTTGTGCCTTCAATCAACAAATCTCATCTTGCACCATATGCATTTCAAAATGTTTGGCCAATATTCAAATCCTGTATTCATCCTCTCAAATCAGTCCCTAATGGTGAACGGTTTGCATTTATGGAACAAATCAATGCAACAAATTAAACTAAATATGAGACAGGAAATTCCAATCAGTAGCAGAGAGAATCTGTCCTAGCTGGGTTTAATACCTTTTTTTGTCATTTTAATAACAAACTGCTTATACACAGGCATATGCATCATAATTAGACCCACTATGCTTCTTTGACTTGTGCCTTCAATCAACAAATCTAATCTTGCACCTTATGTATTTCAAAATTTTGGCCAATATTCAAATCCTGTATTCATCCTCTCAAATCAGGCCCTAATGGTGAACGGTTTGCATTTATGTTGAATGAAGTAAGAATCCACTGCAGTAAAAATATCCTCACCTCGAGTGGTGGTAGTAAGGTTGACTGACATGAGAATGTCCTGGTTCAGATCCTCATTTTCAATATATTGCACATAAACGATGAGCACAGCCTCGTCTGCGACAGTTGTAGTTTCATCAAGTTGTATGGCAAATGGACCCTTTCTAAGCTTTTCTGACAGCTGCTGCTCGCAATCACTTGACATCTTATCAATTCGGTATTTCACTACATTGTTCGAGAGTGGTACTGATTTTAGTTTATCCGCCACCTGTGGGCCGCACAGTTTCTAAACCATTTTGATGCAGGCTGGTTTGATGAGCTGCTCGCCAATATTGTGCGGTTTCTTTGCTTTTGCAATTAAAAGCGAACACTAAAAGGAGGCTTCGGTAGCCTTCTGTAAATCACTGCCACCCCTGCTCCACGCTACTCTAACATCAACAGGCTTGTTCGCCTTGAGAGACTGTTCTTTCCTCCGAAAAAAGTCTGGATCCTTCCCAACGGTTTCTGGGTGCTTAGACGCCTGATGTCTCTTCAGCTTGCTGGGCTTCAGGCTCGAGTTTGCCAACTTTTCTCCACAAATCACACACTCAGGTCGTTTGTCTGGTCCCTCAGTGAAGCCCATGGTGATGTAATTTTCGCGATTGCTGTAGGTCCTAACTTTTTTTGCAGATGAGCTGCCATCATCTCCTTTTCGTTTGTCACACATTTTCGCCTCTGGCGGCTGACTGCAGACGAGCCGAGAAAGTTAACTAGCGTGCTAGGCTAGCTACAGAAAGTGATACAGTCAACTGATTCGCGTTTTAGCGGCTACCCGGTAGCCTACTGTTAACATTCAAAAATCATGTCTAGATTTTTATTTATTTATCTTTATTTTTTTATTGTAGTGGAGAGACTATTCATGTTTCTGATGATAAAAAAAATTAAAAAAAAAAAAAAAAAAAAAAAAAGACCTCAAATCATCTGTGGTCTGGCGGACCCCCTGCGCCCCCTGGCGGACCCCCAGGGGTCCGCGGACCCCAGGTTGGGAATCACTGCTCTAAGAGCAACGTTGGTTCACTTTGTTTCAAAAGGTGCGTTGATATTATAAACAATATTGTAGATGTATTTTCTTCTTCTCAAAACTACCCAGTGCAGCTTTAAATCTACTCATTGTAGGTTTCTCGTCTCTTTATCTTCGTCTCTGTTGTCTGTCCGTCTCTCTCTTAAATTGTTAAGAGCACCTCTATGACCATTAACTCACTCATCAGTAACTCAGTTTGTAATTTATTATGAATTACTTTTATGGTTGGCCGCTCTGCCCCCAGTTTTGTGTTTAGAATAGATCGAAGCAGAACTGAATAATAATAATAATAATGATAATAATAATACAAAATGTTATTTAAATAGCGCTTTTATAGAACTCTAATTGCTTTATACCAAGGTGTCTTGGAGGGGGGAGTTGTGCTGGAGAAGAGCTCTGTGCCCAAAACCAAAGCCTGGAGGGCTGGAGATATTCCCTGTTCCCCCCATGGTCTCATGTTCCTTTTGTTTTTGTTTCTTTGTTGTTTCTTTGTCAGCGACTTCGGGTCATTGAGAAGCGCTATATAAATTAAATGAATTATTATTATTATTATATCCCATTTAGAATCCAAAATCAGAAAAACCAATAACAAACTGTTATTTCATTGTTTGTTTATGAATCCAAAACCAGAAACCCAATGCACGGCTATACGGAGAGAAGACAAGCTGAGGTATAGATCTGAATAGAATAGAATAAAAATAGACTTGACAGGACACTTTCTGTATCACTGTATGTGTGTTCATATTATACAACAATGCTTTCCATGTATAGTCAGCAGATATTACTTTATTTTTTTTAAAGGGGAATGCCATCCATTTTAAGAATTTAAAAGAATGTATGTTCTTCCAGTGCCCCAGTACGTGAACAGGCACCATGCACTCTCTCCTAAAGCTAGGCATGAGAGAGAGAGAGAGAGAGAGAGAGAGAGAGAGAGAGAGAGAGAGAGAGAGAGAGAGAGAGAGAGAGAGAGAGAGAGAGAGAGAGAGAACCCTCCAATCATTGATATCACTGGGCTGTTTGAAGAGTTCTCTCTCTGATATCTATCTTCAGGAGAGAGTGGACCGTGTTCACAAATACTGACCAAATTGTTCTGGGTGCACAGAAAATGGGTAGCGTTCCCCGTTAAGATATATTATTAGTCTAGCCAGTCTGATGTCATGTTCCTTTCTCTGTGAATATTTATCCAAATGTAACATGAGCAAACTCCCCCGGGGGATGACAACCCATCAGGGTGATGTTATAATTCCATATTCAGTCTCCCACCCTTGCAAACCCACAACAAATCAATAAATCACATTCCAAAAAACGAAGGCTCCGTAACTGTATTCTCTGATTGACTGATAAGTTGGGGACGGGGAGGTACTTTATAGAAGCCTCTCGGAGACAAGGGTCTATATTAATGTGATTTCCCCCCGCTATCGGCTGGGTTTGAATTCCAGTGGATCTCATTACCAGCTGTTCTGGAGCCTAGAGGAGAAGATGAGGAGATCTTATGTCATCACATGGCTGAGCTGTGTGAGGGAGCCTGTCGACACAAAGATGTTGAAATGTTTTCTACAACATGACCGGAACGACAACAAACCTTATAGCGCTGTGAGGCAAGCCTGTGGAGCGTTCAAAGAGAAGCTGGCTTGACGTTGATCTTTGTACAGTAGACCTTTTAGTCTCACTAAAGTACGCTAAAACGTACCTCTTCACCTTAATACACTCTGCTACCTAGACTCATTACATCCACACTATGATTATTGTAAATGAGAGCTGTTTTATTACACTGCACTATTGCACTGCTTTTACTCTGTCTGCATTGCTCTTATTCTGTCTATTTTATACTAATTGTATGCACTTTATGCATTGCTTTTATTTTAATTAAATTCTCTGCTACTTTCCTGCCTGTCTATAATTTATGCCAATTATATGCTAATTGTATGCCTAATTGCCTATTTTATGTCTACATTACTGCTGTGGAGCATTTTGGGCTGCAATTCTTGTATGAAAGGTGCAAAAAGTGTGAAAGTTTTTATTAGTCTTTATTTTATTGATTAAAAACAAGCACAACCCAACATTGCTCCTTGCACTTCACAAAACAACAATGCTGATTTATTTTGCACATAATCTCAAACACATCCAAAAACTCTGAACTGCCTTCATTTCACTTGACTACTGTAATGCACTCTTTACTGGCCTCCAGAAAAAAGACCACAGAGAGACTTCAGCTCATTCAAAGCTCTGCAGTCGGGCTATTAAATAGAACCAAGAGGAGAGACCACATCAGTCCAGTGTTAGCTACTCTGCAGCTAGGCTACTAACTAGAACCAAGAGGAGAGACCACATCAGTCCAGTGTTAGCTCCTCTGCAGCTATAGGCTATTAAATAGAACCAAGAGGAGAGACCACATCAGGTCAGTGTTAGCTACTCTGCAGCTAGGCTATTAAATAGAACCAAGAGGAGAGACCACATCAGTTCAGTGTTAGCTACTCTGCAGCTATAGGCTACTAACTAGAACCAAGAGGAGAGATCACATCAGTCCAGTGTTAGCTAGTCTGCAGCTAGGCTATTAAATAGAACCAAGAGGAGAGACCACATCAGTCCAGTGTTAGCTACTCTGCAGCTAGGCTATTAAATAGAACCAAGAGGAGAGACCACATCAGTCCAGTGTTAGCTACTCTGCACTGGATTCTGGTGACATTTAGACATTATTTTAAGGTCCTCCTCCTTATATACAAAGCCCTACATGGAACAGGACTAAGCTACATTGCTATTCTTGTCAACTATGTACCCCCAAGAACATTACGTTCATCTACTACTGGTTTATTGAAGGTCCCCAGCAACAGCCAAAAGGAAATCGGGGATACAGCCATTGCTAAATTACACACCAAAGCTATGGAACACTCTACTCTTCTTTGCACTCACGACATCCACACTGTGAGAAATAAACGACAGCTATTTTATTGTGTTGTTTATACTGCTATGTTAATGCACCGTGCCACTTTGCACTCACTGCACCCACACTGTGGTTATTGTATTGTTAAATGACAGCTAGTGTATTGCTGTATCAAACAGGGAAGAATGACTGTCAGGTTTTAAACCACGTGGTCATAAAAGGACATAAGACACAAGTAAGTATACAGAGCACCACAAATGTGACGCACCCTAAAGGGGGAAAAAAATAAAGAAGACATGGTCATATTTAATGGAACTAACTTAAATGAATGACAGGATAATCAATCAGAACGGACATAAAATAAAGTAACTTCAAACGAAAGGTTTTTTTATGACCATCTAACAGGGAAGAAAGACTGTGACTGAGTCAATATTTGTAATCCTATTACCTGCATTGCTTTGACCCTTTTTCTATTTTACTGCTGTGAAGCACTTAGGGCTGTAATTCATGTATGAAAGGTGCTACACAAATACATTTTATTATTATTATTATTATCATGATTTAGTTTGACAGTTATTGAAAGTAAATGAGTTGGAATATGGCCCTGGCAGTGGTGTCAAATGTTAATTACAGCTCCATGAAATGATAAGGTAGCAGTCACTATTAAGTGACAAGGTATTGCTATTTTTTCATCTACATAATTTTATGGAGCTGTAATGTCTGTTTCTGTATGTTTGCTATCACCGTTAGGCAAGCATGCAAATTATTACATGCAAGTGCATCATTATTACTCATCTAGGACCCTGAACTCGATCTGCCAGCCGACCCTATCTCTATATAATTTGGTCACTTGGGAAAACAACTCAAGGAATGAACAGGGATTAGACAGTTTGTTCATAAACTACAACTTTAGGACAAAACAAATGGATATAAATCACGTCGAAGACTATCAAGTCCCAGACGTAGTCATTACCTCTTAGTTTTAGGTCACTTGGAGATTCATAACAGTGATATTACATGTCCATTAGGGAAATGGAGAAATAGCCTGCAGCTGACTGGGGAAATAGACCTGAAAACGGATCAAACCTAACTTGTCACAATGTTTTGAACGCTCAATGGTGGCCAGTGTTGGTAAGTAATTGCCTGACTTAATAACATGATGCACTAACAAAACAAACTTTTCAAACAGTTTTTATATACAGAGCAAATAAAAGGGCGGTCATTGGAACTGTGTTTGTGTTTCCCCCAACAGTATAGGCCCGAAAAAAGTACCTGGATTTGCCTGTCTGATGCAATAGCATAAAACTGCAGTACATAGGAGGGGCCTGTACTTTGCGTTGGGGGCCTGTACTGTGCGTTGGGGGCCTGTACTGTGCGTTGGGGGCCTGTACTGTGTGGTGCACTACTGCGCATGCGAGAAACAAAGTAACATATAATATAGGACACTAGAAACATAAAGTAACATACGGAACATAAAGTAACATACAGAAAATAGGACCTAATGTCCGAAATGTGTTTATCTTAAACTGAATATCAATTGGATTAGGAGTAACCAAATAAAGCATTCAATGCAACCAATTGTATATAGTTCAAGTTCAAGTTCAAGTTCTTTAATAGTTGTCATACAGAAGTACAGAATACTTTCATACAAAATGCTTCTTACTGTTACGCTCCAGAGACTGTGCTAGACAAGATAGTATCAAATAACATAATAACATAATATAGCATGAATTTAGAAGAAGAAAATGAGGTCACAGTGTTCGGTATAGACATATGTACAATGTTCTGAGTTACCATATAATATACAATACACAATACTATGCAGTGTACTAATGTACAGTACTATCTAGTGCAAAGCAGAAATGGGATGAGGTACAATTTTAGGTACAATTTACAGTAAGGTGTACGAGTTGTAGTGCAATCCTTCATCCATAAATATAAAGTGTGGGGAGTGGGTGCTACAGTGTGTTTGTTTAAAGTGGGTGTGTGCTATAAGTGTGTGGAGTGGGTGCTACAGTGTGTTTGTTTAAAGTGAGTGTGTGCGTGTGGATGTGTGTGCTATGTGCGTTTGGTGGTTGTTGTTGTGTAGTGTTCATTCATTGTTCGTTTAGCAGCCTGATGGCCTGGGGATAGAAGCTTCTTCTGAGTCTTTCTGTGCTCGCCTTGAGACTCCTGTATCGCTTGCCTGACCGCAGCAGTTCAAAGAGGCAGTTGTTCGGGTGACTGGAGTCTTTAATGATTCTCTTAGCCTTGCCCTTGCAACGCTTGTAGTAAATGTTCTGGAGGGTGGGGAGCCCCCCTCCAATTGTGCGTTCGGCTGAACGTGTCACTCTTTGTAGTCTGCTTTGGTCTTGTGCAGTGCTATTCCCAAACCAGGAGGTGATGTTGCCGGTCAAGATGCTCTCTATTGTACATGAGTAGAAGTTCTTAAGGATCTTCTGGCTGACTTGGAACTTCCTTAGGCGCCTGAGGAAGTAGAGGCGTTGTCGTGCCTTCTTCACAACACTGTTAATGTGTGTGGTCCATGTCAAGTCCTCGGATATGTAGGCTCCGAGGTACTTAAAGCTGTTGACTCTCTCAACCGGTGCCCCGTCGATGCTGAGGGGGCTGTAGTCCTTGACCCCCGACCTCCTGAAGTCCACAATCATCTCCTTTGTTTTGCTGACGTTCAGGGAGAGGCTGTTTTCCTGGCATCATCCCGCCAGGACCTTGACCTCTTCCAGGTAGGCCCTCTCGTCGTTGGCAGAGATCAGGCCCACCACCACTGTGTCGTCAGCAAATTTGACGATTGTATTGCTACTCCGCTGAGCCACACAGTCGTGTGTGTACAGGGAGTAGAGGAGGGGACTCAGAATTTGTATCTTAAACTGAATATCAATTGGATTACCAGCCCCGACTGTTACTCTAAGCTTAACCTCTTCTGGATGAGGGCCTAAATTTAACCCTTAGACTAGATTAGAATTACTTTACTTAGTTTCTTGCATGCGCAGTAGTGCACCGCACAGTACAGGCCCCCAACGCACAGTACAGGCCCCCAACGCACAGTACAGGCCCCCAACGCACAGTACAGGCCCCTCCTATGTATGGGGCTGCGGCACTGCAGTTTTATGCTATTGGAGGTCCCTCGAGGATGACCACAGCACCGGAGACACACCCCTTATGATCTGAGCAGAGTTGTGATGCGGGATGAAAACAGATCTAATGAACGTTTCTGTAAACAAGATTATGCTGTGGCCAGTGGAGGAGGGTATGGTTGGGTTTCTGTCGCCGGTCACACCCCAGGAGGGAACACCGCCAGCTTTGCTGCATCATTTCTAAAGAGGGGGGAAAGTGAACCTGCACCATGAGAGTTTCAGCACCGTGGACAGCGCTCGTCTTTTTAATGATCCAAGGTGCGGTGCGAACCAGCACAGGTAGGATCATTATTAACAATTAACATTAACATTATTAACAATGAGTACCTCAGACGAGGAACCAGTCCATTTGACTTTTTCAGAGGAACAATGGGTTCAAACTTTATTATCTAAAGATGGTAAGTTAGAGTGTTGTGTTCAAGAGACAATAGAGGTTGAGTACTTTATTATCTAAAGATGGTGAGTTAGAGTGTTGTGTTCATTCATAGTTAAAGACAGCAGAGGTTGAGTACTTTATTATCTAAAGATGGTAAGTTAGAGTGTTGTGTTCATTCATAGTTAAAGACAGCAGAGGTTGAGTACTTTATTATCTAAAGATGGTAAGTTAGAGTGTTGTGTTCAAGAGACAATAGAGGTTGAGTACTTTATTATCTAAAGATGGTAAGTTAGAGAGTTGTATTCATTCATAGTTAAACACAGTAGAGGTTGAGTACTTTATTATCTAAAGATGGTGAGTTAGAGTGTTGTGTTCATTCATAGCTAAAGACAGTAGAGGTTGAGTACTTTATTATCTAAATATGGTGAGTTAGAGTGTTGTGTTCATTCATAGTTAAAGACAGTAGAGGTTGAGTACTTTATTATCTAAAGATGGTGAGTTAGAGAGTTGTGTTCATTCATAGTTAAAGACAGTAGAGGTTGAGTACTTTATTATCTAAAGATGGTAAGTTAGTGTGTTGTGTTCATTCATAGTTAAAGACAGTAGATGTTGAGTACTTTATTATCTAAAGATGTAAGTTAGAGTGTTGTGTTCATTCATAGTTAAAGACAGTAGAGGTTGAGTACTTTATTATCTAAAGATGGTAAGTTAGAGTGTTGTGTTCATTCATAGTTAAAGACAGTAGAAGTGGAGTACTTTATTATCTAAAGATGGTAAGTTAGAGTGTTGTGTTCATTCATAGTTAAAGACAGTAGAGGTTGAGTACTTTATTATCTAAAGATGGTAAGTTAGAGTGTTGTGTTCATTCATAGTTAAAGACAGTAGATGTTGAGTACTTTATTATCTAAAGATGTAAGTTAGAGTGTTGTGTTCATTCATAGTTAAAGACAGTAGAGGTTGAGTACTTTATTATCTAAAGATGGTGAGTTAGAGTGTTGTGTTCATTAAAGGTTAAAAGTTGAAAGTACTTTCTGGTGAATTTGGGTCGATTTTAAAACCGCAAATACATGGGCTGTCCAACGAAATGTAAACAACTTACTTATATGACTGACTGATTGATTGATTGATTGATTGAAAACTTTATTAACAGATTGCAGAATGGGTACAATACAGTACGGCTCAATAATTGTTAAGGGGATGCAGACCAGAGAAAGACTTTCGTCTTGTTTACATCAGGCTCCCCCATTTTCAATTCATAATGACATTGATGACATACGCAACATACAGATATATACAGTATATCATGACATTTCTGACATACATGACATACATGTAGACAGAACAGTACAGTACTGTTCTTCTGCAAGGGTTCAATTTGTCAAGTAGAGTTTCAAATAGAAAATTGAGTCTTATTATTATAGCAACCGCATTTAATGTTGATTAAGGCTCATCGAATCGTTGCTGACGCGAGGAAGATCATAGCTGACCCCGCCCACCCGGGTCACGGCCTCTTCACCATGCTCCCCCACGGCAGGCGGCTACGGCTGCCCAAGACATTAAAGTCCCGCCATAGACTCGGTTTCTTCCCCTCAGCAGCTCGCCTGGTAAACAAGTCAGGTGTCCCCCTGCCCCCCCCCCTCCCCCCCTCTATGGCGAGCTGCTAGGGCTGGACCTCTGGACTTGAACTGTGCTGCACTGTATCCATGTCCCCCACCACTGCACTTTACTGTCTCATTGTTGTCTCACTGCTCTGTCCTGTTTTGCACTTATTTATTTATCATTATTATTATTATTATTATTATTATTATTATTATTATTATTATTATTATTATTATTATTATTATTATTATTATTATTATTATTATTATTATTATTATTATTATTATTATTATTATTATTATTATTATTATTATTATTATTATTATTATTATTATTATTATGTTGTTCCTATTTGTGAAAAAAATCATGCACTGTAATGTCGAATCACGTTCCATTTGTATACACACAATATGGTGAATAAAGTCATCTGAATCTGAATCAGAATCTGATCACTTCAAACCAACGCGGTGTCTTTATGCCCACAGTCAAGAAGCCGGGCAGCAGCGCGGGGCGCTTCGCTAACGCCACCTTGGTGCGCCTCTCGGAGTTCCTGAGCGCCGGCTACAAGAAGGGCGTGAGACCCGTCAAGGACTGGAGAAGATCCACCTGCGTCGCCATCGACCTGATGGTCTACGCCATTCTCAACGTGGTAGGATGTCACGTTGTGGATGGTTAGAAATGTGAAATTAGAAACTGAGGATGTACACTTACCTGCCACCCCCCACCCCCATCCCCCACCCAACCTACCCAACCTCCTCCAATGTACAGTTCCTTCCCCCTCAAATGTATATACTCTCTTTTTTAGACCCTTTTTGTATCACAAACAGTACTGCATTTGTAGATCTGATATGTCATGAATGTCTAGATGCAACAGTACTGTATCTATCCGTATGTCATGTTATGATGAATTGAAAATGGGGGACCCTGATGTAAACAAGACGAAAGTCTTTCTCTGGTCTGCATCCCCTTAACAATTGTATGTATTGAGCTGTACTGTATTGTACCCATTCTGCAATCTGTTAATAAAGTTTTCAATCAATCAATCAATCAATCAATCAATCAATCAATCAATTGTTTCTCTTACAAATAGGCCTGTGTGTGTGTCTAATCATGTATATCTTGTCTCCCTGTTTACTTCTATAGGATGAGAAGAACCAGGTCTTGACAACCTATGTCTGGTACAGACAGGTGAGACCAATACGAACTAATCATGGACATGTAATTCTCAAAGCAATAAGAGCAGCATGTTAAGATATTCATTGTCACACATCGATGAACGGAAACGTTTCCTCCGAATTTCGAATAAAGACTCAACACTACTAGTGCTAGTGCTAGTGCATTCATCCACCGCATGATAGGCAGGCCCCCACTCTGCAGGTGTTTACATAACGCATCAAAACACATTTATTTGCTCTGGCTTTTGGTTTTTAAACAGTTTTTGAGAGACCTGCTTTTTTTATGTGACATATTGTATATGTTTTTATGTGTGCTTTTATTAAATTGTTTATGTTTTTATGTTTTTATCTTATGTTGTGGGACTTGTACAGCACTTTGGTCAACTTTGTTGTTTTTAAATGTGCTTTATAAATAAGGTGGATTGGATTGGATCTTATGCCTTAACTCATTCAGCGCCAGCGATTACCCTCATCCCTGTAGTCAACGGGCCACGCTAAAAGATAGGCATTTTCACTGTGCGTCACGATGTTTGCAGAGCTATATATCTATATTCTATATTATAGCTATGGAGACAATACTATGGCTCATTTGACAGTCACTATCTCTCGTCCAACATGTACAAAATAGTAATTTCTTTCATGTATACGTTTGCGTGTCATCCCGTGGTGAATATTGTATAGTTTCAGAGTGATCTGGGCTAATTCTTGGAAGCTGAGTTATGGAGCGCTATGTGCATTTTGCTAAAGTCGTTCGCATTCCTCACCTGGACACGCTATTATTTCCAAATCAAAGGTATATAATAGGTATTATGTTTCATCATGAAGGCATCAAAGGGGCGGGGGGTCGTTTTCTGATGCTCTGATCGTCAGCAACGGCATACGTTTTGAATACTACATACGTTGATCGTTGCGATCGATGTGAAATCATTGTTGGATCAAAGTAGGATTGATGTCATATAGTCCTTACCTTACCTAGGAGTTATTCCAAAATGATTATTCCAATTGTCTGATCGCGATTTCCAGTATTGATGTCCATCGGGTCCCTGACATGAAATGGCACAAAATATGCATCAAGTGTGCTGAACGCTTTCCAAGTTGCTCGGATGAAGCGTTTCACTTGCCGGGGTCCAAATTCTCCACCAGGACCATATAAAATGTAACACACAGTGTGAAATAAGGTTTCAAAGGGTAGGCGATACTGCCACCTAGCAGCATTCGGCCGGCATTGCACCCTCGAGGTCTCAGAATGAGTTCCAATGATAACACAGAGGTCCGTGAGAATGTATAGAATATTAAAATTGAAAAAAAGAAAAACTGACCAAATAATGAGTATACTCGTGATTGGCACAGAAAGTGTTAAAGGCCCAATCCAGATATTTTCTGGTCATATAAATATGGACACAACTGACTGTAGACATAAAATATATATATTTTTTTTACTTTCTCAAGATCAATATAAGATCAGAACATACTTGTTTTACTCCAGCATTAACCGTTTCTGCGCCAATGACGAGTATACTCGTTATAGCCCGCCAATCGAATAGCGCCAACAACGAGTAAACTCTTTGTTGTGATCGTTATTTCTTTTATTCGCTATTTCCATTCATAATTCATCCAGCAAGGCTCTGGGATAACCTGGCACTCTGTCTGAGATCGCAACGGCCCGATACCGCCACCTGGTGGTATTCGGCCGATGTTGCACTTACTTTCTGCAGGAAGCTTGGCTCTGTGCGTCAGTGAATGTTGTCCGGGCACAGTTGTTTTGTAACGTGGATCCAGATGAACAGTCAAGTGCATTGAATCGCCTTCGAGACGCAAGAATCAATATGCTTTTGGAGCTTTTGGCTTATGGCCAAACGGAAATACGATTTAGCAGATGGCAATCAAATAATCGGAATATTCTTTCTGCAGTCTCATCGGCTAGACTAGAGGTAAGAGCAATCTAATGTTAATTCCAGCTTGATTGTCCATTTCTATCATTGCAATCCATCTGATCAACGTATGCAGTTGTACTAACGAATGCCGTTATTGACAATCAATTAATCATAAACAACCCCCCCCCCCATTTCCTGCATGCATGATGGAACATAATATATACCGATCATATGCCAATGGATTAAGTATAATATGCATCGCGGCCTATAGCGTTATAGGAATGATCCTAGACCACTCTAAAACTATACTTATATTCACCACGGTATAAAACGACAATGTATGAATGTAAAAAATATTACTTTCACACGCCTTGAGGGATAGATACCCGATGTCGAATGGGCCATAGTATTGCAGATATAGCTATAATATTTAACATAAACAAGGTGAGCGACTCCCACCGTTTACAGCGCTGGCGGTAGCTACTATAGGATGCTGATATTGCGTGGCAGCTATTGTGTTAAGAAACATCACACAACATTAAACAAACCTTTTTATAAACAGGTCATGGTCAGATTTATTTATATAGCACATTTAAAAACAACAGAGGTTGACCACAATACAAGTGTTGCACAATACAAAGTACAACACTACTGTAAATACAATACAGGATGCACAATTTACACAAACAGAAATAGTACTGCAAACAGTACTACACATAACAATACAAATACAACAAAAAAATACAATATAAAATGCACAGTTAAAATAGAAGCACGGATGTACTTCTGAATGAAAAGCCAAATGAAATATATCGAATACAAATAAAAACTCATATTTACCTGTGGTGCCTCCGGCTTGGCCGACCGTCCATACTAACACAATTGGCAGTGTTAGCAAGTCGGCGAGGGTGGGTCCTGGTCGTTGTAAACAGCGACTCCTACAGTTCGCATGTGATAGTCTCCGCCCTCCCGGACCGACGGTAGGGGGTAGAGTGCGCAGCGACCAGGAAGGGGATTGGGAATTTGCATAATGACTAACATTGGGATGGTAGAAAAACGGAAAAAGAAGGGGAAAAAAGATTATTAAAAAAAAAAAAAAAAAAAAAATCATATTTACCTGTTTTCAGTCAATCAATCCTTTTTCGTTTATTTTTTCCCCTGTGGTGGGGCTTACCGTTTGTTTACGTTTGGACCACGTATCGGGCCTTTAAATCCACATTGACACTTCACTGCCCCCCCCCCTGTGGTTACTGTGTGTCCTACTGCGTCCCAGAGCTGGACGGATGAGTTCCTGGTGTGGGACCCAGAGGACTTCGATGAGGTGAAACAGGTCTCTATTCCCACCGCCAACGTATGGATGCCGGACATACTCATCAACGAGTTGTGAGTACAATGTACCACGGAGCATCCTGCACTGATGCAGAGCAAAGTATTGTTTACTCAAGGATTTATGTATTAGATTAGATTCAAATGTATTGTCATCATACAGCATAAGTACAGTACAAGGAAAATAAATTGGCATCTAACCAGAGTGCAACGGTAAGTGTAAAGTGCAATAGCAATATACAATGTACATACAGGGGATTAAACCAGAGTATAATATAAATGTTACTACTTAAATAATATAAATGAGTACTACTGAATTTGTATTTACAGATGAAAACTAGCTCATTAGCTAATTCTTGGCACATTTACATTGATGTGGAAACTGAAGATGGTGATTAATGTGCACTGTCCCTGGGTACAAAATAAATAGATACACTTAAACTTACTGAGTAATAATGCTAATCAGACGTATGTACAGTATGTACAGTGATACAGGTACAGTATAAAGACACTATGGTAGTAAGTAAGGCACACTGGCCAGCGGTATAACTATAGTAAGAGTAAGGGATATGTACAGATTTAGATAAAGTATACAGGTAGGCCTACAAAAAAGGGTTATACAAAAGCAACTCAATGTGATTTAAAACATTTGTCAACAACAACAACAACAACAACAACAACAACAACAACAACAACAACAACAAATGGTAAGTGGACTACATTTATATAGCGTTCTCCTAGTCTCCTGAACACAACTTATATTGTTTTAAAACGTATGCCCCATTCACTCACACATTCACGGCGGAGGCAACCATGCAAGGTGCCAACCTGCTCATCGGGGGCATTAGGGATTAAGTGTCTTGCTCAAGGACACTTTGACACACTTCTGGGAAGAGCCGGAATTTAACCGGGAACCTTCTGATTACTAGATGACCGCTCTACCTCCTGAGCCACTGCACACATATAGTATTACTACTACTACTACTACTACTATGATAATAATGATAATGATGGCGGCATGGTGGTGTAGTGGTTAACACTGTCGCCTCACAGCAAGAAGGTCCAGGGTTCGATTCCCGCTTGGGGACCAGGTTTCCATGATGCCAGTTACCCAGGTGGGGTATCTCCCAGGCCTTTCTGTGTGGAGTTTGCATGTTCTCCCCGTGCTCGCAAGGGTTTCCCCCCGATAAGATAAACCCACTGGAAAAACATGCACAACAACAGATCGCTAACGCTGTGGCGTCCTTGACGAAGACGGACAGGAGCACTTGGATTGGTCCCCTGGCGCGGCTCACGTTGACGCCTGTCTGCTCCCGGCTGCCCTTGGGGGGGAAAGACGACGGGATGGGTTAATCGCAGAGACTAATCGCATCGGCGATTCTAAAGAGACAATGCATGCGTGTGTGTTCCGGTGTGTGTGCTAAAAACTAACCGCTGTGTGTAACGCTAAAAAAAACATTGAGTGTCGTTGCATGCCGAATAAAGACCTCTGCAACAGGTCCTGCATTATTATATTATTATATAATAATGATAATAATAATAAATGTTTTGGGCAAGCTTGTAAATTGATTGTTTCACCAGGTACACAAATAGTTGACACTCAAAAATTGCAAAGAATTTAAATAAATCCACCCACTTGGGCGGCTGGGTGGCGCAGCGGACATTGCGCTCGTCACCAACGCAAGAGACACCGGGGGCGGGTTCGAATCAGGCTCTCGGCGTTGCCTCCGGCTTGGGCCAGCCGTCATACTGACTCAATTGGCAGAGTCAGCGGGTGGAAGTCGATGGGTGGTAATCTGGTCGTTGTGGACAGCGACTCCTACAGGTCGGTTGGGGGACGCCTGCACAGCAGAGACAGGAAAATGGCGGGGGGTAGTGTGAGCCTCCCACACGTTACACCTCGCCAATGAGAGTCCGCGCTGGCAGGTGAAAAGATGTGACAGGCTGCCTCCTCGTGTATCGGAGGGGACACGTGATGCAAGGCTTCTATCCTCCCTACAACCGACCAGTGGGGGGCATATGCAAGCAACGTTCAAAGACAGGGGAGGGGAGAATTGGAACCAGCAAATTGGGATGGGAGAAAATAGAAAAATAAGGAGAAAAAGTGGATAAAAAAATGTATACAAAAATCCACCCACTTAAAATATAAAATATAGAATTTTGTACGGATAGTCTTCTTCGGGGCAAAAGTGTCTCAGGAGGTAGAGCGGTCATCTGGTAATCAGCCGTTCCCCAGTTCGATTCCAGCTCCTTCCATGAGAAGCGTGCCCTATAGTGTCCTCCTTGTACAAGACAATTAACCCTCGACTGCTCCCGACGAGCAGGTCGGCACATCGCAGGGTCGCCTCTGCCGTCGGCGGCGGCGTGTGAATAATGTGACCGAACAGTGAGGCGGCACACAACAAGTTGTAAAACACTTGGGATATAAAAGCTCTATGCAAATGCGGTCCATTCACCATTCTCCCCCGCCGCCTCGTGTATCAGTCAGGCGGCCCCCGCCCGCAGTATACATCACTTGTGTGTATACAGAAAGACTCAGAAGGAGCTTCTATCCCCAGGCCATCAGGCTGCTAAACGAACAATAATCGCTAAACGAACAATAATCACTATGCAACAACCACCAAATGCACACAGCACACACACCCACACGCACACACACACTCACTCAAACAAACAACACACTGCAGCACCCACTCTCCACACTTAGATCACACAAACACACTTACACTTTATATTTATTGATAAAGGATTTGCACTACAACTCGTACACCTACTGTGAATTGTACCTAAACTGCACCTCGTCCATTTATGCCTTGCACTATATAGTATTGTATATTAGTACACTGCACAGTATTGTATATTGTATGGTAACTACGTCTACGAACATTGTACATATGTCTAAACTGAACACTGTGACCTCTTTTTTTTCTTCTAATTTTTACTATGTTTTTATTTCATACTTATCTTGTCATGCACAGTCTCTGGAGCGCAACAGTAAGAAGCATTTTGTACAAAAGTATTCTGTACTTCTGTATGACAACTATTAAAGAAACTTGAAACTTGAACTTGAATCACCGCTCTGCTCTTCCCCCCGCAGTGTGGACGTGGGGAAGTCTCCCGACATCCCGTTTGTCTACGTGAACCACGACGGACTGGTGCGTAACTACAAGCCCATCCAGGTGGTGACGGCGTGCACGCTCAACATCTACAACTTCCCCTTCGACGTGCAAAACTGCAGCCTCACCTTCCAGAGCTGGCTCCACACCAGTAAGTCATCATGTCTTATTGATCTACTGTCCCCTGGAGGGGGGGAGGGGGAGTACACAGATTGGTCCCGCCATTTTGTGTGTTAGTGTTAGCGTGACGGGCCATTCGCGCTATAGCTCCTCTCCTCTCTCTCTCTCTAGGCCCGAGAACCGTTTAGTTAGTACCTGGTATCGAACCCGGCGTAGTACCCGGTATCGAACCGCACGGGCCCCCCCCCCCCCCCGCGCTTGTCAGCACTTGATTTGGATGAAGGGCACAGCGCCGTATTTGTGAGAAGTGAGATTTAACAGACCTCTCCTCCAACTCCATTACATTAGTCACGACACACGGTATCTCGGGAAACCGCTCGCCCGGTTTAGAATGGAACGCGGGAGAATGATGTATCGCTCCGTCAGGTTCAAGGCGTTGCCATGTCAGGATTTTCCATTAATTAACAACAATGTAGCCGATACGGTCTTTAAAGGGGCACTTCACCCGAAAACAATGCTGATTTATATTGCGCAGAATCTCACACACAGTCAAAAAATAGTCTTGCACACATTCTCTAAATAGTTTTGCACACATTCATTTTGTTTAACGGTTAATTATAGAGAGTAAATTCATTTTAATATGGCCACCAGTGATGTCATTTGGGACATTGAAACCTTGTGTTGTGTTAATTACAGCTTAATGAAATGGAATGCAATGAAAGGAAGCAGTCTCTGTAAGACAAGGTATTGCTATTTTTTCATCTACATAATTTCATGGTGCTGTAATTAACAATTAACACATCACTTTTAATGTCCCAGATGACATCACTGGCGGCCATATTCCGACTCATTTACTCTCGATAACTCAGTCAAATTGAATGAACGTGTGCAAAACTGGTTTTGAGAGTGGCTCGGGAGGTAGAGCAGTCGTCTGGCAATCCAGAGGTTCCCGCTTCGATTCCCGCTCCCCTCGGGCATCAAAGTGTCCTTGAGCAAGACACATAACAGCTCCCGATGAGCAGGTTGGCACCTTGCATGGTTGCCTCCTCCGTCGGTGTGTGAACGTTTGAGTGAATGTGAGGAACACATTTTAGTTGTTTTTTAGATAAAAGTCCTATATAAATGCAGCCATTTATTAAAATGTTTTGGATGTGTGTGGGATTATGTGCAAAATGAATCAGCATTTATTTTTGGTGAAGCGCCCCTTTAAAGGGGAACTATCTTATAAATGGCCTTTTTCAGTGTTTAGCAGTGTTTCCTGGCTATGTGGACTTATATAGGATCTATGTCTCTAATTCTCATATTGGCGCATTCTTCCAATTCGCCCAAATAGTAAAAGAAATAGTAAAATAGTTCCCCTTTAAATTATTTAAAGCATTAAAATAAATTAATCTAGATTCATCTATGGAGTGAAAAATCTATTCACTCCATAGAAACTGAGAGAAACTGTATTCAAAGAAAGCTATTAAAATAGTCTTTGAATCTAAATATACTTTATTTGTGTTGATTTTACATTAATTCCATGATTTTACTCAAGTAAATATCTGTTACAAGCTTCGGTCTTAAGTAGAAAAATGCTATTTTTTATCTAGATTAATCTAGATTAATTACAGAAAACTGTGAGATTAATTAGTAAAAAAAAAATTTATCTATTGACAGCACAAAAAAATACAGTCTACAGAGAGCAGTGGACAGGTTTCGACCGTTTAGACCGCGTGGAAATCCTCCTCTCCTGGAAGGTGAGCCTCGTCTGATGAAACAGAACCACTTTCCCCCTCAGGTCTGTCCATCTCTGTGTGGTGTGGACCCAGTGGTCCACGCACAGTTCCTGGAAAAGCATGGTTATTTTAACCAGAAGAACAACAGAAACAGTTGATTTTTCCTTCTGCCTCCGGGGGGGGTGAACGTGTCGAGCAGCTTCCTGGGCTGTGGGTCCTGAGCGTGTTGTGGTCTATGGGAGTTGGTTCTCAGCCGTTTGGCCCCCAAGGCCCCTGTGTCCAAGTGGGTCCCCTCCCTCCCACCCCCACAGGAGACATGACAACCATGTCTGCCTGCCGTCATCACAACTCTGTCTGTACACAATCCTATACAATCGATCCAGCTTATTCCATTTGACCTCATAAAAAGCAAGAAAAGTGTTTTTGTATTTGTATAGCACCTGCAGCCCAAAATGCTTTACAGCACTAATGTAGACAAATAGATATACTGTAGGCATAAAATGAGCATACAATTGGCATAATTATAGACGGGCATAAAATGAGCAGAGAATTAACCTTACTGTCATGTCCTTGTCCTAATAAACTAACCTACACTGTAACACGCAACACTTTGATGAACATTGTTACTCAGCTGATAGAGTTGTACCCTTCTTACTGTCTTGTTGTACAGAACTTCAGAGCTTTGGATAAAAGCGTCAGCTAAATGACTAAATGTAAATGTAAATGTAATTCACTAAATGAAAGCCATACATGATGAAGTGCAGACATTAAAATGAGGGCAAAACAGACAGCAGTGTAATAAAATAGCTCTCAATTACAGTACATATTTACATAGACATAAAACACAGTCTACGGACAGTTCTCTCCATGCCCTGATGCAGTGACACAGCATGCACCATCCCTAGTGGCTAGCTGTGGTACTGTGGCTGTCAAATAAACTAAAACGTAAATTACAATTAAATAAACACGGTCCAAGGGCCACAACAAGGACCTCACATGCAGCACATAGGGGCAGTAAGACATATGGTGGACACTGTAGACTGTACATATATTTTATTATAGTCTCTGCATTTTGTCCGCAGTAAACGACATCAACATCACCCTCATGAGGAGCCCCGAGGACGTGAAGGAGGACAAGAGCCTCTTCATGAACCAGGGGGAGTGGGAGCTGCTCCACATCCTGTCCGCCTACAAGTCCTTCAGCCTGGACAACGACGACTACTACGCTGAGATGAAGTTCCACGTACGTTTGGGGGGGGGGGTTTAAAAGGTGCATTTCTTACTAATATTTCGATGATTTCAAGTTCAAGTTTCAAGTTTCTTTATTAGTTGTCATACAAAAATACCAGGGCTGTCAAAATTAATGCTTTAACTTTGGAGATTAATTTAAATTATTTAAATCGTTAAAATAAATTAATCTAGATTCATCTATGGAGTGAAAAATCGTCAATGTTCTGAACTTTCAGCAGTATATTTGCGTGTTCTTTTTTTTGCGAGAGAAACTGTATTCAAAGAAAGCTATTAAAATAGTCTTTGAATCTAAATATACTTTCTTTGTGTTGATTGTACATTAATTCCATGATTTTACTCAAGTAAATATATGTTACAAGCTTCGGTTTTAAGTAGAAAAATGCTATTTTTAATCTAGATTAATTACAGAAAACTGTGAGATTAATTAGTAAAAAAGATTTAATCTATTGACAGCACTAAAAAATACAGAATACTTTTACATGAAATGCTTTTTTCTGTTTTGCTCCTAAGAGTGTGAGATCATAGGACGCTTGGTTCATACACATACAGCTCATTATAGTAATATTCCACAATGTATTACATTTTAGACAATAGGCACAGAGAATAAAATCACCGGCATGCGCTTTGTTGATGCATGCAGGACTAGCCTTGAGACAAACGTATGCATATTCACCGCTGCAAACAGAGTGGCAGCCGACAACGCGGAAGTCTTGAAGTCAGGACCATGAGCGTTTCTATACCATAGGCATTAGTGGATGCCCCGCCCACTTGACGGGAGACCCCGCCCCCACCGTTGGCAGAGACACTGGGTTCCGAGCTCTTGTGAAAGCTTGTGTGCATAGATATATATAAACACTAGATGACTCACCCGCGCTGCTGGCCAACGGAGACCGACGTTGCCACAAGGCGGCCATCTTGCTGCAGGGCAGCACGCCCACTCACAACATGAATGTCTATAGTGCATGTACTATTGAAATAACCATAGCTTGCAAAATCTTCAACCGTTTGGTTTGTTAAAAACATCAGAGATGTAGTTATCATACTGCATACTTATAATGGACTTTCATAAAAAATCTTCCAAGCAAGAATCATAGCCACGTTAATAACGTTTGTAATAAACCAAACCGTTTGTAAATCCGTCAAGATTTCAGCGAGTTAAGAGTAGTTTTGTTTGTGCAGATCATTCACCTTAACTCATTCAGCGCCGGGGATTAGTCATGGGCCCTGTGGTCGCATTGCCAAACGTTAAAATATAGGACTGAGTCACCTTGTTTGTAGAGCTATAACTATATTCTATATTATAGCTATGGATACAATACTATGGCCCATTTGACATCACCTATCTTCCGTTCAAGATGCAAAAAAGAAAAAAATGTCCATCGATATGTTCCCGTTTTATACCGTGGTGAATATAAGTATGGTTTTAGAGCGGCCTAGGGTAATTCATGAAATCCTGAGTTAAAGCCCTATACGTCGATTCCACTATACACGTTGCCATGTCTTTCCTGTATACGCCATTGTCCCGAAATCAAATCTAGATCATACCTATTATGTCCATCATGAATGCATGAAAGGGGGGGGGGGGGGGTCGTTTCTGATAATTTGATTGTCAGTAACGGCATTCGCATTGAACACTAAAAACGCTTATCAGCCCGATCGGTACGAAAGCATTGAAGGATCAAGCAAAAATTTACATCAAATCGCCCTTACCTGTAGCCGGGAGTAATCCAAAAAGAATATTCCAATTGTTTGATCGCCATCTGGTATATCCAATGTCCATTTGCTCGACGGCATAATCCACCATAACATATGGATCAGGGATATTTGACGCGCTTCGATGGATCCGGGACAACCGTTCGCCCCGCCCAACAAGGAAAAATTAAACCCGAGACCTGGGGCCGTCCCACAGCCCAGGATACAATGTTAGAAAGGGTGCTCGATACCACCGTCTAGCGTGATACGGCCGGTATTGCACCTAGGCATTCTCAATGCGATTCCCAATGTTAACCCCGAGTCAGTGGGCCTGTAATGAATAGAAATATCGAATAAAAGAAATAACGATCAAATAACGAGTATACTCGTTGTTGGCGGGGAATGAGTTAACAGAATAGTCCACCGAAGCAAGATGGCCGCCCGTGAACTACGCTGGAGACTCCGCCTTGAGCCATCTAGTGTTTATATATATCTATGCTTGTGTGTACAAAGGCCAAGTGTACAAAGCACAGCCCAATGCCAAATGATAGCTTCCTACTGCTACCACTAGGGCTACTCGATTATGGCAAAAAAATCATAATCACAATTATTTTGATTGATGAAATCACAATTATTAAACACAATCACTCATTGATTTGAGAACATCACATGTCGACTGAATTTGTTTTAACTTTCTTCTCTACCAAAGGCTGCCTTTCTGTCATCTTCTACGAGTTACCAAATATTAATTTTAAATTAGCCGCCGATGCTAGCAGAAATATTATTATTATATATTATTATTATTATTATTATTATTATTATTATTATTATTATTATTATTATTATTATTATTATTATTATTATTATTATTATTATTATTATTATTATTATTATTATTATTATTAATTATTATTATTATTATTATTATTATTATTATTATTATTATTATTATTATTATTATTATTATTATTATTATTATTATTATTATTTTAATAAATTATTATTATTATTATTATTATTATTATTATTATTATTATTATTATTATTATTATTATTATTATTATTATTATTATTATTATTATTATTATTAACACCACCAAATAGCGTTTAGAATTTTGTACACTGATGCAGAATCGGGTAGAAGCGGGTCTTTGAACATGAGAAACAAGTTCATCATTTGTACTTGAATACACGTGGGTTAAATAAGTCATAGCCTCAATATACTCGACATCGTTCTCCTTCATCTTTCAGTACCTCACAGGGAGTTACTGCGAGGTGCATAGTGCAAAAGAGTCGTCATTATAATATAGCGGTCGGGGAACACGCCCCTCACCTTGACATGCAAGTCCTCATTAAAAACACTGATGCATCAAAGATATAACACAGGACCACCTATAGGTCACAGAGTTCAACCCGACACATTCACATTGTGGATCATTGTGCGTGCATGATGCTTATTTGGCCAAAACTCCAAAGCAGTACTTTTGAGATGTGAATACTGGTGAGTTATATATAACCACATGTTCTATACATGAAATATTAACTCGGCTTCACAGGAAGTGGGACGTGTGCCGTGCGTTTAGATCACCTAGAGTTCAAGGGGGCATAGCAGATTGGAACACCTCTGTGGTGCTCTTGGCTTGACAACCACACTAGTGGTTCGCAAACCTTTTGACGTCAAGGACCCCCAAATAGACATGCAAGGGACCCCCATCTGAGAGGATATTTGAGAACTATTGGCCTATACACAACGCTGCAAAAAAGACAAGAAAGCCTTGAACCTCCAATTCTGTTCATTTTCGTGTTTTTACTTGAAAGTTGTTATTTGTGTTGTGAGCCGGTTTCATGACCCTTATAGGACCAAGGTCTTTGATCAAATGTTGTCGGGTGAAACTGGATACAAATGGTTTTCGCCTGACAACAGCAATATGATTTACACCAGTGCTTGATTCTGTGTTTACACACTCAAAGATGTGAATCGGTCTCCTAAATTGGTATTATTGCTTGTAACAACTGGAACAACAGCCACAATAGATACGTCAATAGGGACCTTGCACAGATTGTAGTTTGTGTAGTTCTCATTCTTCCAGCATGGTTGTCTGTAACCATTGCATTTATATTTCATATATCTTTTACCGCCTTTATAAATAATTGAGAAAGGACAAAATGGTGACACAGATTGGTGGCAGATTTGTCTCTTAGTTTGAATACACCCAGGCCTAAAACAGTGCACTAGCAGATGTATATAACCCCAACCTTATAACACCACTAGCTAGCATAGTAACAGATTTGTCTCTTTAGTTTGAATACACCCTGGCCTATAGCACCACTAAATAGCATGGTTCGATGTGTAGATAACACACTGATCTATAACATCAGTAGCTAGCACAGTAGCAGATTTGTCTCTTTAGTTTGAATATATGTAACGGTTGTGACATCGTCACCTTAAACTTCGATGCCCCGAGGGAGTTTCGAACACGGGTCTCCCACGCTGCTGGGCAACAGCACAGACCGCTATACCAAGAAGTGAACTCACTGCTTTGTAACGTGTCTATGTGCCTTTTGAGGGTGAGAGTGAGTTTAACCCGTAGCACCGCTACTGGACCCAGTCACTTCACAACATCGGGAGTCCATCGTGACTGCGCTTCACGGTACCATCCGTTACATACATACAGTACTGGCCCACAACACCACCAGCTACCATTAATTACAGGATTTGTAATTAATTAATCTAATTAATCGCATTTTAATCGCATAACTATTTTAGGCCTGATATTCTATATTCTATAATCGTATTTCAAATTGCATGTGTGCGAATGGCAGAATTCAGTACTGTATCTACAAAACCTTCTGTTTAATCATCTTCCCTTTATTTATTTGCTTAGATTTTTCAGGTCTGGTCAATTTTAGCATGGTGTTATTCACAGTCAAAGATAAAAACAATAAAAATTAAAAATTTAATTGATATTCTCATTTGGTTCATTACAATTTACTCAAGCCTAGTAACAGACTATGTATTTCTGAATACATTCCCTGAGATCCATAGACGTCCCTAGAATCAGATACCAAGAACATGCAATTGGACCATTTAAAAAAAAAACTTCTATAAATGTTTATTCGACGTTCTTATGGAATGAATGAGATAAAAAATAAAAATAAAATTTATAAAAAATAAAAATAACGATTTTTTTTAATTAATTTTGCGTACATTTTCATAACGCGATAATTTGCTGTGTAATTAATTAATCTAATTAACGCAATAAACTCACAGCCCTAGTATATCCCTAACATCACCAGCTAGCATGATAGCAGGTTTACAGTATATAATTCTAACACTATAATGATAGCAGGTATATAATCCTAACCCTATGACATCACCAGCTAGCATGACAGCAGGTTTACAGTATATAATCCTAACCCTATAACATCACCAGCTAGTGTAACGGGTGTAAAACTCACTCCCCAGAGACATCCAAACTGAGCGCTTAGAAGGGAATTCCTTTCTTGGCGCAGCAGTTTGTGATGTCGCCCGCAGTGCGGACGCCTGGGGTTCGACTCCCACTCAAGGCATGGTCGAATTCGTGGCAGGGGCGAGTTGCCTCTGTTACACTGGTGCCGTGACCCGGATGCCTTGGGTGGTGTGAGTTTAGAGGGGGTGAGTGTAACGGGTGTAAAACTCACTCCCCAGAGGCATCCAAACTGAGCGCTTAGAAGGGAATTCCTTTCTTGGCGCAGCGGTTTGTGATGTCGCCCGCAGTGCGGACGCCTGGGGTTCGACTCCCACTCAAGGCATGGTCGAATTCGTGGCAGGGGCGAGTTGCCTCTGTTACACTAGCATGATAGCAGATTTAGTTTGAATACACATAAGGCATGTATGTATGTATGTATGTATGTATGTATGTAGGCTATGTATGTATGTAGGCTATGTATGCATGTATGTATGTAGGCTATGTAGGCTATGTATGTATGTATGTATGTATGTATGTATGTATGTATGTATGTAGGCTATGTATGTGTGTATGTATATATGTATGTATGTATGTATGTAGGCTATGTAGGCTATGTATGTATGTATGTATGTATGTATGTATGTGTATGTATGTATGTATGTATGTAGTAGGCTATGTATGTATGTATGTATGTATGTATGTATGTATGTATGTATGTATGTATGTATGTATGTATGTATGTATGTATGTATGTATGGATTGATTGATTGATTGATTGATTGAAAAGTTTATTAACAGATTGCAGAATGGGTACAGTACAGTACAGCTCAATACATACAATTGTTAAGAGGATGCAGACCTGAGAAAGACTTTCGTCTTGTTTCCATCAGGGTCCCCCATTTTCAATTCATCATATGACACACATGACATACAGATAGACAGTACTGCTACATCTATACATTTATGACATACCAGATTTTCAAATACAGTACTGTTTGTGATACTAAAAAAATCCAGAAGAAGAGTGTATATACATTTGACATAGAAACTGTGCATTGGGGGAGGTTGGGTAGGTGGGGTTGGGTAGGGGGGGGGGGGGCACTGTACATTGGAATACTGACATTATGTATGTATGTATGTATGTATGTATGTATGTATGTATGTATGTATGTATGTATGTATGTATGTATGTATGTATGTATGTATGTATGTATGTATGTATGTATGTATGTATGTATGTATGTATGTATGTATGTATGTATGTATGTATGTATGTATGTATGTATGTATGTATGTATGTATGTATGTATGTATGTATGTATGTATGTATGTATGTATGTATGTATGTATGTATGTATGTATGTATGTATGTATATGTATGTATGTATGTATGTATGTATGTATGTTATGTATGTGTGCAATAATGTTTTGCCCTTTTCTGTTTTGTCTGTCTACTTCCCACATAATGCTCTCAAATACCACTGCTCGATATTCATAAAAAGAAAAACGACTACTGTCCCTGTAAAAACTACAATTCCCAGGTGGTGATACGTCGGCGGCCATTGTTCTACACGGTGAACCTCCTCCTGCCCAGCATCTTCCTGATGGTGATGGACATCGTGGGCTTCTACCTGCCGCCCGACAGCGGCGAGAGGGTTTCCTTCAAGATCACCCTGCTCCTCGGCTACTCCGTCTTCCTCATCATCGTCTCGGACACGCTGCCCGCCACCGCCATCGGAACGCCGCTGATAGGTGGGGATGAGTAGGGATGTCCGATATTATCGGCCTACCGATATTATCGGTCTACCGATATTATCGGCCGATATTGGCATTAAAATGTGATATCGGAAAATATTGGTATCGGTTTTCAAAAAAAAGAAAAAAAAATCTTTTACATTTCTATAACCTTTATTTACCCAGGCAAGCAAGTAAGAACAAATTCTGATTTTATTTATTGTCAAAAGTATGCATAATGTTGTGTTAATTCCAAAACAAGAGATATGTAATGTTAATTACCTGAAATTATTCAGTTTTTGGGGGGGGGGGGGGGGGGGGGCCCTGCATATATCGGTATCGGTTGATATCGGTTGATATCGGTATCGGAAATTAAGAGTTGGACAATATCGGTATATCGGTATCGGTAAAAAAGCCAATATCGAGCATCCCTAGGACGAGTCATCGACAGTGATGCCACAGATTACTTGTAAAAAGAATGTGATTACTGATTACTCCTTTAAAAAGTAATCTAGTCACTTTACTGATTACTTGATTATCAAAGTAACTTAGTTACTTTGAAAGTAACTAGGTTACGAAGTCATTGTCGTCCCCCCTGCTGCTGCCACAACATAAGAATGACAACAGTTTTTTATTTTTTTTATAAATAATGCTTTATTGAAAGTGCATAATGTCATAAATCATGATCGGCTGCTCAGACAGGTCATCATGAGACGCCATCAGCCATCAGGCCATATAAGGTCACAGCTGTCCACTGCTCAGGCACTCTAGGACAGTGGTTCCCAAACGAAAAATAAAATAGAAAATGTATATATAATTTTAATAAAAAATGTAATTGTAAAACCGTTGTGTAATATAAAACATGGTATTATAGTTTGTTATTCTCTCAAATTAGGCTCATCGTCATTATGGGTAAATTATGAGATAGTAACTAAATAGTAACGCACAGCCACTTGGAAAAGTAACTGTAATCAGATTACTGGCTTGTAAAAAGTAACGAGTTAGATGACTATTTACTGAAAAAAGTAATCAGATTAGAGTAACTAGTTACTTAGTAACTACTAGTTACTGGCATCACTGGTCATCGAGTCCTGGAGGCTGGAGGACTAATTTATTTGTCCCCCCTTGCAAGAATGTATCATTGTAGATTGATGGTCAACACGCCAACATTATAGGAAATGCACTTACTGTAAGAGTCAGACAAGAAGATAGATACCAATGTCCTCTCTGTGTGTTCAGTAAGCCTAGCTTTGCACAAATTAATGGAAGTGGATACGGACCACTAGCCTAGCTTAAAACAGAGATGTGTTTTAGGCCAATAGCTAGGCTAGCTGGTCCGTATAGGCTTCCATTAATTTGTGCTAAGCTAGGCTAGCTTGCAGCCGCATAGCTTTCTACTGAACGTACAGAGAGTAAATTGGTATCTATCCTCTAGTCTGCCTCTGTGGAAGATGGTACAGTAAGTGCACTTCCCATAGTCGGCGTGTTCCTTCATCGCGGCTGCTGTGATCCTACATGTGCCCTGCTCCAGGTGTGTACTTCGTGGTGTGCATGGCGCTGCTGGTGATCAGCCTCACGGAGACGGTGCTGATCGTGCGTTTGGTCCACAAGCAAGACCTCCAGCTCCCCGTGCCGCCGTGGCTCAAACACCTGGTTCTGGAAAGAGCCTCCTTTCTGTTCTGTGTCCACACCAAGCGCCGTCTCTGCTGCCCCCTGCTGGCCTCCCAGAACTCTGACCTGGAGCATTACAAGGACAACACCTACGGGACAGGTGAGGTATGACAGGGACGGGGACAGGTGAGGTATGACAGGGACGGGGACAGGTGAGGTATGACAGGGAGGGGGACAGGTGAGGTATGACAGGGACGGGACAGGTGAGGTATGACAGGGACGGGGACAAGTGAGTTATGACAGGGATGGGGACAGTTACAATAAGAGAGGATTGAGATAGGAGACAATTAAGATGAAACAGGATTCAGATGGGAGACAGTTAAGATGAAACAGGATTCAGATAGGAGACAGGTAAGATAAGAGGATTCACATAGGAGACAGTTAAGATAAGAGGATTCAGATAGGAGAGAGTTAAGATAAGAGGATTCACATAGGAGACAGTTAAGATAAGAGGATTCACATAGGAGACAGTTAAGATAAGAGGATTCAGATAGGAGACAGGTAAGATAAGAGGATTCACATAGGAGACAGTTAAGATAAGAGAGGATTCAGATAGGAGACAGTTAAGATAAGATGATTCACATAGGAGACAGTTAAGATAAGAGGATTCAGATAGGAGACAGTTAAGATAAGAGGATTCAGATAGGAGACAGTTAAGATAAGAGAGGATTCAGATAGGAGACAGTTAAGATGAAACAGGATTCACATAGGAGACAGTTAAGATAAGAGGATTCAGATAGGAGACAGTTAAGATAAGAGAGGTTTCAGATAGGAGACAGTTAAGATAAGAGGATTCAGATAGGAGACAGTTAAGATAAGAGGATTCAGATAGGAGACAGTTAAGATAAGAGGATTCAGATAGGAGACAGTTAAGATAAGAGGTTTCAGATATGAGACAGTTAAGATAAGAGAGGATTCAGATAGGAGACAGT
>NC_140172.1:155499143-155572029 GCF_963971535.1 Notolepis coatsorum | reverse complement strand
GATTCAGATAGGAGACAGTTAAGATAAGAGGATTCAGATAGGAGACAGTTAAGATAAGAGGATTCAGATAGGAGACAGTTAAGATAAGAGGTTTCAGATAGGAGACAGTTAAGATAAGAGAGGATTCAGATAGGAGACAGTTAAGATAAGAGGTTTCAGATAGGAGACAGTTAAGATAAGAGAGGATTCAGATAGGAGACAGTTAAGATAAGAGGTTTCAGATAGGAGACAGTTAAGATAAGAGGATTCAGATAGGAGACAGTTAAGATAAGAGAGGATTCAGATATGAGACAGTTAAGATAAGAGGAGTCAGATAGGATACAGTTAAGATAAGAGAGGTTTCAGATAGGATACAGTTAAGATAAGAGGATTCAGATAGGAGACAGTTAAGATAAGATTATTCAGATAGGAGACAGTTAAGATAATATGTTTCAGATAGGAGACAGTTAAGATAAGAGGTTTCAGATAGGAGACAGTTAAGATAAGAGGATTCAGATATGAGACAGTTAAGATAAGAGGAGTCAGATAGGATACAGTTAAGATAAGAGAGGTTTCAGATAGGATACAGTTAAGATAAGAGGATTCAGATAGGAGACAGGTAAGATAAGAGGATTCACATAGGAGACAGTTAAGATAAGAGAGGATTCAGATAGGAGACAGTTAAGATAAGATGATTCACATAGGAGACAGTTAAGATAAGAGGATTCAGATAGGAGACAGTTAAGATAAGAGGATTCAGATAGGAGACAGTTAAGATAAGAGGATTCAGATAGGAGACAGTTAAGATGAAACAGGATTCACATAGGAGACAGTTAAGATAAGAGGATTCAGATAGGAGACAGTTAAGATAAGAGGATTCAGATAGGAGACAGTTAAGATAAGAGGTTTCAGATAGGAGACAGTTAAGATAAGAGAGGATTCAGATAGGAGACAGTTAAGATAAGAGGTTTCAGATAGGAGACAGTTAAGATAAGAGAGGATTCAGATAGGAGACAGTTAAGATAAGAGGTTTCAGATAGGAGACAGTTAAGATAAGAGGATTCAGATAGGAGACAGTTAAGATAAGAGAGGATTCAGATATGAAACAGTTAAGATAAGAGGAGTCAGATAGGATACAGTTAAGATAAGAGAGGTTTCAGATAGGATACAGTTAAGATAAGAGGATTCAGATAGGAGACAGTTAAGATAAGATTATTCAGATAGGAGACAGTTAAGATAAGATGTTTCAGATAGGAGACAGTTAAGATAAGAGGTTTCAGATAGGAGACAGTTAAGATAAGAGGATTCAGATATGAGACAGTTAAGATAAGAGGAGTCAGATAGGATACAGTTAAGATAAGAGAGGTTTCAGATAGGATACAGTTAAGATAAGAGGATTCAGATAGGAGACAGTTAAGATAAAGGGTGGCTGAGTGGCGCAGTGGGCAAGGCGCTCGCCACTAACGCAGGAGACGCTGGGTTCGAGCCCAGCTCTCTGCGTTGCTACCGGCTTGGCCGGCCGTCATACTAACACAATTGGCAAGTGTTAGAGGGTGGGAAAGCCGGTGGGTGGGGATTGGACGTTGTGGACAGCGACTCCTACAGGTTGGTTGGGTGACGCCTGTACGGCGGAAACAGGAAGTATCGGGGGGGCAGCGTGAGCCTCCCACGCGTTACTCCTCGCCACTGAGGATTCGAGCTGCTGCGGTGAAAAGATGCGACAGGCTGCCTCCTCGTGTACCGGAGGGGACACGTGATGCAAGGCTTCTATCCTCACTACAGCCGACCAGTGGGGGGCATGGTCTAGCAACGTTCAAGACAGGGGAGGGAAGAATTGTTATCACGAAATTGGGATGGGAGAAAAATTGAAAAATAAGGAGAAAAAGTGGACAAAAAAAAAAGGAGACAGTTAAGTTTCAGATAGGAGACAGACAACAACACACGCTAACCCCCCCCCCCCCCCCCCCCCCCCCCGCCCACACAGCTCAGTGCACGCTGCATCACACCTGCGAGATCGGCCGAGGGGGCGGCGGCGGACACCACGGCGGCGACCGGGACCGGGACGTTGTGGGCGGGATGGGCTTGGGCCTGGGCCTGGCCCCCTCCAGAGACCCCGCCCCTCCCGTCATGGACAACATCCTGCAGGAGGTGACCTCCATACGCCACTTCCTGGACAAGAGGGACAGGGCGCGGGACATCGCCAAGGAGTGGCTGCAGGTGGGCTACGTGCTGGACGTGCTGCTGTTCCGGGTGTACCTGGTGGCCGTGGTGGCCTACAGCATCACGCTGGGCACGCTGTGGTCCGTGTGGCAGAACGTGGGCTGAGGAGGAGGAGGAGCCGACGCGGAAGAGAGAAGGCTGAGATAGGGATGTACCGATATTATCGGCCGATATTGGCATTAAAATGTGATATCGGAAATTATCGGTATTGGTTTTTAAAAAAAAAATATTTACATTTATTTCACCTTTATTTATCCAGGCAAGCAAGTAAGAACAAATTCTGATTTTATTTATTGTCAAAAGTATGCATAATGTTGTGTTAATTCCATGACAAGAGAGATGTAATGTTAACCCTGCATATATCGGTATCGGTTGATATCGGTATCGGAAATTAAGAGTTGGACAATATCGGTATATCGGTATTGGTAAAAAAGCCAATATCGAACATCCCTAGGCTGAGACTTAACCCTCGAGTCACCCTTGTTGTCACAGTTCTGGTCAAATGGGTTGTTAGGGTTAGGGTTTTCTTCAAACGTGTGTTTGTGGATAGCGTTGGCTATATTTGATGTATTATGCCAAAAAAAGTTGCTCAGTATCACATCTTGGACTCACATTACAATAACCCATGTTTTATTTAATTTTTTAAGCAATCACTAGCGCGTGAACAACAAGTGTCACACCTTTCACCCTATAGTCGCAGAACTGGACAGGTTAGGGTTAGGGTTAGGGTTAAAGGTATCCAATGGAGTTTCTAGTTGGTGAAATCCGTGCTTAAGTAAGTAAGTAAGTAAGTAAGTAAGTAAGTAAGTAAGTAAGTAAGTAAGTAAGTAAGTAAGTAAGTAAGTAAGTAAGTAAGTAAGTAAGTAAGTAAGTAAGTAAGTAAGTAAGTAAGTAAGTAAGTAAGTAAGTAAGTAAGTAAGTAAGTAAGTAAGTAAGTAAGTAAGTAAGTAGTGGCTCCAAAGTGCTGTACATATAAACGGTACTATAATAAAACACAGCAAAAACAAGGTAAAAACTGTAAAAACAAGGGTATCCAATGGAGTTTCTGACCACTAGTTGATGCAATTGTCCCTATAGTAAGTACGTACGTTTTATTTCTAAAGCAACTGTAGTTGCACCAAGCGCTGTACATATAAACAGCAGTATAATAAAACATGTTAAAGAAAGCAATACAAATATGACAAATATAACAACAAGTAGGATTAAAAAAAGAAGACATTGAAAAACAGGTAGGTTTTTAACCTGGATATAAAGGCAGACAGCGGGGGGCCGGTATCTCAGCTTTGGGGCAGCAACTAACTTCAAAGGCACGGTCGCCCTTAGTGCACAGTAGGAGAAAAGGGGTCCCCGAAGATTGTGTATCACATGTTCTTCCAGAACGAGCACAGAGGAGGGGGGGGGGGGGGGGGGGGGGTGACGTAGAACACCAAGAGGCGTGTGGACACGCCCCTGTGCTTCAGATTTATTGGTCTATATCTATATGATCCTCCTCGAAATCTAACAAGCTAACTGGCTGTCAATAAAAGGAGGTCAGGCTCATTACAACTTCACCAAAACCAAAAGTAAGTATATATGAGGTAGGAAACATATTCAGCTTGTAGACTACAGAACAACAACAGGTTATATGAGGTAGGAAACATATTCAGCTTGTAGACTACAGAACAACAACAGGTTATATGAGGTAGGAAACATATTCAGCTTGTAGACTATAGAACAACAACAGGTTATATGAGGTAGGAAACATATTCAGCTTGTAGACTACAGAACAACAACAGGTTATATGAGGTAGGACATGTATTCAGCTTGTAGACTACAGAAAAACAACAGGTTATACGAGGTAGGACATGTATTCAGCTTGTAGACTACAGAACAACAACAGGTTATACGAGGTAGGACACGTATTCAGCTTGTAGACTACAGAACAACAACAGGTTATACGAGGTAGGACACGTATTCAGCTTGTAGACTACAGAACAACAACAGGTTATACGAGGTAGGACATGTATTCAGCTTGTAGACTACAGAACAACAACAGGTTATACGAGGTAGGACATGTATTCAGCTTGTAGACTACAGAGAACGATGTATTTCGGTGTTATATAAAATGAGCTGTTTACCTGAAAACTCTGTTGGATACCTTTAACGAACGATCGATACCTTTAATGATCCAGGATTGGTGAGAGTCTCTGAATCCATAGTATTCCATTACATCATCATCATCATCATCATCGCAGACACCTTGGTAGGCAAACAGCAGATGATTGTAATTGCATATCAGACGACACTTACTGTATTAAATGACGACCGTGGACAATGACGGCGTTGTGTGCCACATTGATATGAAAGGTATGACTACAGCTATGAGAACAGACTGGACACTTTAGCGATGGTGAAGACTGGTGGTCAGAATGTCTCTGTGAACTTAAAGCTAGTGTAACGGATGTCTATCCACAGTCACAAGGGACTTGTGTAGTGAAGTGGCTGTGGACGTTAAGCGGTACTGCAAGTTAAACTCACTCCCCCTTAAAAGGCATCCAGACCCATTACTTAGAAGTAGGGATGCTCGATATTGGCTTTTTTACTGATACCGATATTCCGATATTGTCCAACTCTTAATTTCCGATACCGATACCGATATCAACCGATACCGATATATGCAGAGTTTCCCCCCAAAAAACGTAATAATTTCAGGTAACTAATAATTTCACTGGATGCATTCAAAAGGCTTTATTTTTTTTTCTTTTTTTTTTGTCTTTTTCCCCCTCCATTTTTCCTCCGATTTTTCTCCCATCCCAATGTTAGTCGTATGCCAATTTCCAGTCCCTTCCTGGTCGCTGCGCTTTACCCCCCACAGTCAGATCATTTGGGAGAGTGGAGGCTACCACGTGCTTCCTCCGACACACGTCCAGCCAATCACCGCTTCTTTTCACCTGGCAGCGCGGATTCTCATTGAGAGGGCGTAGCGTGTGGGAGGACCACACTATCCCCCTCACGTCCAATCCGCGCTTAGCAGGCGCCCCGACCGAACTGTAGGAGTCGCTGTTTACAACGACCCGGACCCACCCCGCCAGCTTCTCCCACCCTCTGATACAGCCAATTGTATCAGTGCAGACGGCCAGCCAAGCTGGTGACAACCCCGGAGCTGTGAGCTGGATTCGAACAGGCGAACCAAGCTCACAGCTCCGGGGCTGGTGACGAACGCAATCTCCGCTCGACCACCTAACCGCCCATTCAAAAGGCTTTCTAAATGTAAGCATTATCTGTGCAAAATATGATCATTAAAAAAGTAAAAATTAACATTACATATCTCTTGTTGTTGAATTAAACCAACATGCATACTTTTGACAATAAATAAAATAAGAATTGGTTCTTACTTGCTTGCCTGGGTAAATAAAGGTTAAATAAATGTAAAAAAAAAGAAAAAATAATTGTTATTGTTTTTTTGTTTTTTTTTTTCGATACCGATATTTTCCGATATCACATTTTACTGCCGATATCGGCCGATAATATCGGACATCCCTACTTAGAAGTGAATTCACCTCTTGGTACAGTGGTCTGTGATGCCGCCCGCGACGCGGGAGACCGGGGTTCAACTCCCACTCGGGGCGATCCCTTAACAGGGGTCAAATCTGAAAAACAACGCAGAGCGATACGAGACCGGCTACACTAGAATCTGTAACGCTGTCTCTAGGCAAAAGAGCCCCGCTCCGGTATTGTAATCTGGGGAGGGGTTTCTACTGCTGGTCACACCTCAGGTTCTGCCAAGAGAGGTCTGGAGACATTCACAGTGTAATGAGTTACTACATTTACATTTTTACATTTATATTTTAGTCATTTAGCTGACAACACTTTTATCCAAAGCGACTTACAGATTGTGAACGATAAGTCAGCAGGAAGGATGCACCTCTGGCAGCTACGAGTCAGTGGCATAGTTCCTCAACTAGTGTTGAACTTGAGTGTTACACTCTGAATGCACAGTACAGTAGTATAGACCTATTAGCCTGATAGGTATAGTAGTATAAGTAGTAAGGTAGTAAGGTACATAATAGTAAAAGACAGTATGATCAAACCCACTCATCAGACCAAAACAAATATGTTCTAACAATTTGCAATACCAAGCGGGGCTCTTTAAACCCGGAGGTCGCTGTTTGACGACGGCATTACAGATTCGGCCTTTAAAAGAGTAGCATTTTATTACACTCGGTACAATGTGATGAAAATACGTGGTGTTTGTAAATCCAGTCAGTCCATCTATAGCTACATACTATAACGTATGGATAATAGAAACTACAACAGAGCAATTGTCGTCGTCTAGAGATCACACCGAGTAGCTTTCCACTTAACGCTTAACCTTTAATGTTTCTTGTCTATATGCATATTTTCATGAGCTTATAATCCTGGAGAAATGAAGTGAGATGTAACGGTTGTATTTAGCGACAGTATTGTAATCACATTTTAATTTGAGGTTCAAAGGCACATTTGAACCTAATTCTAATACTGTGTCTGGATAATTATGCCAGTTTTTCCTGCTCTACATTTGCTTATTATATTGAGAGAGAGAGAGAGAGAGAGAGAGAGAGAGAGAGAGAGAGAGAGAGAGAGAGAGAGAGAGAGAGAGAGAGAGAGAGAGAGAGAGAGAGAGACAGACAGACAGAGACTTGTCAACACTTGCATTGCTGGCATCAGACCACATAGCCAAGGTTTCAACGGAGCCCTTGAACGGAATGTTTAGAATGTCCATTTTTCCTCCATCTTGGAAGAAACAATGGTTGCCATTTGCTGATATATGAGATGTACATCAATAAAAAGATATAATACATCTGCGTCTTCTTATTGGATCTTATTGTGAATAAGTCACAGTAGAATAGTAACATCATGCTTTCCCAGTGTTCTACCTACTCCACAGCTGCACAGTAACTAGGCGTTTTCTTTTGAAAGTGGTTGCCAATGGTTACAGGCAGCCATGTTGGAAGAAAGAGAGCTACACAAACATTCCATGCAAGGCCTAGAAGAGACAGATACAAGCAAGCTATGACTACACGAGTGAAGTATAGACACGCATACTGTAGTGTAGGGACCATAGGGTAATTACATGTAAAAACTCAATTAAATTGGAGAAAATACTATAATAATAATAATAATAATAATAATAATAATAATAATAATAATAATAATAATAATAATAATAATAATAATAATAATAATAATAATAATAATAATAATAATAATAATAATAATAATAATAATAATAATAATAATAATAATAATAATAATAATAATAATAATAATAATAATAATAATAATAATAATAATAATAATAATAATAATAATAATAATAATAATAATAAATAAATAAATAAATAAATAAATAAATAAATAAATAAATAAATAAATAAATAAATAAATAAATAAATAAATAAATAAATAAATAAATAATAATAATAATAATAATAATAATAATAATAATAATAATAATAATAATAATAATAATAATAATAATAATAATAATAATAATAATAATAATAATAATAATAATAATAATAATAATAATAATAATAATAATAATAATAATAATAATAATAATAATATATTACATTTGTAGGGCCGCTTTATATTTGTGGAACAAATCTCAAGGCGCTACAGTGTAGAAGAACATAAAAACTAGTATGTAGAGTAAAAATAACATAAAGCAAGTAGTATGTAGAGTAAAAAGAACATAAAACAAGTAGGGCTAAAACTAGTAAAAGAGTAAAAGAACACGTGTGGAGCTAAAACTAGTAAAAGAACATATGTGTGGGGCTAAAACTAGATAAAAATCAACTAAATACGCTATTAAAAAGACGTGTTTTGAGGCCCTTTTTAAAAGCATCCACGGATGCTGTGATGCTCTCAGATGATCAGGGAGAGCATTCCACAGATGGTATTCCGATGTAATCTATAGTTATCTGAAAATGACTGGTTGGAACAAGAAGCCCTCACCGTCCATTCCGGAGGGGTTCGGGTTATTATTGAAGTTCTACTGTATCAGATCTCTCATAATTGCTTCGTACTGTATAGCGGTGAGATTATGATCAATGGTAGAATGCCGAAATTCTCAGCCAAAAAAATAATAACTTGTGCTGTTATCATTAATTAACAAGAAAGTTACATTTCACAATGGCCCAGGGTGCAATACATCACGCCGGCCACTTGATGGAGCAATGTCCCACCATATCAGCCCCCCCCCCCATGACACTGAACTGGATTTCAGAGTCCTTTCCCATCGATGGCCTTAGCCTGGAGACAGGAGGACCTAATGGGCAGACTGTACCTAATGGCCAGACTGTAAAGATGTTTACCTTGCTAAAACGGCTTTAGAGGGGGGAGCCTGGATCACTTAAGTGATATTGACTACCTCCATAGTTAAAGTAGAAATCTTTTGCAGTAAACGAGAGCCTCAGAGCGATGGTAATCCATTAGAGACTCGCTACGCCGGCTCGCACGCCGTGGTCAGGTGACAATTAGACTGCTTCAAAATGGGAACGGGCACTCTTATTTAAAGGATAAAGGCCGTGGTGTAATTAAACGTCTTTCCCCCCGTCGTCAACATCAGCCATCATGAAAAGACCAAAACCCAACGAGGCATTTCTCCTATACTTCCTCCTCCTACACACCATCCAGCCAACGCATTAACATTACATTTACATCTGGTCATTCAGCTGACGCTTTTATCCAAAGCCACTTACAGATTGTGAACAACAAGTCAGCAGGAGGCAGGGGGGGCACCCCTGGCAGATAAGGGTCAGTGGCATTTGTTCGTAAAATTGGTGTCGAGCTTGAGTGTGTTTTTGATTGATTGATTGATTGAAAACTTTATTAACAGATTGCAGAATGGGTACAATACAGTACAGCTCAATACACACAATTGTTAAGGGGATGCAGACCAGAGAAAGACTTTCGTCTTGTTTATATCAGGGTCCCCCATTTTCAATTAATCGGGACATATATGACATACATGACATAAGATACAGATAGACAGTACTGCTACATCTATACATTTATGACATACCAGATTTGCAAATACAGTACTGTTTGTGATATAAAAAGAGTCAAAAAAAGGGAGTATATACATTTGACGTGGAAACTGTACATTGGAGGAGGTTGGGTGGGGTTGTGTGGGGGGGGTTGGGTACATTGGGATATTGATAACCATACTGGGTAATTTACATTGGAGGTGGGGGGGGGGGAAACACTGTATAAACAAGCAAAACAAACTGTACATTGGGGGGGGGGGAGGGGGGCACTGTACAAACAAGCAAAATTGTACATTGGAATATCGACAAAACCACGCTAGGTAAATTACTGTACATTGGAGGGGGTTGGGTTAGGACATTTACAGTGTCACACTCAAAATGTCTAGTAGTATAGACATATTAGCATGATAGGTAGTGCATTAGTATAGCAAGGTGGGAAGTTCGTTCCACCTTTGTGGTGCGAGGACCGAGAATAGCCTGCTTCGCTTTGATGACCCCCCTGGAGTTCAAGGGACTAGATAGTTGCAGACATATAATGCTTTGTATAGATGTATGCACTATTACAATGCTTTATGTCAAATAGTAGTCAAACTTGAATGTTACACTCTGAGCGCATAGTAGTATAGAGACATATTAGCATGATAGGTAGTAGCGTAGTAGTAAGGTAAATAATAGTAAAAACACAGTAAGAAGGTTGGTTTTCTTAGAACTCCACTGTTGTCCAAAAAAAAAGGTTAAAACAAGTCACAGAGCCTTACTGTTGCTTTTGTGGCGCACACGTTACACTCGAGTCCAGGGGAAAGTACAATGTACTACGTTCATTGCAACGATGAATTATACCAGGGACTATGCTGTTCTGTGTACTACTACCTCAAGTCTGCCTCAACCAGGAACACTAGAGGTGCGGCAAGGGGGGACTGTACAATCCCCTTCAAAAAAAGTGTATTTGGCCAGGCCGTCTTTTCATACAGAGCAGCCCACCAATGGAACTCAATACCTCAAACAATTAGAGTGTCCACATCATATCATTCATTCAAGTGCAGGGTTAAGGAATGGCTCATCGATAACCAGAATTGTCAACACTGATGTGTCTGTGTGTGTGTATGTGTGTGTGTGTGTGTGTGTGTGTGTGTGTGTGTGTGTGTGTGTGTGTGTGTGTGTGTGTGTGTGTGTGTGTGTGTGTGTGTGTGGATATGGTGCGTTTGTATATGTCTGGGTCTTTTAATATGTCATGATGTGCTCTGTCCTTGTGTCCATGACTGTATTGTGACCTGTATCCCTATCGTATGTTTGTTCTATGTGCTTTTGTTGTGTTTTTATTCTAATGTTATTTATCTTGATTTTATTCTGTTTTTATTGCTAACCCTTTTTCACACAGGATTTTAGCCTGTACCTTCTGGCAGGGGGAGTGCCAATGGAAATGAGCCTTTTGGCAAAAATTTGGTGCATTTTACATCTGTAAAATGTTTTATTATTAATGTACGCTGTCCCCCTTGAACAAATCAAATAAAGTAAACCTAACCTAACCTAACGTCAAAAGATCAGTAGAGCTTGTTGCATTTTGAAGTACATTTTAGAAATATGTGTTTGCGAGCTGTATTTAATGATCGTAGCATCATTAAACCATCTTCCTGGTTGAGAGATTCCAGAGAGCAGGGTGAGTATTGAGAGTAGAAGTCTTTTCATCTGCTATATTGACAATAAGAGGGAAACAAATTGCACTGACCTTATCCTTTCAAATCAAATCAAATCAAATCAAATTTATTTATAGGGCCCGACAACACACGTTAATGTCCCCATGGGCCGTACAGGTCTTCTTTAAACAAGTCAAGAAGACAACATAACAATAAGTCAAGAACAGAACAAGAACACCATAGGGTCCAAACATTTTTTAGATGAATGCAAATAAATGAAAGAATGCAAGCACTCCCAGACATACCCCACGCGAAGGTAAGGAAAAACTCACTAAAACCTAACAATAGGGGAAAAAAAAGCTCCACAGGCAATGTGGAGGAGAGAAACCTTAGAAGGGCCGTTCAAGGGGGGATCTCCCTTCTTAGATGTCGGTGATAGTAGTGTTGCAGACGGACAGTTGGTAAGCATGCACTCATGTGTGTGGTGAAACACAGATGAGTGCATGCAATAGCAACTGTACATTTTGAAAAATTAAAGATAGAGCTAATAGCGATAGCAACTGAACATTTTGAAAGATTAAAGATAGAGTTGATAGCGGATCTATTTGAGGCACAGGGGCGGCGCAAGAGGGTCACGTCCTCCCCGTCTTAGTCACGGGACATTCAACACTCCGGTCGTTGCTCAGGGACAGCCGGAGACAGGGGGAAGGGGGGTGGCGCAGAGAGGGTCGCGAACTCCCCGACATCATCGCGGGACATCCGGCACTCCGGTCACCACTACGAGACCTCCGAAGACAGGGGGGCACGCAGAGGGGGTCGCAATCTCCCGGCCTTCGTCACGGGACGTCCAACTAGGGGACATTTCAAGGGGACATTATTATAGAAAATGGGTTTTGCCTAGTCTTTGTATGGATTTGGTTTTGCCTAGTCTTTGTATGGATTTGGTTTAGCCTTTATATTGATTTGGGTTTGCCTTTATATGGATTTGGTTTTGCCTAGTCTTTATATTGATTTGGTTTTGCCTAGTCTTTATATTGATTTGGTTTTGCCTAGTCTTTATATTGATTTGGTTTTGCCTAGTCTTTGTATTGATTTGGTTTAGCCTAGTCTTTGTATTGATTTGGTTTTGCCTTTATATGGATTTGGTTTTGCCTAGTCTTTGTATGGATTTGGTTTAGCCTAGTCTTTGTATGGATTTGGTTTAGCCTAGTCTTTGTATGGATTTGGTTTTGCCTTTATATTGATTTGGTTTTGCCTAGTCTTTGTATGGATTTGGTTTAGCCTAGTCTTTGTATTGATTTGGTTTTGCCTAGTCTTTGTATGGATTTGGTTTTGCCTATAGTCTTTATATGGATTTGGTTTTGCCTAGTCTTTGTATGGATTTGGTTTTGCCTAGTCTTTGTATGGATTTGGTTTAGCCTAGTCTTTGTATGGATTTGGTTTAGCCTAGTCTTTGTATGGATTTGGTTTAGCCTAGTCTTTGTATGGATTTGGTATAGTCTTTGTATGGATTTGGTTTAGCCTAGTCTTTGTATTGATTTGGTTAGTGTGTCCAGAGTTAATTATATTGTATATATATATGTTTTTTTTTTACTTCTTCACTACTGTACTATAATTAAGTGTACCTGTATGTCTTCTACTACCTGTACCTCCCCTCCCCCCTCCCCATGCTGCTATGATGCCTGAATTTCCCCAAGGGGATCAATAAAGGAATATATTATCTTATTTGGTTTTGCCTAGTCTTTGTGTGGATTGGGTTATATACTGTTAGGTGCTGGGGGAAAAATTACATGACTTGTTTTTTGGCCAGAGTTTGAAAGTCTTAAAACAACGAGCCTAAAACAAGCTGCTTTGGCTTTGTGGTGTTTGTGATGTCATGGGAGGATGAATTAGTTGTGATTAAATCAATGAGCAGAACAGTGCCTACCTAATGTAGATGCCACCCGGTTTGTGAAAGTTTTTCCTTGGGCGTGGGGTAGCCAGGCAGGGAAGGAAATAATGAATAAAAAATCTGTACCCACCAAAAATGGCATGTTAGTTAGTTAGTTAGTTAGTTAGTTAGTTAGTTAGTTAGTTAGTTAGTTAGTTAGTTAGTTAGTTAGTTAGTTAGTTAGTTAGTTTGTTAATGTCATTTTTAGTTAGTCATTAAAGTTTTCTTATAAATCAATAGTAATAAGATATTTTTTCCAAAAAGTGCATCAAAATACAATACAAACCAGATTTAGACTATAGTATCAACAAACATGTTCCACGGAGTCGTATACAAACGTTGAAAAGATGCATAATAACAACAACAAGTCCCCAACCCTCATGTTGTGTTAGGAGTTGGCACCACTGGCCGTTGTTAGCGGGTCAATGTTGACCCGGGGTCTAACTCAGTCCTAACCACTAAAAAGAAAGGAGTATCACTCAATATAGTTAATACTACATCCTAACTAACATTTATATGCATTCATAACCATATAATCCCATTGTAATTTGATTTATGGCCCCAGAGACACATCATGTCCCTTATTTTTAAGATGAAAATGAGGTTGTTCAATCATAATATACTAAATGTGAAACCCATAGATGATAATGTTTTCTGACTATAATAGAACAATATTAGAATATAACTTCTGAAAAAAAGTTGAGTATATTTATTATTATTTTATTTATTTATATTTAGATTTTTATAGTATAGTTTTACCTTGCCGGGTCAAGAATGACCCTAACACCACAGTCGTACCTTTTTTTTCTGCAGATACCTTCAGAATTTTCAAAATGGTGAAACATAGTTTTGCTGTGCTTACATATGTGTTGTGGAGGATATCATGAAGCCTTGTTCTAATCAAATCAACTACATTATTACATATTATAACCTTAAAACGGGTCGCTGGAGACCCTAACACCACATAAGGGTTAAGACTTCACATGGCAGTCGGAGCCAACGCAGCCGGGGAGCTGCTCCGTTAACAATGAATGGAAGACTGACGTTGTGGGTTCGTTCAGCCTGGTCTCCTGGTAACAATGGATCCCTCAACTCTCACGGCCGGCTGTTGTAGACGGCATCTCTTAATTTAGTTACAGGCAGGATAATAAGTGACTAAACGGCCCCTAAACGTAACTTTTTCCTTCCGCGAACGTGCTGACACGACCGGCCCGCACGCAACGGCGGCGGCTTAGTTACCTCGGCAGTAAAAACTAAATCTGGATCTACATTTAAAATTAAACTCTACTTAAATTTTAACCTGAAGCAGATCTGTCAGCTACCTGGCGCCCCATACACACACACACACACACGCACACGCACACACACACACACACACACGCACGCGCGCACACACACACACGCACACACGCACGCACGCACGCACACACACACACACACACACACACACACTCTCACACACACACACACACACACACACACACACACACACACACACACACACACACACACACACACACACACACACACACACACACACACACTTACACTCTCTCACACACCCCACACACAAACACACTACAAAAAGGTCACTTTAAAAACAGATCTGTATATTTGTATATATTACGCATCATTGCCTTTATTCTTAAGCTTAGCATCGTATTTTATTCGTATTACTTTTTTTTATCATGTCTACTCTATTTTATTATCTATTCTATTTTATTTAGTTTTATTTGTATTTTTGCACAATAGAGGCGGGCATGGCCACCTACATTTCACTGCATGTCTGGTGTATGTACAGTATGTGACAAATAAAACTCATGAATCTTGAATCTAGTAAGTATACAGGGATCGTAAGCTACCTGGCGCCCATCTGTACGCGCACACACACACACACACACACACACACACACACACACACACACACACACACACACACACACACACACACACACACACACACACACACACACACACACACACACACACACACACACGCACACACACCATTCACAGTTTGATGTTCCATGCGACCTATTTTCAAAAGCACAAAAGCCCATCACGTTCCCAAGTAGGCTAATCCCTCATCATATCAGATAAACCTACTGTAGTCTCTATGTTCTGGTTTTGTGATAATAACTAGGCCCACACAGTTTGGGGAAAGAGATCATATGCATGCTGGCGCAGTAGACTAGACAGGTAAGAATCTCATTTAGCATCTAATACACAATTATTTTGAAACATTCCCTCTGGGATACCGAGTGTAGCTATACTGTTTTATTTATACTCAAAGTATATATTGAGATTCAAATTCACACAGACCTTTGTTTACACTGTTTATTTTTCTCATATTTTTATAGTCAGACTTAATTATATATTTTTTACACTGTTTATTTTTTTCTCATATTTTTATATTCAGATAAAATTGTATTGCCTATAATTTATGTCTTTTCTACTATTAGGCCTACCCTGCCCATATACCTTTGCCTCCCCTCCCCCCTCCCCCATGCTGCTATGACACCAGAATGTCCCCAAGGGGGTCAATAAAGGAATATCTTATCTTGAAAACATAAAGCGGCAATATTTATTTCCGGACAGTATTTTTCACATTTTCAAAACTTCTCGTGACCAGCTGCTATCAGAAGATCCCATTGAGCCGTGGCGTCCTCAGTCAACCTTGCACTACCAGTTGTTGCTGTTGTTATTATACCATCATTTATTTGCTTTAACTCACCCTATTTTATTTGTTTTGATCAACTTTTTTTCCCTCCTTATTTTCTATTTTTCTCCCATCCCAATTTCGTGTATCCAATTCTCCCCTCCCCTGTCTTGAACGTTGCTCGACTGGTCGGTTGTAGAGAGGATAGAAGCCTCGCATCACGTGTTCCCTCCGGCACACGAGGAGGCAGCCTGTCACATCTTTTCGCCTGCCAGCGTGGACTCTCATTGGAGGCAGCATGGGAGTCTCACGCTGCCCCCGATACTTCCTGTCTCTGCTGTGCAGGCGTCTCCCAACCAACCTGTAGGGGTCGCTGTCCACAACGTCCAATCCCCACCCATCGACTTCCACCCGCTGACTCTGCCAAATGAGCCAGTACGACGGCCCGCCCAAGCCGCAGGCAATGCTGAGACTGGGATTCGATACCGGAGTCTCTTGCATTGGTGACGAGCGCAATCTCCGCTACGCCACCCAGCCGCTTAACTCTGCCTATTTTATGAACCTATATAGAGCTCCGCAGTCGACTCCGCCCCTTTCCCTGGCCGGTCCGGGAGATCAACAGGAAGATACTAATTTCCCATTGGGTCTTTTCTTCAGCCGACCTCTATGAGGAGATCTTGCATTTTATGGACTGACCTTCAACACATACCAGACAAAAGCCCTGTAACACACCACACAGCGTTTAAATTTAATTGAAAAAGTATATTCTCGGTCCTCGCTCCACAATGGTAGAACAAACTTCCCACCACAGTCAGGACAGCTGAAAAAACCCGCCCATTTTTCCACCCGTTGACTAAAAACACACTTCTTCAATCAGTATCTGAAATGAAGAAGAAGAAGAAGAAGAAAAACGACTATAGTAGGCTCTGGAGCTCTGTGCATTAAAAAAAATAAAGAACCTTCTCTCCTGTGTCTCCCTCTCGTCCTCCACAATGACAACTTACACTGTGGTACACTCTTAACAGTTAATAAATTGAGTTGAATTGAATTTAAATGGTTATTTCTCTACAGTATAATGGGGTGGTTGTCGATGTACAACACTTTTCAAAGTCTTTTGCATCTTGTTCCAATTGCCGGGAGCAGGGGATTGGAAGGACTGGCCACAAAGGAAGTGTTAACACAGGGAACATACAGTATAGCAAGATAATGGTGAGCAGCTCTGGTGTTATAGGGAGTAGATGGAATCTGTCTTTTATTCGACAGAGTTCCCGCGTAAATCATGAACGGGGGAACGCGCGTGAGTTCACAGTCTTGTGTCTTCCTCTCTTTCAGAGACCATAATAAACGACTAACTATCACAATGACTCAGCCTGCTGGAAAACATGGAGGATTCTTCTGTTTGCTCTACTCTAGTCAGACGCGGCGGTCTGAGGCATTCAAGTCCCTCCTGGATCTGTGCGTAGGGAGCAATGATGCCAGTAACTAGTTACTAAGTAACTAGTTACTTTAATCTGATTACTCTTTTCAGTAAATAGTAATCTAACTCGTTACTTTTTTACAAGCCAGTAATCTGATTACAGTTACTTTTCCAAGTGGCTGTGCGTTACTATTTAGTGACTATCTCATAATTTACCCATAATGATGATGAGCCTAATTTGAGAGGTTTTACACCGTTTTACAATTAAATTTTTAATTAAAATTATATTATATACATTTTCTATTTTATTTCGTTTGGGAACCACTGTCCTATAGAGTGCCTGAGCAGTGGACAGCTGTGACCTTATATGGCCTGATGGCTGATGACGTCTCATGATGACCTGTCTGAGCAGCCAAGCATGATTTATGACATTATGCACTTTCAATAAAGCATTATTTATTAAAAAAAAAAAAACTGTTGTCATTCTTATGTCGTGGCAGCAGCAGGGGGGACGACGACGACTTCGTAACCTAGTTACTTTCAAAGTAACTAAGTTACTTTGATAATCAAGTAATCAGTAAAGTAACTAGATAACTTTTTTTTTTTAATCTACTTTTTCTCCCCATTTTCAATTTTGTATTATCCAATTCTACCCTCCCCTGTCTCGAACGTTGTTAGACTATGCCTCCCACTGGTCGGCTGCAGTGAGGACCAAGCCTTGCATCACGTGTTCCCTCTGGTACACGAGGAGGCAGCCGTCGCATCTTTTCACCTGAACAGCGCAATCTCTCAGCGGCGAGGAGTAGCGCGTGGGAGGCTCACGCTGCCCCCGTCGTTCCTGATTCTGCTGCGCAGGCGCACCAACCAACCTGTAGGAGTCGCCGTCCACAACGTCCGATCCCCACCCACCGGCTTTCCCACCCCCTAATACTGCCCAATTGTATTAGTATGAACGACCAGCCAAGCCGGAAGCAACGCCGAGAGCTGGGCTCGAACCCAGCGCATATCCTGCGTTAGTGGCGAGCGCCTTGCCCACTGCGCCACTTAGCCGCCTGCTAGATTACTTTTTTAAAGGAGTAATCAGTAATCAATAATCAGATTATTTCTTACAAGTAATCTGTGGCATCACCGTTAGGGAGGGTGCGTGCGTGAGACTCTCCTCCATTGTGTCCGTCTCCTCCTCCGCCGCCGCGACCACGACCTAACTAGAGTCTAGTCTACGGCAGAAACCATGAGAGAGTATCTGGTGGTGACTTCATGGCCACCACGCCGCAGCCACAGTGACCAGGGGGGATAAAGAAGCATGGTGGGTTTCCTGCCCTGGCTAGTGGCTACAGACCCGGGGCTTAAGCTGACAAAACAATCCAAAAGGGATTTGGTCGTTGCCGGACACCAGACCCCCCCCTCCACCACCACCCCTCATCCATCACCCCCCCCCCCCCGTACTGGGACAGTCCTTTCAACGGGCCCCGACTGTCCCCCCTCTGCTCCAGCCAGTCAGTAGATCATATCTGGGTCAAAGAGCAGCCAAAGACGAGAGATCCCTTGCTTCCACACAATGCCCCTTCCACCCCCACCCCCACCCGACCCTATACCCTACTGACATACCATTCAGCAGGCCCCGCCCCTTCCTCCCACCGTGCCCCCACTGACAGAAACCACATGGGAGCCACACACAAGGGGGGGGGGGGCTAATTTAAAGGGGAAATCCACCCTAAAACTGAATTTGACACTGAGCTATACTTCTTGGGACAGTTTTTTAAGTCAATATCTATTAAACACAGACAGTTGTGTCTCCATGAGCTGGAGACCAGAGAGCATCAGCACTTTAATCTGTGATGTCATCAATGGACCCTTTTTGGAGTCGTGAGTATAGTGAGCGACTTTGTGGGCCTCAAAATATTTTGCGTCAGCTCCGTCCAAATGGGAAAAATTAACCCGTATATCCCATAAGATCACCATGGTTACTGTCACACAGTGTACTAGAAAGTCCATTATTCACCGTCTATGGAGCAGCGCCAAGATGTAATATGTCTTGATGACATCATCACTGGAGTCCCGCGACATTCCGGCGAAAAGTCTAGCATGTTCGAATATTTTGCCTTTCTTCTTCTAGTGTGACAAGTCCTGCAACGTGTTCTTTAAGGAGAGACTTGTAGAAAGGTAGGAAGGTGGGAGGGAGGGAGGGAGGGAGGGAGGGAGGGAGGGAGGGAGGGAGGGAGGGAAGGAAGGAAGGAAGGAAGGAAGGAAGGAAGGAAGGAAGGAAGGAAGGAAGGAAGGAAGGAAGGAAGGAAGGAAGGAAGGAAGGAAGGAAGGAAGGATGGATGGATGGATGGATGGATGGATGGATGGATGGATGGATGGATGGATGGAAGGAAGGAAGGAAGGAGAGAGATGATACGAATAGAAAAAAGTAGGACAGACAAAGAGCGTATCTGATCTATGAGAGACAGCGATAGAGAGAGAAAGAGAGGGTAAGAGAGAGAGAGTGAGTAAGAAAGAGAGAGAGATGATACAGACAGAGGAAGGGAGAGAGAGAGAAAAATGATACAGAAAGAGAGAGGGAGAGAGATATACAGGCAGAGAGAGATGATTCAGAGAGAGGGAGAGAGAGAGAAAACAGAGAGATATAAAGGCAGAGAGGGAAAGAGAGAGAGAGATGATACAGAGAGAGAAAGAGGAGAGAGATATAAAGGCAGAGAGGGAAAGAGAGGGAGATGATACAAAGGGAGAAAGAGAAAAAGGAGAGAGATATAAAGAGGCAGAGAGAGAGATGATTCAGAATGAGAGAGAGAGAGAGAGGGGGGGGATACAGACAGAGAGAGAGAGACTATCAGCTAATCCCTGTTCTGTTCAGTCTATCTTGTCGATCTCTTCCTCCAAGCGGAACCTTTGGTGTCTCGCCTCGCTTCCCCTCAAACGACAATCAGGGGCGCACGCCATGCATCCCGCATATCTCATCATAGCTTTTATGACCTTCATAACAACAGAGGGGATATATAACAGTGTGGGGCTCACGCCGATACGGTGCTAACTCGCTAATCATTAGCACTTACATCTTATGAGGGAGAAAAGGAGGCCAATAGAGCCTGTTGACATGTGAAACGTAGAGGAGTATGAAGGTACACTATGTGATACAATACAACTAGGGAGCTCCACCACCAGACATAAGAACACTAGTCAATATGATGTCATTCTCTAGCACTAGCACAGCCATGGAGAAAATGCCACTAATTCCCGCCAGGAACGGGTCAGATGACCCGACAGCTTATGAGAAATATGAGAAAAATAAACAGTGTAAACTATATAATTACCTCTGAATATAAAAGTATGAGGTTTACCACAATGAAATGTAGGTTTGAGTGACATAAATTATTATTATAATTTTTTAATATTAAAAAAATATATATTATAATTTTTTTTTAACACATTTTTGGATGGAAGAGCCACACATTGACGGGCAAAGAGCCACATGCGGCTCACGAGCCACGGGTTGGCCACCCTTGTGCTAGACGCTTGCAAAGTGCTGTGACTTTAGTCTGTTCCAACGGCCCATATGTGGAATAACGTTCTAATTAAATTTTCCTGAAGTCATTTATAAATTTCAGAAACCGTGCCAGATAAAACGGGTACTTTTAGGAAAAGTCATTGAGTGACAGAGCTGATTGATTGATTGAATACTTTATTTTGACACAATCGTAGGACAAACATTTGAAAAACAAACAATAACAGTGTCAACACGCTGGTCAAAAATGGATAAAACACAATAAAGCCAAGGCTTGTTTCCATTGTGGTCCATACATGGAACATAAAAGGCACAAAAACACAAATGGACACTAGACAGGACACATCCTACATTTTTTTACAATAACACCTAACCTGACAACTCATACAGTCAACTAATGTTAAAAGAAAATCCGCAAACCCTTAAAAGCAAATCATGATAAAGAGAGATAAAAGCCAAGTTATGATAAAAGAGATAAAAACCATATTAAGACCAATTTGAGTTGCTGCTGAGCCATGTTTTTAAGGGCGTATTTAAATCCGAGAGGGGAGTTCAGGAGTTTTATGAATGTTGGCAGGGCATTCCACATTACAGTAGCCGAGTAAAAAAATGCATCTTTCCCCATGCATGTCCTGACTCTCGGCGGGACCAGGTCCGTGGGGCTTCCTCTTGTGGCGTGTTTGTGGACATCTCCTACTTTATTAAAATAATTTGCTAGGTACTTGGGGACCGTTTCTTTCAGTACTTTAAAAACCAGTAGCATTTTAAGCTGGTGTACCCTTTCTTCAACCCTAAGCCATCCCAGACTGCTAAAGTGGGCTGGCGTTAGGTGAGTCCTAAAGTGAAGGTTGTGCAGGAGTCTCACTAGTTTGTTTTGGGAGGTCTGGAGCTTTGTCTTCATTTGTTTTGATATGTTGCTGTACCATGAAGTGCAAGCATAGTCAAAGTGACATTGGATGAGGGCTCCAGCTAGGGTCCTCAGAGCGTTCCTATTTATGAACGAGGAAATTCTAAATAAAAATTCGTTTTTTTTTATTTACCTTAGTAATCACTTTTTGTGCCATTTTTTAGGTTGGCGTTTGACCCAAAGAGTATGGCCTCTGTTTTTCCCAGATGTAGAGACAATTTATTGTCACTGAGCCAAGAGCAGATCTTTTTCATTTCACTGCTCAGGACACTTTCCACTTTAGACTTATCCCTGTCAGAGACCAGGGCCCTCATTCATCAACGTGTTCTACGCACAGATTTGTGCTTACCCTGTGCGTACGATCATTTCTAAGCAAAGAGTGGGATTCATCAATTTCAACTTGAACTTGACTCCGTGCTTACGTCTACGCACAGGTCAGAGCACATTTAGCTGACGCCCAGTGGTAGAATATCGTTACTACGCATAAGCACTCCTCAGTTCTGCATTAGTTTCAAGGCGGAAATAAGCTTCCGTGCATTAGTGTTCAACTTCTGTATGACCCGTAATTCATTATAGTTCATTGTAAAATAGCGACAGTAGTGTAATTATAACGGGCTCACACGCGAACAAGAGGTTGGCCTGCTTGTTTGGCACGGGGGGGCAGACGCAAAACACCAACCTCCAAACGCGATTAGATATTGTTTCAAATAAAAAGCAAATTATTTTGTGTGTCATGTTTCCAAATAAGATTGGTCACGAAATGCTTTCTACTTCAATTTGTTGGTTAGAATAGATGACCTCCGTTGAAACTTCACTGAGACTAACAGTCTATTTGTGAGCTCCCGCACAGATGTGATGATAATAATAATAACAAAGAGAAGCCGCCTATTCTCAGTCCTTGCCCCACAATGGTGGAATGAACTACCCATCCCAGTTAGGACAGCCGAATCCCGTCCAATCTTTCGCCGTCGACTAAAGACTCACTTCTTCAACCATTATCTGAAATGATAAAAAAAAAAAAAAAAATCTAACCCCGACTAACCTTAATGTCATGCACTTGTCCTAATAAACTAACCTACACTGTAACACGCAACACTTTGATGAACATTGTTACTCAGCTGATAGAGTTATACCCTTCTTGCTGTCTTGTCGCACAGAACTTGTAAGTCGCTTTGGATAAAAGCGTCAGCTAAATGACTAAATGTAAATGTAAATGTAACAATAATAATAATAGCTTCATTTTATATAGCGCCTTTCAAGAGACCCAAGGTCGCTTTACATAGATAGGGGGAGGGGGGAATAACAAAGTAACAAACATAGTGGACAGACACACAACATATATATATATGATGATGGAATTCATTCAAGATCCTCTCCACCCTCGGGTCTTTGCCACCGGCACGGTCCATCGTGATATTGGAGATGGATCGAGCAATAGACTGTTACTGTAGCTGTCAAAGCTCCATCACAAATGCAGTTATGTGAATAGAAAGGGATTCCACTCAGTCAATGTTGCGATGCGCATTTGCCTGATACATGTTATTGCTGGATGCCGGGAGGAAGGCGATGCTGAATGTTTTCAATTCATTAAATAAAACGGATACTTTTTGCAAGGGTTTACTGACTGTCATACAAATAATCAACCAACTACATACTGTAACTTTTCAGTGCACGTTCTTATTTACATTGTGACAACAGCCTTGTGAGTTCCCGCAGTGACCCGCACACAGACATGATGGAATTCAAGTTCATGTTTGTATTGATCACATATAGGCAGGCTACACATGGCGTATCTGCTACATCATACATGGCAGTAAGATTCATTGTTCTTGTATATGCTCTTGTATTATTGTTTATATAGGCTACCCAATACTGACATCAAAATAGATTGTAGTATGCCTCTAGAAATCATATGCAGCAGGTAGAGAATTGACGGGAGATCCATCGCGATTTGGAATAAAATTGAGGAGAACTTTAATCCCTGGGTATTAATCAAACAACACAGGAAAAGGCAGTCATATTCCAGCACGGTATTTATTAGTGTTTGCACTGCCCAGGCAGCAATGGTTAATAGATATCATATCCGACATCACCATAAGTGTACACGTCTGTCAGCCTGTCTCATGACACGCTTCCCTCGGCTTAGTCCATTTTTCCACATTTCATGGGTGTATTCCATTACCGTATAATTATGGTTAATCGGGGCGTTTCTGGTATGCAAATACTTAAAACAGTGCACGAGCTCAAACGTAGGATCAAAGTCATATTCATCATGACAGGTGTGCGTAGAACCTGCGTACGCACGTGTGATGAATCCCGACTTTTCACACTCATTCTAAATTCTGTGCTTACGTGTGGAAATAGAACATGTTCTACGCACATGTTGATGAATGAGGGCCCAGGAGTGCAGAGTCGTCAGCAAACAGGAACAGGTAGCAATCGCATGCCGATCATTGATATATATTAAAAACAGTTGAGGCCCCAAAATGCTTCCCTGGGGGACCCCACATGTCACTGGAAGGGACGAGGACAAAGTGCCATTGATGTCTACCACCTGTTCTCTTCCCTCCAGGTAGGACTTGACCCATTTGGCTGACTTGCTATCAAAGCCTATCGCTCTCAATTTTTCTAGTAGGATGGAGTGGTTGACCGTGTCAAATGCCTTTTGCAGGTCCAACATGACCATCCCGCAGTAGTTCCCCATTTCCATCTCACGTTTTATATAATCGGTCAGGTACAGTAAACAGGTGTCAGTGGAGTGTGATTTTCTGAAACCTGATTGGAACTGGTACAGCAGTCTATGTTCAGTCAGGTAGTTGTCTATCTGCTCATATACCAGCCTCTCAATTACCTTTGATATGGAACAAAGGATAGAAACGGGGCGGTAGTTACCTGGATCCAGTTTGCTTCCTTTTTTAAATAGAGGGGTTACCCTAGCAAGCTTGAGTTATTGCGGGATGTGACCCTGGTTGATGGAGAGGTTGGTGATATGGGCTACAATGGGAGCTATGATGGAAGCAGAGTCTCTGATAAATCTGGTGGGAATATTGTCATGGCCCGTGGCTTTTGTTGGCTGCAGCCAACAGTGAGCTGGAGCTCGACCGAGTGACGAGGATACATTTATTGAAAATGCCTAGGGGTCATGTGACCCCTTGTCTGCTGTGCTAGTGCTAGTTGACTGACTGAGCTCTTGATACAAGGACTAACACTAGACAACATGCTGTCATTCTCTAGTTGACTGACTGAGCTCAGGATACAAGGACTAACACTAGACAACAGGTAAATATCAGTTCTTAAATGTATTTATTTATTATAATTACAATACTAATATTACTATTACTATAGTATTCATCAAATTCTTGTCTTAAAGGTTCTGTAAAGTTCTGAGTTTTGGAACGCTAGCCCTGTTCGCTACTTACTAATGATGATGTTGATTGGTAGAGTCCTCTCTCAGGACAATCCATGTTGAAAACAACTGAAATCTACTTTGTGTGCACTGTGGAGTAGATTCCAGTTACATTCAGTCAGTTTGTACAGACAGGAGCTTGACCCCATTGACTTTGTACAGACAGGAGCTTGACCCCATTGACTTTGCATTGGTTTCTACTCTACGGATCGACAGCATCACTGGTAAATGGTAAACGTCTGCATTTATACGGCACTTTTATCCAAAGCGCTTTACATTCGGTCGTGGCGCCTGCACAGCGAGGAAGGGATCTGGGTGAGGTAGTGTGACCTCGCCACGCGTTACACTTCACCAATGAGAGTCCTCGCTGCCAGGTGAAAAGAGGCTGCTGGCTGCCTCCTATGTATCGGAGGAAGCATGTGATAGACTTCAGGGAATCCCTAGACCGACCAGTGGGGGGGCACATGCGCGCAATGACCAGGAAGGGGAGGGGGGGAATTGGCATAACGACTAAATTGGGACGGGAGGAAAATACAGAAAATAGAAGGAGAAAAAGTGGATACAAAAAAAAAGACATACACCGACGGTGGAGGCGACCGTGCACGGTGCCAACCTGCCCATCGGGAGCAGTGAGGGTTTAAGTGCCTTGCTCAAGGACACGCTGCCGGGAGAAGCCGGAAAAATCTAACCGGAAAAAACCTTCCGATTACCAGACGACCGCTCTACCTCCTGAGCCACTGTCGCCCCCCGGTTGGTAAGTATGAAAGAGGGCTAGAGTTCCACAAATCTGTCTGAACTATCTACCCCACATTTACGTTGTCGAAGATATCCCAGAGTGGGGCTTTAACTCGCTTCCCACTGTGATCATTTGTAGCGGTATGAAAGTTTCTTTCATAATACATCTGTCTCTCCAGCACACTACACAGGTATTCTCATAATACATAATACATCACACTGAAATATAATGACTTGGAACAGTGCTACTGCTGGGCTGGGAATGAGACATCGAATTATAGTTAAAGGTTTGATCCGTAGTCCAAGGACAAACAATAGGGTCGCTGAAAGACAAGCCGCGGGGTTCGGAGAAATCCCTTTTCCTTTTCAAATAGAGCACGTTTAGAATGCCCCTTTCCCCCCCTCCCTGTTGGAGGAAACAATGGTTGCTATGTGCAAAACATGGGTTGCGCTATCTACTGATATATGAGAAATATACCAACAGAAACATAATAATTTATTACTGGATCCTTTAAACAATTTGCAGTGGAACAATAATATGTCATCTATGAGTATAATGATGAGAACATTTTTAGACTGTTCCATTTACAACGTCAAGCTCTTACACGGTACATTTCGCAGAGTAAATTTGACTCAGTTTGAGTCAAATGTACTCTGCGAAATGTACTGTGTAGCCTCTATATGATGAAATTAATTACAGATTGGACCTTTAAAGGGCTATAGGAGCTCTTTACTTGGGCTGTGACAGCAGAGCTGAGTCACCCTCCGGATCATTTACAATCATGTTTAATTGTGTGTTTTTTGTACATAGAAATACGTCAGCCTATGACTTATTCGTTAAAAAAATATCCTATGACATCAAATGAATTGATGTAATTGAAATATATATATTGATGTTTTAACGCTATATATATATATATATATATATATATGAGTATCTCAAAATAGGCATTTAATGTGACGAAACTCAACCTTTTGCTACACATTACCTTGACCTATAACCTTAAAGGGTAAGTTCGGCATTTTGGAAAACTAGTCCTATTGGTATTCCTCCTGTCCTTTCTCAGCAGCACCAGCCACGCTGTTCGTCCCACTGGATATTATTAGCCACAGCTTCGGCTGCAGGTATCGTTTCGTTTTTAGCCACAAAATTAATGCAAAGTCAATGGGGCCACGCCCCGTACAAAACCTCGAAAATCAACGCTGAAACCTACTTCAGAGAGACCCACTGGGTTTTTGAGTATAGGACATCATTAATTCAACACCATAGATGAGTAGGTAACACGGACTAGAGGTCCAACACCATAGATGAGTAGGTAACAGGACTATAATAAATAATGCAGGACCTCTTTAGGGGGTCTTTATTCGGCATGCAACGAACTGGACATGCAATTTGAGCGGCACACACACATGCATTGTCTTTCTCAGGGTCGCCGATGCGATCGAGCTCTGCGCTTAACCCATCCCGTCGTCCTTCCCCCCCCCCCACCCCCCCAAGGGCAGCCGGGAGCAGACAGGGCGTCGACGAGGGCCGTGCCCGGGGACCAATCCAAGTGCTCCTGCCCGTCTTCGTCACGGACGCCACAGCGTTAGCGATCTGTTGTTGTGCATGTTTTTCCATTGGGTTTCTCTTATCGGGGGGGGGGACCCTTGCGAGCACGGGGAGAACATGCAAACTCCACACAGAAAGGCCTGGGAGATACCCCACCTGGGTACCTGGCATCATGGAAACCTGGTCCCCAAGCGGGAATCGAACCCTGGACCTTCTAGCTGTGAGTACAGTAGGTAACAGGACTAGGCGTCCAACACCATAGATGAGTAGGTCATAATATGATTATGGATCCAACATCATAGATGAGTAGGTCATAATATGATTATGGATCCAACACCATAGATGAGTAGGTCATAATATGATTATGGATCCAACATCATAGATGAGTAGGTCATAATATGATTATGGATCCAACACCATAGATGAGTAGGTCATAATATGATTATGGATCCAACACCATAGATGAGTAGGTCATAATATGATTATGGATCCAACACCATAGATGAGTAGGTCATAATATGAATATGGATCCAACATCATAGATGAGTAGGTCATAATATGATTATGGATCCAACACCATAGATGAGTAGGTCATAATATGATTATGGATCCAACACCATAGATGAGTAGGTCATAATATGATTATGGATCCAACACCATAGATGAGTAGGTCATAATATGATTATGGATCCAACACCATAGATGAGTAGATCATAATATGATTATGGATCCAACATCATAGATGAGTAGGTCATAATATGATTATGGATCCAACATCATAGATGAGTAGGTAATAGGACTAGGTGTTCCTCCTTGCCTAATCTTAACCTGGCCATAATAACCAGGAGCATGACAGACCTCCTGGTGTAGTTTTCTGTCCCAAAACATCCAAATAAAACCTATTCAAATGGGAACACGTTGCAGACATACTCCCACCGGGCCAAGGGGTTAATTGTCTCTAGACTGCCAATGCTGTACAACTCACTGTAGTCCTGTAGTTAGTATATACTGGATGGAAGCATGCTGCATTGAATGTACACTATGGTCTCATTAATGGTATTCTCCTTTAATGTCTATTTTCGTCCAGCAGGGGGTGCTACTACTCACTACACGACCAACAGCATCCTCCACACAGAGAATCAGACTGGAGAAAAAAAAGAAAGCGAGTGAGAAAAAAAGAAGTGGATTATATATCTGGGTACTCAGGCTGCATACTAACTACTGAATAGCACGCGGTATGAATACACAACAGCTATACATTAATCTCATTCCCATAATCCCACATCAACATCTATAGGCAGGCACGGGGTGTGGTCCACCGTCCTTTATTGGGAGGATTTTAGTGGTATTAAAAAACCTAAGACCTTCTAATCTAGTGTGCGGGAAATGTCTATACTAGTAAATAGTAGACAAGGTGATCTTTAAGACGCACACTTGGACTCACATCGGCCTCCTGGCTCCTACCTATACCTCGCCTTGTGGAGAATAAACTGCTTGGCCTCCTCCACTTAACAACCCACTCACACTAACATCCAGTGGAGCGCTGCACAGAGTGGATACACTCTGAAGAGAATTACTCAATACTCAACTTGATTTAATACCTAACTGCCTGGCCGGGCTTTTCTGGAATTAGAGTGACTTAACTGACTAAAGGCATTTAATACCGGCGTACCGAATACAATATGTCTGTCCTGCCGCCTCCCATCGCCAGCAATATTGTGTAATGTAGTCCGTGTGGAGAACCCGGCAGACTGACTGACTCAAACCACTGGGATGTCGCTCGCTGCCTTCCTTCTGTCTGAGGTTTGACTCAAAGCACTGGGATGTATGAAATATTTAGTCAGTATGAAAATCAAATGTGATATGAATAGTGAGATCTTTTCTTTTTTTTTCTTTTCTTTTTTTTCTCTCTTTCTTTTATTCTTTATTATTATTATTATTATTATTATTATTATTATTATTATTATTATTATTATTATTATTATTATTATTATTATTATTATTATTATTATTATTATTATTATTATTATTATTATTATTATTATTATTATTATTATTATTATTATTATTAAATGTTTTCTTTGTTTAACTGTGGATTGTGAGTTTCTGTATAATGGTATAAATTATTATTTGTGTAAATGAGGTTGTACGGCGACCATTAAGAAAATACTTTTTTAGTTTAGGAATAAGGGGCAGGTAACTATAAGATTTATTCTTCTTCCTGCTCCTTTTGTCCATGGAATGTTATTTATGATTGTGTAATGAAGAAACTCTGATTGTATGATTCCATGTGGCAAACAAAAAACTCTGAACTGAACTGAATCCTTCTGTCTGAGGTTCGACTCAAAGCACTGTGACGTCGCTGCCTTCCTTCTGTCTGAGGTTTGACTCAAAGCACCGCGACGTCGCTGCCTTCCTTCTGTCTGAGGTTCGACTCAAAGCACCGCGACGTCGCTGCCTTCCTTCTGTCTGAGGTTCGACTCAAAGCACCGCGACGTCGCTGCCTTCCTTCTGTCTGAGGTTCGACTCAAAGCACTGTGACGTCGCTGCCTTCCTTCTGTCTGAGGTTCGACTCAAAGCACCGCGACGTCGCTGCCTTCCTTCTGCCTGAGGTTCGACTCAAAGCACTGTGACGTCGCTGCCTTCCTTCTGTCTGAGGTTCGACTCAAAGCACTGTGACGTCGCTGCCTTCCTTCTGCCTGAGGTTCGACTCAAAGCACCGCGACGTCGCTGCCTTCCTTCTGCCTGAGGTTCGACTCAAAGCACTGTGACGTCGCTGCCTTCCTTCTGTCTGAGGTTCGACTCAAAGCACTGTGACGTCGCTGCCTTCCTTCTGCCTGAGGTTTGACTCAAAGCACTGTGGTGTCGCTGCCTTCCTTCTGTCTGAGGTTCGACTCAAAGCACTGTGACGTCGCTGCCTTCCTTCTGTCTGAGGTTTGACTCAAAGCACCGCGACGTCGCTGCCTTCCTTCTGCCTGAGGTTTGACTCAAAGCACTGTGGTGTCGCTGCCTTCCTTCTGTCTGAGGTTCGACTCAAAGCACTGTGACGTCGCTGCCTTCCTTCTGTCTGAGGTTTGACTCAAAGCACCGCGACGTCGCTGCCTTCCTTCTGTCTGAGGTTTGACTCAAAGCACCGCGACGTCGCTGCCTTCCTTCTGTCTGAGGTTTGACTCAAAGCACTGTGACGTCGCTGCCTTCCTTCTGCCTGAGGTTTGACTCAAAGCACTGTGATGTCGCTGCCTTCCTTCTGTCTGAGGTTCGACTCAAAGCACTGTGACGTCGCTGCCTTCCTTCTGCCTGAGGTTCGACTCAAAGCACTGTGACGTCGCTGCCTTCCTTCTGCCTGAGGTTCGACTCAAAGCACCGCGACGTCGCTGCCTTCCTTCTGCCTGAGGTTCGACTCAAAGCACTGTGATGTCGCTGCCTTCCTTCTGCCTGAGGTTCGACTCAAAGCACTGTGACGTCGCTGCCTTCCTTCTGTCTGAGGTTCGACTCAAAGCACTGTGATGTCGCTGCCTTCCTTCTGCCTGAGGTTCGACTCAAAGCACTGTGACGTCGCTGCCTTCCTTCTGTCTGAGGTTTGACTCAAAGCACTGTGACGTCGCTGCCTTCCTTCTGTCTGAGGTTTGACTCAAAGCACTGTGATGTCGCTGCCTTCCTTCTGTCTGAGGTTTGACTCAAAGCACTGTGACGTCGCTGCCTTCCTTCTGCCTGAGGTTTGACTCAAAGCACCGCGACGTCGCTGCCTTCCTTCTGCCTGAGGTTTGACTCAAAGCACCGCGACGTCGCTGCCTTCCTTCTGTCTGAGGTTCGACTCAAAGCACTGTGACGTCGCTGCCTTCCTTCTGCCTGAGGTTTGACTCAAAGCACTGTGATGTCGCTGCCTTCCTTCTGTCTGAGGTTTGACTCAAAGCACTGTGACGTCGCTGCCTTCCTTCTGTCTGAGGTTCGACTCAAAGCACTGTGGTGTCACTGCCTTCCTTCTGTCTGAGGTTTGTGAGAAAAATGACAAAAGGAGGAGAGGATGAAAGATTGATGATGTTTTTTTTTTTTTTATCAATTTTTTTTATTATTCACATGAAAACAAGACAACACAATACAATAACCATAATAACAATACACAGAACTTCACAGGGAGATAACAGAAACAATAATAAAAGAATAACAAATTATAAAAACAGAGTACAACATTTTAAATTGTAAGGGGATACTATCCTACAAATGGCCTTTCCCAGTATTCAGTACCGTTTCCCGACCGTGTGGCTCTATATTAATAAGACTTATGTCTTTAATTCTCATCTTAAGATCTTGAGGTAGAAAACGCTGCTTTTGAGTACTTGACCAGAAATACAAAACAATGAACCCCTTCGAAAAACAAAAACCTACAGAGTGTTCCATAGACTCACAGGAATCGTGCAAAAGTGCCCAACTAGTGAAGAAACAGCAAAATAGCTCCCCCCCAATAATATTCCCCCAGTTAAAGTTAAGAAGGACAAGACAAAAGAATGTTGAGAGGTAATTCTTTGTGGTTCCCAGGACCAGAGGTTGAATTTAACATACTCAAAAGTATCCTCAAAAGCACTTCAGTAGAAGATTCAGTATTGCTATGCTGTTTAATGTTTAACATGTTTAATTAACAGTGAATTGACGTTAGTTATTAGTGGGGGTGTACCGGTAGATGTGTATTCGTCCCACGACGTCATGCTTCAGTACGTGCAGCCTGAACGTACGAAGAATATGTCTCAGGTGGGACTATATGACACTATAGGTGGAAGTATCATTTCTACTACCGTCTGTTCAAAAAAGAAAAAAAAGCCTTATGCATTTGAGATTTTTTTTGCTTTTTTCCTGAACTCGTAGTGAACCGTGACCCCAAAACCAAGGTACGTACCGAACCGTGACCCCAAAACCAAGGTACGTACCGAACCGTGACCCCAAAACCAAGGTATGTGCCGAACCGTGACCCCAAAACCAAGGTACGTACCAAACCGTGACCCCAAAACCAAGGTACGTGCCGAACCGTGACCCCAAAACCAAGGTACAGTACATGCCGAACCGTGACCCCAAAACCAAGGTACGTACCGAACCGTGACCCCAAAACCAAGGTACGTGCCGAACCGTGACCCCAAAACCAAGGTACAGTACATGCCGAACCGTGACCCCAAAACCAAGGTACGTACCGAACCGTGACGCCAAAACCAAGGTACATTTTTGTAATTTTTTTTTTTTACTATTTGTAAAGTTGGTAAACCTGAGTCTTTGTGGTCAGAACTACAACAACCCACCAATACTAGACATGGCTATGTCACCAGACACGCCTTGGGTCTTCATTTTACTCTACCAAGAACAAATGCACTTAAAGATAACCGTAATACTGGAATTGTATGCCTGTGAAGATAATGATTATCAGCAACAAATGTACTTTTAAGAAAAAGTAGAAAAACGCTGTTATGAATGATGAAATACAGTTGAGTTATTGATTTATTTAGTTAGTATTGTATTTGTGGTTGGAGCCTTTTGTGTTTGTGAAAAACACAAAAAATAAAATAAAATCATATTTTTTTTCTCTGTTTTCTCCCCGTCCCAATTTAGTCGTTGTGCCAATTCCCCCCCTCCCCTACCTGCTTGTTGTGCGCATGTTCTCCTACTGGTCGGTACAAGGGAACCCTGAAGTCATCCGCACGCTTCCTCCGACACGCACGGCGACAGCCAGTGACTCTCTTATCACCTGGCAGCGAGGACTCTCATTGGTGAAGCGTAACTCGTGGGAGGTCACGCTGCCTTCATCAATTCCTGCCTCCGCTGAGCAGGCGCCCAGACCTGACCTGTAGGCGTCGCTGTCCACAACGCCAGTTTCCCACCCATGACTTGCCCTCCCCCTAACCCAGCCAAACGGGTTAGTATGACGATCAGCCCAAGTCCCAAGCAATGCTGACTCCGGGAGTCGAGACCGCAGCCTCTTGCATTGGTGACGAGCGCAATCTCCGCTACGCCACCTGACCGCCTTTGTGTTGTGATTTTGCAGATATTGAGAATGTACTTAAGCTAAAGTGTGTCTTTATTGTTTTGTTATTACTCCAATGTTGTAAGTTATGTGTTTGGACCCTAGGGTGTAGACTAATGGGGATCCATCTAATAAACAAATAAACAAATCTACCGAAAGGTCAATTATCTCGATTATCAAGATGAAAAGTCCATATCACTCTGGAGTTATTGTTTATGTGATTCAAACTATAAACTAGTGATTCTGCGCTGGTGTATTACTGTCCACATTGACAGTATAGACATACAAAAGGACAAGGTTTCACTTAAATATTAAGCTTCCATTAACAAATAAACACGGTCTGGGAAATGTCTCAGAGACGAGGCTTATCAATGTTTTAAAAGGGCTCGTCCTCTGATAACAATGCTGAGTAAAGAACGTTATATATTATACATCAGGCCTGGAGATTGTGCTTTAACTGTATTGATTAAAAAGAAGAAGAAAAAATAAGACAATCAGCACCATGGTTATGGTCTTTAAAAGGACGGGGTTGTTGAAATTCAATCAAAAGATTAAAAACAGTAAAATAAAATAAAAACTTTAATACATAATGTACAGAATATCATACTGGCCGTCTGTATTTAAAGGTGCGGTAAGTGATATTTCTTGTTAAAATAAGTGTTAAATAGCTCTACATTCCAACAGCCATCACTGATATAGAGTGTCTGGTCAGTAACATGGGTCTCCCGGTCCCTCCACTCTGCAGTAAACACAAAATAAATGTTTTGGTATCCTGTTCCCACTGTATCCAATCATGAGAGAGAACCCTAGATATTTTTTACTTATTTCAAGAAATCTTGCCAAGCCATTGCAGTGTGGAGTTCTCTCTCCTGATTGGATAAAGTGAAAACAGGATACCATGACATTATCTGTGTTTACTGCAGAGCGGAGGGACTGGGAGACCCTTGTTTCTGACCAAACACTCTATATCAGTGGTGGCTGTTGGAATGCAGAGCTATTATTTTAACATGTAGACCACTTATTTTAACAAACAATAAATACCACCTACAGCACCATTAAAAAAGAATACTGATCATCTGTATTGAAAAGAGAAAAAAAAGCACACTGATTCGCTGGATTTATATATTAAAAAAAAATAACAATAGTGATCGTCTGTATTGATAAAAAAAACATACTGATCATCTGTATTAATTCAAAAAATCATACTGATCATCTGTATTGATTTAAAAAAGCCTACTGATCGTCTGCATACTGATCGAGAGCATAGATATATATCACTAGATGGCTCAAGGCGGAGTCTCCCGCGTACTTCACCGGTGGCCATCTTGCGAGGGTGGACTACTGCTTTAACACTTTCAGCGCCACGCTATCTCCCCATCTGCACTGCCTGTGGCCACGCTTAAAAAGATGGTCATTTTCACGGTGTTTCACAACGTTTGCAGAGCTATATCTATATTCTATATTATAGCTATGGAGACAATGCTATGGCTCATTTGACAGTCACTATCTCTCGTCCAACAAAGAGTATGACTAGTACATCATAGATGAGTAGGTAATATGATTAGGGATCCTCGTCCAACATGTAAAAAATAGTACATTTCTTCATGTATACGTTGGCGTGTTATCCCGTGGTGAATATTGTATAGTTTCAGAGTGATCCGGGCTAATTCCTGGAAGCTGAGTTATGGAGCGTTATGTGCATTTTGCGAAAGTCGTTCGCGTTGCTCGCCTGGGCACGATACTATTTCCAAATCAAAGGTAATCAATAGGTATTATGTTTTATCATAAAGGCATCAAAGGAAGGGGGGGTCATTTTGTGATGCTCTGATCGTCAGCAACGGCATACGTTTTGGAGTACGTGACATATGATCGTTGCGATCGATGTGAAATCATTGTAGGATCAAAGTAGGATTGAAGTCATATAGTCCTTACCTTTGCTATGAGGTATTCCAAAATGAATATTCCAATTGTCTGATCGCGATTTCCAGTATTGATGTCCATCAGGTCCCTGACATGAAATGGGACAAGTGTGCTGGACGCGTTCCAAGTGGCTCGAATGAAGATTTCTGTTTTTCTTTAATTTCTTTAATTGCTGAAAGTGTTAAGGTGATGATATGCACAAACAAAAATACGCCAAACTCGCAGATTTACAAACGGTTTGGTTTATTACAAACGTTATTAACTCTTTCTGCGCCATGCCCGAGAAAAGTCGGGTTATCTCGCCATGCGCTGAACGCCAAAACCCGCGATTTCTTAGGTTTTTGGTCCTGTGATATTTTCCTTTGATCCCCATTCTATACCGTCAGCCGGAGCCCTCTAGGTGTCTCTGATTCATACGCCTATGTTGGAATTAGCAATGCCGATCGAATCTCACCAGGTGGCAGTATCGCCTACCTTTTGGAACTGGGGAACTGAGGATATCGCTCGTCTTGTGATCCTCTCGGGCTGTTTCCGCCCAGGAGTGGATCACAACACAGCAATCGGTGGAAGATGTTTGCGCCTCAGAGCTATTATTTCCCGTATGGTAGCCATGCCCAATATACACAAGTAATTGCGAGACCGTAGTCTTTTACTGATGTTGTAACGCCGGTCAGACCCGACCAGAAGAGCTCGTATGAGCAGCACTGTTTCATGCATCACTATTGGGATGCTTTTCTCCTATTCAGCCCAACTCCATGATTTAGCTGCTAAAAGAAGCCATTCTTTGCATGCATGAAAAAGTAAGTACAGATTTAAAGGGGAACTATTTTACTATCTTTCACTATTTGGGCACTTTTACACAATTCTTGTGAGTCTATGGAACACCTCTGTAAGTTTTTTTTCAAAAAAATTCATTGTTTTGTATTTCTAATCAAGTACTCAAAAACAGCATTTTTCTACCTCAAGATCTTAAGCTGTTTTGAGGCTGGGCTCCAACCACTGTGGGGCCTGGTGCCAACTGCCACACCAACTGCCACATTATTATGCAGCTGAGAAATCTCTGACATCACAGATATGCACATTTTCAGATGACTCAGTTCAGTGAGGGTGAATATTGTGAGAGGAGAATTGGAAGAATGCGCCAATATGAGAATTAGATACATAGATCCTATTAATATAAGTCCACATAGCCAGGAAACAATGCTAAACACTGAAAAAGGCCATTTATAAGATAGTTCCCCTTTAACATTTGATATACCGGTATATATATATTTTTTAATACATGTTTCATATTGGAAATGATAAATGACCCCTGGCCTGTTGAGACAATGTGAGTAGTTTGTATTTGAAGTAAAGTCCTTGTGTGAACGGTTAAGCTGCCAAGTAGCACGTCGCCGACGTTATTTGACGGTCCAATAAGTAAGATAATGGATCGTTTGCAATGAGAACCATGTAGACTCAAACCACATTCAATATGCGGCATGGACACATAATTAAATGGTTGAGTCTAAACGGTCCTCACATTACACATCGATACTACTCTGGATAGGGATGGGATTCAGATTACTTATCACCTGCTTATAATTGTAATTAGTAATGTAATCCATTACACAGTATTGTAACCTGATTACATTTGATTTCATTTTACAGCTACATTTTTATTTTTTCAGTACATTCTACTGTATATTACTGTATATATATATTTTTTTTTAAACTTTGGCCATTCCCCTGGCTCTTTTATGTGTTTATCACATTTATACTGGTCAAGGATGACCGACAGAAACAGGCTGAAAGGGTTCAGATGGGGGGGAAGACACTCTGGGAAAGGCACGGCTGCAGTCGGGATTCGAACTCGCTAAGCCCCAGATCCGTGACGAGCACGGTTGTCCACGGCGCTGAAATAGTGCTCGCGGTACGTGGTGAGCTACTGGAGCTCCCTATTACTGTATATTCTTGGCTGTATATACATATTTTGAATGTATATCTTTGACTGTATTCTTTTTAAGATATTTTTTAGGGCATTTTGTGCTTTATTGATAGGACAGTCAGAGAGAAATCGGGTGAAGAGATGGGGGAGGACATGCAACACTGGGCCTGGGGCCGGATTCAAACCCAGGATGTTGCAATTACGCAGCATGTTGCTTTATTTTAGATGCTATGCTATTATTTTTGACTACCTAAATGGTTATTGTGAGCGATCTGTGGCGCTGAATTTCCCTCGGGATCAATAAAGTAATAACGTCTATTCTATTCTATTACTTTAGGATTACTTGGTTTGCCTCCTACAGAATTGGAGGGTAAAATGGATTATTTATTCCAATTTACAGATTGTCATTTGAATTATTATCATCGTCTGAAAAACATTATCGTCGTCGTCAACGATCAAGATCACGATGATTACAGTGACGATGAGTGTGATGAAAGTCCTTCCTCAGCACAACCCATGTTGTACTGTACCTCACACTAGCTCTGGCTAATTAGGCACAAACGAATGCAAAGTCAACAGGGTCAATCTCCTGTGCTCCACAGCGCGCACCAAGTAGATCTCAGTAAACTTCAGTCAGCGTGTGTAAGACGGGAGCTTGACCCTATTGACTTTGCATTGGTTTGTGGCTAAGTATCCAGAGCTAGTATGAGGAACAGTATGGATTCTGTTGGAAGAAAGGACTCCGCCGATCAACATGGTCATTGGGGAAGTAGAGGAGAGGGCTCACAGAGGGCAGCGTGAGACGTTGATTCGACGTTGACGCGACAATCAGAATCGTAGTTTTCGTTGAGGAGGAACATTTTATTTTGAGTCAACGTTGAAATAATGTTGACAATAACATATGATGCCTTTATGTTGGGAAAGCAACACTGAGTCAATGTTGACGACGTAACATTTACATTACAGCAACATTTCAACGTTGATTCCCAGTGTTATTTACATTACTTTATATTACTTATCCCACAACTCAGTCTACACAATAGTAGAATTCATCTACTCAGACTACACTATATTATAAGTATAAAATATATATATATATATATATCATTATTATATATAATAATAATTTTTTATTGGGTATGTATTATTCTCAGCCTAAATGTGTGCATGGCAATATAGTAAATCAATCTTTTAAATTGAAGCATTTGTGCTTGTCTAGACGGACGGACAGACGGACAGACAGACAGACAGACAGACAGACAGACAGACAGACAGACAGACAGACAGACAGACAGACAGACAGACAGACAGACAGACAGACAGACAGACAGACAGACAGACAGACAGACAGACGTGATATGGAGCGTTCTACGTCACCTTAAATCATAACTGCACAGAACACTTGACTGTAGGTTTACTTAGATCTAAAAAAGATCAGGCATCCATTAAACTCTAAATGGACTTACATGGTATTTTGATAAAAAGGGATTAAAGTAGACGTGAGCCGTCGGTGGCGCACAGCGGGTATATCCCTGAATGACCCCAATTCCCCAATCCACCTTTTTGACCACGCCCCCCCATACTCCCAGCCGCTGAGGAGCAGCTCATGTTTTTAGTTTGGTGAGAATAGCGCCACCATGAGGCACGATGACTTGACACAGGCCTCCTTGCTATTGTCAGGCAAACATATTTGTCACGTTTGGTGGAATTTGGACGTTGCCCTCACAGGTAACGAATCACTTCCTGTTTACCATGCGTTTTTTATCACGTTTTTTATCAAGAAAACAGACTCCCAGACCATCAGCACAGGTTCCCCCCAAGGCTGTGCTTTCCCCTCTTCTCTTCTCCCTTTACACCAACAGCTGCACCTCCAGTCACCAGTCCGTCAAGCCCCTGACGTTCGCGGACAACGACACCACCCTCATTGGACTCATCTCTGGCGGGGATGAGTCTGCCTACAGGTGGGAGATTTACCATGTGGTGCAGCCAGAACAATCTGGAGCTCAACGATCTCAAGACACTGGAGATGGTTGTGGATTACAGAAGGACCCCAGCCCCACTCAACCCCATCACCCTGTGTGACTCCCCCAGTGGACACTGTGGAGTCCTTCCGCTTCTTGGGAACCATCATCTCCCATGACCTCAAGTGGGAGCTGAACATCAGCTCCCTCATCAAGAAAGCACGGCAGAGGATGTACTTCCTGCGGCAGCTGAAGAAATGCAACCTGCCAAAGACGACGATGGTGCACTTTTACACATGCCATCCATGGAGTCCATCCTCACCTCCTCCATCACAGTATGGTGCGCTGCAGCCACGGCCAAGGACAAAGGCAGGCTGCAGCGTGTCATCCACTCTGCTGAGCAGGGGATCGGCTGCAATCTGCCATCTCTCCAGGACCTGTACGCCTCCAGAACGCTGAAGCGTGCAGGTAAGATTGTGGCCGACCCCTACCACCCCCCTGGTCACAACCTGTTTGAGTCGCTCCCCTCTGGCAGGAGGCTGCGGTCCATCAGGGCCAAAACCTCACGCCACAAGAACAGTTTCTTCCCCTCTGCAGTGAGCCTCACTGACACCCCCCCCCCCCCCACTGTGTTACATTAACACACCCTACTGGACTATATACTTGCCCACTATATTGTTATTTCATTCTAATTAGTGTATATATTTGACCACATCTTGCCCAGTTGTACAGCCCTGGCCTATTCCTATTACATTTTTTACTTGTACTATATTCTATTGTGCTATATTTTATTTAGTTTATATCCCATATAATTTTATTCAACCTCTTTATTTACAGTTGTACAACCCTGGCCCTATATTTCATTTCATAATTATATTATATTCTATTGTGCTCAACTTAGTTCATATTTCATTTTATTTTACTCCACCTCTTTATTGTATTATCTGTCTGTTAATGTCGCACCAAAAACGACCAAAGCAAATTCCTTGTATGTGAAAACTACTTGGCAATAAAGACCTTTCTGATTCTGATTGTATAGCACCTTTCATACAGGGGATTGCAGTTCAAATGTGCAGAGAAAGTAAATAAAGATTAGAACGAAAGGTATTCGAGATCCACTAATCCTAAAATTTAAGGTTTTCCCTATGGTGGCACTAGACAAAAGGTCATAGGGTCACCATAATCAATAAACTTCATCCTCTAGTATAACTGTGTGCCGCAAATCTGACAAGATACAAATAAAATCTATTGGAGTTATAGCGCTAACACAATAAGCCTGACACTGTTGTTCAGGGATATACTAAGTAGCCTGCAGTTGAAAGACTGCATTAGCTCATGAGTATATAATTACTATAAGTCTATGATCAAGGTTTTATCATCTTAACCCATAAAGAGGCTAAGTTACCCACTTGAAACACCAACAAATAAACAGCAACAGACGTGGGAGATCAGGTAAAACACTCAAGGAAGCGTTAGAATTTTTTGTATCAGAATTATTATTATAAAAAAATTTGTACCACTTCATACCACGTCAGGCAAGCGATACCAGAGTCTCATGGCAAGCACAGAGAGACTCAGAAGATGCTTCTATCCCCAGGCCATCAGGATGCTCAACGAACAATAACACTATGTAACAACCATCAAATGCACTCACAGCACACACATCCACAAGCACACACTCACTTTAAACATACAACTCACTGCAGCACCCACTTTAACCACTTTAGTACACCTAAGCACACTTTATATTTATCTGTAAAGAATTTGCACTACAACCCATACCTCATTACACCTTACTGTAAATTATATTGTACCTAAATTGTACCTCATCCCACTTCTGCTTTGCACTGTATAGTATATTGTATGGTAACCCAGTTACTTCTACTCTACATAGAGCATTGTATATATGTATATACTGAGCATTTTTGTCTACGTACTTGACTTCTATTTTATACTTTTATACTTGCTATACTTATTTTATTATCTATTTTTGCCTAGCACAGTCTCTGGAGCGAAACAGAAAGAAGCATTTTCTATAAAAGTATTCTGTACTTCTGTATGACAACTAATAAAGAAACTAAACTAAACTGTACACAAGGAACAAACTGACTGTCTCCAGGAAGTCACTCTGACTACTGTCCTCACACACACACACACACACACACACACCAGACTATATCTCCCTCTTACTGTCACTATGCATCTTTCTTCATAACTCTCTCGCTTTCTCTTTCTCTCACTTTCTCACTCAGTGCTGCGAATACCCGTTTACAAATGATGGCTCCAATGGCACAATGAGAAGACATTTAACGTTTTCGTGTTTGCAATTCAGTCTACGAATAATATAAAAACTCGCTGTAAAATGGTATCAAGGTCACTGGCTGTTTTAAAGCTCCCACATTACAGAAAGGGAGATTTCCATGTATTGTTTTATTATAAAGCAGGTCTAAGCGACATATACATATACTGTGAGAGTATCAAAACACTCCAGTCGATGCACACAGCTCGTATTCACAAACTGTGCCTTTAACACTAGCACAGCCGACAAGGGGTCACATGACCCCTACGCATTTTCAATAAATGTATCCTCGTCACTCGGTCGAGCTCCAGCTCTGTCACTCAATGACTTTTCCTTAAAAGTACCAGTTTTATCTGCAGCACGGTTTCAGAAATGTCTAAATGACTTCAGGAAAATGGAATTAGAACGTTATTTCAGCTATTTCTGCTGAGCGGCCACGTCTCTCCCTCCTTGACCCTCCCTCCCTCCCTCTCTCTCTCTCCTTCTCCCTCCCTCTTTCCCTCTCTCTATACCTCCCTCCCTTCCTCTCTCTCCCTCCCTCATTGACCCTCCCTCCCTTCTCTCCCTCCCATGTCCATTCTAAAGGCTGTCGGGTCATCTGACCTGTTCCCGGCGGGAATTAGTGTCATTTCTCTCCATGGCTGTGCTAGTGTTAAACAGGCTGCTTGGACTTTTGTAGCTTTGTGATGTCACAACAAAATATTCTCATGGCATCATGTCAGCGCCCATGCAGCGCGGCCCACTGTCCAACCTGGTAGGTGGGAGAAAACGCCAATCGGTCATTCTGTCGCGGAGCTAGCGAGCTACAAGACTGAAGAAGAAGAAGTCCAGGTATCATATTAATCTTCCGAGTCTCTGGAACCTGTTGTTATGTTTACTAAAAGAGAAATGATACAATGAATAATTTTTCCTGAACTGATTGGCCTTGGCTGTTATGTGAAGAACATATAAAAGAACACATTCTCATTGAGTGCACACACTGTGAAAACCACATTTATATTGCATATGTGCTGTTCGGGTTCACTGGACCCGGGGGTAATAAACAGTGTGGTAAAAATGAGTAAATATGGTACGAATTAAACAAAAAGGTTCGCTGTGTAGTGATGAAAACCTTGTTTCATTTATATTGGTTGAAGATAAACATGATTTATTCCATCCACGTCTTGATTATAATGGATTTCCTTTTACAAAAATCACATTATATCACAAAAAACAAATAGCACTTGTGATCTAATGTGATCTAGCAGAGGTAAATGGCAAATATTAACCATATATGCTGTCTAGATTGTTTGTCATTTAGATAAAAGTTAACATACTGTATGTGGTCTATTTGTACATGAATTAGTATGGCTTTATTGTTTTAAAATCCCAATAATATTGTGTCCACCAGGCAGAGTAACAAAAACAACCAAAAAGCCTGTTCTTGGTAGAAGCTGTAGAATACTATATATTGATAATAATATACAACTATATTGAGATGTTTTTTGGTATTTAAAACTACAAATATATCTTATGGATATCAAGACTTAAAATAAAACATTGCAAATAATATTTATGCTCATTATGATTTATGCCCATTAAATAAAAGTATGCTCATTATGAGAAAATCTCATTTAAACAAGATATATAATAGACAAGAATATGAGATGATTATTTTTGTGGAACTAAAACTACCTCCTGTTGAGTATTATTATCATTATTTATTTCAGCTGTCGACTAAAAACACACTTCTTCAATCAATATAAAAAAAATAATACCGTACTTTTCTGACTATAAGCCGCGGCTTTTCCCCCCATTTTTCGACCCTGCGGCTTATATAACGGTGCGGCTAATCTATGGATTTTTAGGGAGCATGTCTATGTTCCCCGGGTCCTATGTTCCCCGGGTTCTATGTTCCCCGCTTTGATTGATTGATTGAAAATTTTAAACCACCAGCCCTGATTCCAAACTCTAACCTTAACCGTTCGAAACAAGGCGGACATTAATAATTAATAAAATAATAAAAATTGATAAAATGTTCAATCTATTAATCAATCAAAGCGGGGAACATAGAACCCGGGGAACATAGGACCCGGGGAACATAGGGATGATCCCGATTTTTACAGCTAACTGGGCGCGCTCCCTCAGCTCTGTGACCGTCAGATCAGACTCCTAAATCTGCTGCAGCAGTGCACGCCTTGCCCCTCCTCCTCCCCCTCACGTCAACAAACCATTACGGCAAGAGTCTAGTGTATGAGCAGCTCAGGACTCCTCTTTCAACATGCTGCCTACCTACTGTACCCGGCGCAGCTAACTGGCTATCGTTATGAAAGCTAACGTTGCTACCTACTGTACCCGGCGCTGCTAACTGGCTATCGTTATGAGAGCTAACGTTGCTACCTACTGTAACCGGCGCTGCTAACTGGCTAACAATATGAGAGCTAACGTTGCTACCTACTGTACCCGGAGCTGCTAACTGGCTAACGTTATGAGAGCTAACGTTGCTACCTACTGTACCCGGCGCTGCTAACTGGCTAACGTTATGAGAGCTAACGTTGCTACCTACTGTACCCGGAGCTGCTAACTGGCTAACATTATGAGAGCTAACGTTGCTACCTACTGTACCCGGCGCTGCTTGTTAAGTTCACTTCTACTGCGGCCATTACGGTAATCTGGATAAAGGTGAATGGGCACTGTTGTTGCGCGTCACTGGTTTTGGACTGGAGGAAGGCAGTGGCCACTACGCTGTGGAGCGTGAAATAAACATGAATGAAAGATAACGGTTGTCTTATTTGCGACTTAACATGGTAGCAGAGGATGTCGGCCTCTAACGTTAATAACTACAGGCAGCCGCCTGGACTGGACGAAAAGACGTCTTTTGAGAAGTGGAAGAATGAAGTGGAGATGTGGAGTCGGGTGACGGATTTGGCCAAGAAGAAACAAGCGTTGGCTGTTGCTCTATCGTTGACGGGTAGAGCGAGGGATACTGCGTTGGAAATACCTGTCGATGATCTGAATAAGGATGATGGAATGGTAACTTTGATTCGGGAACTTGACAGTGTGTTTTTGAGAGAAGAGAAGGACCGGGCTTACGAAGCCTATTCGGAGTTTGATCAGATTTCGCGAGGAGACGGCGTCTCTATGGTGGACTATATTGTTGATTTTGAACAGAAGTACAACCGGATCAAGAAGTTCGATATGGTTCTACCTGACGCTGTTTTGGCATTCAAACTACTGGATACAGCGGGCCTCGACATCAAAGACAAACAACTGGCGTTGACTGCCTGTGGTAAGCACACCTTTGTTGATATGAAGTCAGGACTGAAACGTATATTTGGAGAAAAAACTGAGAAAAGGGCAGGAGGCATTACTGTGAAGCAAGATGCAGCTTTTTACACAGATCAGAGACGAGAGCAGCAGAGGCGGGAGCAGCCGCGATCTCAAAGTGGACAAGTTAGAGGACCATTCGCAGGCACTAATCCGCTTGATAAATTTGGAAGACGAACGAAGTGTGGGATTTGTCAGAGCACATTCCACTGGGTGAAAGATTGCCCAAACAAGAAAGAATATGTAAAAGTGACGGAAGAAAATGAAGAGCCAGATGAGTGTAATATAACACTTATTTCTAAGGAATCAGATGAAGCAATATTCATGGTTGAGGCTCTGGGAACGGCCGTCATTGATACGGCATGTACACGGACTGTATGTGGTGAAAGATGGCTGGATAACTATGTTGGGGGACTAAATGAGAAACAAGTCAAAAGGTTGGTTAGCACAGAGAGTAGCAAACCTTTTAAGTTTGGGGATGGGCGAGTTGTGCGTTCTACAAAAAAGGTCAAGATACCAGCCAAGATAGGAGAAACAAAATGTTATATTGAAACAGAGGTAGTCTCATCCGACATTCCTTTACTGCTCAGTAAAACTTCGCTAAAGAGAGCAGGAGCTGTGTTGAACCTGGAAAACGATACAGCTATAATGTTTCAAAAACCAGTAGCTCTAGAGTTGACTTCATCTGGACACTACTGTCTGAACATACTGGATAAGGAGTCCCCGAGTGAAGCATATGAGAATGTGGTCCTGGCCATCACAGATAATATGACCAGTGTGGAAAAACACAAAGCTTTACTTAAACTTCACAAGCAATTTGGACATGCATCAGTTGATAGGCTAAAGAAGCTGCTGACAAATGCTGGAAACACAGATGATGAATGCACTGCTATTCTAGGGGAAATAGTAGGAAAATGTGAGATATGTCTCAAGTACAGCAAGGCTAAGCCCAAGCCTGCTGTTGGTCTGCCCATGGCCTCCAGGTACAACGAGACTGTGGCAGTTGATCTACATGAGCTAGAACCAAATGTGTGGTACCTACACATTATCGATCACTTCACTCGCTTTAGTGCAGGTAGCATCGTGACCTCAAAGAAGCCAAGTGTGATAGTGAACAATTTTGTGCATTCCTGGATCAGTGTCCATGGTCCACCTGAGCGTCTCTTCACTGACAACGGTGGAGAGTTCAATAATGAGGAAATAAGAGACATGGCGGAGAACTTCAACATCGAGATCAAGACGACTGCTGGCTACAGTCCATGGAGCAATGGTTTGCTGGAACGCCACAACCAATCCCTTACAGAGATACTACTGAAGGTAAAACTTGACAAAGGACTTGACTGGAAAACGGCTCTTGATTGGGCACTCATGGCAAAGAACACAATGCAGAACGTGCATGGCTACAGTCCACATCAGCTGGTGTTTGGACAGAACCCGAACCTTCCCTCTGTTTGTTGACCAGCCACCTGCTTTGGAGGGAACTACAATGAGCGCATGGGTGGGAAAGCACATAACAGCATTACATGCAGCAAGGAAAGCTTTTACGGAGGCAGAATGCTCAGAGAGAATCAGACGAGCTCTTCGAAAACAGCTTCGTCCAACAGATGAGAAGTATGAAACGGGAGACAAAGTGTTCTACAAAAGGACAGACTGTGTTGAATGGAAAGGCCCTGGGGTTGTGATAGGGCAAGATGGGGTGGTGATTTTTGTACGTCATGGTGGGACATATGTCAGGGTTCATCAATCTAGGCTGCGAAAAGTGCACCCTGGGGAAAGTAATACTGTGGGCAATGTCGATGTATCTGTTAGTGATAATAATGTGCCTGTTACTGACAATGATATGAATAGTAACAGTGAGGACATGCCCGTTACTGATGGTGACATGAATAATGACGCAGCAGGTGTAGCAAACCAGGATATAGATAACCCTAATGCGATCAATCAAGACGATTATCACCAGACCGGCATAGAGGTGAAAACCGGTATAAAGGTAAAAGCCGGTCAGACAATCAGCTTTGTGGATAATGTAACAGGTGTTTCTCACACAGCTAAAGTGATGGGACGAGCAGGAAAGGCTACAGGAAAAAACAGCAACTGGTACAACCTACAGTACTTAGAACCTTTTGACATCACTGGTACTATGGGGTCAGTTGATCTTACTAAAGTAGACAATTTTCAGGTTAAGCCACTAGATGGTGTAGAACTAGATGGTCTAGAACTATGCTCTGATATGCAGGAAAATGATGTATTAGTAACGGAGGGTGTACCATTTGATAAGGCTAAACAAGATGAAATCAGTAACTGGAGGAAAAATGAGGTGTTTGAGGAGGTGAAAAATGTGGGTCAAAGACAGGTGTCAACGAGATGGGTGTGTACGCTTAAAGAAACCCCAGATGGTATCATACCTAAAGCACGGCTAGTGGCTAGGGGTTTTGAAGAATTTAACACTCAAGATCTACAGAAGGACTCGCCTACATGCTCATCAGAGTCCCTTAGATTACTCATATCAGTTCTGTGTCAGAAAAAATGGACATTGAACTCTATGGACATAAAGTCAGCTTTTCTTCAAGGAATGGAGCTGTCTCGGGATATACACATCCGCCCTCCTCCTGAGGCTAAAAGTGACGGGACACTGTGGAAACTGAAGAAGTGTGTCTATGGACTTGCTGATGCCTCGCTCTACTGGTACAACAGAGTAAAAGCAACGATGATCAAAACAGGGGCCACTATGTCACAAGTTGATCCTGCTGTATTCTACTGGCTTGATGAAAACTGTATTGTGACTGGTGTTCTTGCCTGTCATGTGGATGATTTCATCTGGGGTGGCTCACACACATTTGCCACAACGACCATTCCCCACCTCAAAACAGTTTTCCAGGTGGGACGTGAGGAACAAGACAACTTTCGCTATGTGGGGATGGAACTCTCCACAGTAGGTGGAGAAGTGCTTGTGCAACAGGAGATCTACATAAAGAACCTTCAGCCCATTCTCATAGACCGATCAAGAGCGTTGCACCGTGATGCTCTTCTCACAGAGTGTGAGACTGACAACCTAAGGTCAAAAATAGGACAACTCTTGTGGGTGGCTAGACAGAGTAGGCCAGATATCATGTTCGATACATGTGTCCTTGCAACCAATCTAAAACATGCTACTGTGCAAACTATGCATGAAGCAAATAAGGTAGTACGAAAACTGCAATCAGAACATGTCACCCTGAAGTTTCACAACTTAGGAAAGGAGGACTGTTTGAAGCTTGTTGTTTTCAGCGACGCATCCATGGGAAACCTCCCAGATGGGGGAACACAAGGAGGGCATCTCATCGTTCTGATGGGTGAGAAAGGACGATTCTCTCCAATCTGCTGGAAATCAAAAAGGATCAGAAGAGTGGTTCGGAGCACGCTGGCAGGAGAGACACTAGCCCTGGCTGATGGTATTGATAATGCCATATTTTTGTCCTCTCTCTACTCTGAACTTACTACAGGTATGGTCAAACAGCGCACCCTACCTGTGATGTGTGTTACAGACAACTTCTCCCTTGTGGAGGCTATCAAGTCCACCAAGTCAGTGACTGAGAAACGACTGAGACTGGAAATAAGTGGAATCAAAGAACTTATCCAGGACAAAAGGATCCAACGGATTCTGTGGTCTACTACGAAGGACCAGCTGGCAAACTGTCTGACCAAAAAGGGAGCATCTTCCCTTGTGCTGCTTAAAGCACTGAAGAATGGACAGTGGAAGCTAGATTACTGAATAACTGGTTATGATGACTGAGTTTATTATTTTTTTGTTTTCTTGAAATATCCTTGCAGTGTATTATTTGTTAAAAAAAAAGAGTGAGATCTTGTATTATTTGTTTAAAAAAAAGAGAGTGAGATCTGATCTTGTATTATTTGTTTAAAAAAAGAGAGTGAGATTGTTAAGTTCACTTCTACTGCGGCCATTACGGTAATCTGGATAAAGGTGAATGGGCACTGTTGTTGCGCGTCACTGGTTTTGGACTGGAGGAAGGCAGTGGCCACTACGCTGTGGAGCGTGAAATAAACATGAATGAAAGATAACGGTTGTCTTATTTGCGACTTAACACTGCTAACTGGCTAACGTTATGAGAGCTAACATTGCTACCTACTGTACCCAGCGCTGCTAACTAGCTAACGTTATGAGAGCTAATGTTGCTACCTACTGTACCCGGAGCTGCTAACTGGCTAACGTTATGAGAGATAACGTTGCTACCTACTGTACCCGGAGCTGCTAACTGGCTAATGTTATGAGAGCTAACATTGCTACCTACTGTACCCGGAGCTGCTAACTGGCTAACGTTATGAGAGCTAGCATTGCTACCTGCTGTACCCGGAGCTGCAAACTGGCTATCGTTCCTGTTTAAACAAAAATGTTAATAAATGGGAGCTTCCTCAAACAGCCATCTCTTTCCCGACAATCCCCTCTGTGCACGAACCCTTACATATGGTAATTAAACATTAAAACACCTGCGGCTTATAGTCCAGTGCGGCTTATATATGTACACATCATTCAATTTAGCTGCTGCGGCTTATAGTCAGGTGCGGCTTATAGTGCGAAAAGTACGGTAATTAAAAAAATAAACACTAACCTTCTTACCGTCTTAAAACTATCATGCACTCTTCCTACTATACTAATATGTCTTTACTGCACTGTTTGATGAACATTGTTACTCAGCTGTAAGAGTCATACCCTTCCTGCTGACTTCAGTCATACAGAACTTGTAAGTCGCTTTGGGTAAAATGTAAATGTAGTAATAATCTTTAAATACTAAATAATGTCCACAAAATAACCCTAAAAAGTCTACCGTTAGTAGGGCGTGAGAGGAAAAATAAGTATATTTTCACGGTCAAAAGACATGACACCACAGAGACACCATACTGCAGCATTTGAATCTTTTATTTTTCATTTAAATTTTTTTTTCACACACTCCATCAGAGAACACTGAAATGTTACAGAGAGATGTGTCCGATTCTACATGGGAAGAAAAAGAAAAAGAAAACAACAAAAGGAACAGCCTTTTTAGAACAACAGACGCTGGCCGGCACACACACACCGCCACAGACACGAACATACTGCCACAGAGAAAATATAGCACGTTGTTGCCAGAAAAGACAAGGGACCTTTTGCGAAAAAGCTCTAATGCAAATTAAAAATGCATTTTTTTTCTTTATACAAATAATGACCAAAGAAAAGTAAAATAAAGATTTTAAAATAAAAAATAAAAAATAATAATAATAATTGGGCACCTTCTAAGATTAGGCTAAGAGTAGGTGCTGAGGTAGACGAAAACTAGAACAATTCAAAATCATAATAATAATAATAATAATAATAAAAAAAAAACACTATTTTTTTTCTTTAATACAGAGCAAACTCGACTGGCACTTGTGCTATCACCACAATGAGAAAAATAACATGTCACAGACGAGCCCAAGATAGACACAGAGAGAGAGAGAAGACAATAGAAAGAGAGAAAAAGGGAGATCGAGAGAGAGAGAAAAGCTTTGTTACATAAAAAGCTTATAGTTAAGCTTGGTCCGACAGGTCAGTTGGTCCTCAGTGCTAAATATAAAAAAATACTATGTCTCGGTGCTTTTTGTCACTCCAAACAGTTTTAGTCTAGACCTCCGATGGCACATGCACAGCGACACTGTATGAAATGGTTACATGTTCTAAGAAACACCACACCAAAACACAGAGAGCCCACTCCCCCAGGGATGCCACAATCCGGTTCTGACTTTTCTCAAATGTCCCGCTCGAATTTTTTCTTTCATATAAACAAAAGTACTTTCAATGTCGCAGAACAATTATAACCAAGAGCTCGAGGGGACAACCCTTGATCCAACCTTCCAAAAATGGAGGTGTCTTAAATTTTTTTTGATGAAGAACAAGCTAACGTTCTTCACATCAGCAAACCTGTTGCCGACAAGTAAAAAAAATAATGAAGGAAATTCGCAGGAGAAAAAAAAAACGACTTGACTTGATTCCTCAATGAATCGGTACGAGACAGGCTTCAGCGCAAATTTAAAAAATAAAAACAACTAAAAAAAAACAATGCGATTGCCTGGGAATGTATTTCGTCTGCAAGTCTTTCGAGTGCTGCTATATACGGTCTTGTATTTTCAATACATGTTCTTCCTATCCTTGGGATCTTTTTTTATGTCACTTTTCAAACGCACTTTTGCGTTCGGACGCCAATCGCGACACATGGGCCACGAGAATCGAATCTAACCGAACGTGAATCGCAGGAATCCGTTGCCTGTGTTCAATAGCATTAAGAGGGTACAGTAGACTTATTTTGCAGTCCTGGAGAAAAAAAATATTATGATCATTTAAAAAAAAATATGACACCCTGCTTTAAATCAGAATCCAAAAGTCAGCTTGCGTTCATCTCAGAACATCGTGACATCCCCGGAGAACCACACACACACTGTTTGACGTTCTCCTGTAAAGTACAGAGAAACTAAGCAGATATAGATGGAACATTTTTGTCGAACAATTTCCATTTTTAGGCACAAAGAGTACAGAAACACACCCGCGGAACACTGAGGGAAGAACTATATCGATGCCAAATGTAATATAGAGATATTTTTTCCAACATACGAAAAAAAAAGTGGCATAGAGCGTTGTTTTTTTTTCATTTTGTATCTGATCTGGTTAGTGCATTTTTTTTCACTAATACACACACACGTATGTAATGTGTGTATGTATGGCACACACACATACACCCACATATACACGCATACATACATACAGATACACACTCTTGTACACAATCACCCGCGCGCAAAAAAATAAAACATTCAGAGAACAATGCTAGGAGTATTTGAGTGCTCAGGTCTTGGGAAGTGACTGCGGTTCGACACTCCCCTCGCCAGGGACCAGATGGACCGGTCCGAACCATTGCCGGGTGGATATATATTATATACGCATAGGAGGTGGAAACAATCGGGGGGGGGGGGGGCCGTTGCTAGTGCAGAACGATAAGGCTGTAGGCTGTTGGGGTTTACTTTTGCCCGCCACGTCTAGCCTTTTCATCCGTTAGACCCATGGAACGTACGCAAGCTGAACAATCTGGTGAGTTCTATTTTTAGGGTTAGGGCAAGGAATGTTTTTGGACAGAGGGAAGGGCTATGGTGTTTCTGTATGTTATTTTTTGCATTACCCCCCCCCCCCCCCCCAGTCCATGCTATTTGTGTGATGTCGCCATTTTCTATATTTGTAGTAACACTTGGAATAGTTTTCCACCGCCTTTGACAGCTTCCGCCCTCCTTTGCCAAATACGCTAGCATCATACAGATGACCGTGACTGATGTCATTTGTAGTGTGCATCTTGCCACCACAAGGTGAGGCTTTATTTAGGACGAGGTAATCCTCCGCGGACCCGTTTCTGGATAGGTCAGAAGTCACAGGTAACTACGACCGTCGTTCAATTCGTAGCGCAATCAAGGCTCGTTACCGACTACTGTTACAACAGTAACATTTGAACGCTAACTGGCTAAAGTTGCTACATGCTGAAAATAAGTCATAGTTAGCCCGTTTCCGTCAGCAAAAATACGATGTGGATTGATATCGATTACCACTGTCTTGGCAAGGGTCGACATGGATACACAATGTTACTTACATCTGCAGGCAAGACTGATTGGCAAGGAAGACACGGCAAGCATTCCCAGCGGTGGGTAGAGGTATTATTTAAGTTACATGCCCAAAGGTATGAATGGTACCAACTGCCAAACATCTAACAATGGCGGCCATTGTTCCTGGCTGTATGTGTAATGGTATGCAACACTAACTACTATGTGATATGGAGTTAGCATAGCATAGCTTTACAATATAGTCGCGGATCAGCAAGTAGCTATTATGTTCCAGGGGTTAGTCACATCCTAACAGTGTCATGACTAAAACTTGGTTAACTATATAGTTGGCTCTGCAAATCCTTGTAGTTTTGGATGCAAAACATATGAAAACACAAGTGGCCAAGAGATGCTCTTTGTTTTTATTCAGCAAATGGCCACGCTTGTAAGCGAGGGACTTGCTGCCTCTGCCACGTTGTCACAGTCCACGGTCCTCGCCTCCATAACGTTATTAGTTATCCTTCCCGCGTCCATACCTCTGTACGGACACACGACTAGCATCCTTACGCGCTAACTAACTAAATCAGACGAAGCGCTAACGTCAGGGTTATATAAAGTAACGCCAGGCGATAAAGCTGTGCGTCCAAAATCTCGCAAAAGAGTTGTGATTTCGAGAGACGCAGAGAAAAGCTAGTTAATATCTCACGAGTGAAAGTGGGATACGCGACGGTCGAGGCGATGATTTTGGGCAGAGAAAGGCATGGCTAGAAGCACCACCTGCATGTGCGTTCCTGCTAAACGTCCCTGCCAGATCGTCCATGAGTGAGTGAGTGAGCGAGTGAGTGACCACATTTTTGCCATGCATAGCCCCGCGGCGACAGTCCTGCGCGCCGTGGGGGAAAGAAATACCCCCCCCCCATCTCACAGTGTTGGAGAATAACATGGCAAGACACCGACAGGACGTGCCTTTGTACGGTCCGTTTTTTAGTTTTTTTTTCAAGTACAAAAACGAAAAAACTTCGACAATCAAGTTGATTGAAAAGTCGTGAATGATGAGTACTAATTGGTCAGTTCGGCAGCTTCCTCTGCCAGCTGTGTTTTTTGTCTTATTTTATTTTTTATGTATTATTATTATTATTATTACTCTTTTTCACATACACACACGCACAAGTTTGTGGCAGATAGATTTAGTCCTTCACCTACAATGCATTGACAACCAGAAAAAGCGACACTTAGTACAATATGTTCACAAACGTCATGTCTCAACGATATCAAAGAGGAGCAAAGGCAAAAATGATTCACACCCAGAGAAGGAGAGAGAGAAAGAGAGAGAAAGAAAGAGAGATAGAGAGAAAGAGAGCGAGAGAACAAAAAAAGAAACTAGGAAAAAAAATTTAAGAAAATACAACCATTTTGTGCCCTGCTGAAACCCTCGACAAATGGAAAAAAGGACCGACACGGAATACAAAAATATCACAATTTTTATATATCAAATTGCCTCTGTTGGCTCTTATTCAGGAATACACTCATTTTGTGAGGAGAACTCGCCGACAGAGAGGATCTCTTTGTTTTTTTTAACAGTTTTTTTTAAAATCTTTTCCACTTTTTGATTACCGCTTGCAGCTCCAATTGTCCCAAATGCACACACTGTGTCACTGCAAATATGACCCGTCCTAGACCGGCTCAGATATTCAACCTGTCTTTAGATGGCTCCGAAATATGACCCATCTTAAGACGGCTCAGAAATATGACCCATCTTAAGACGGCTCAGAAATATGACCCATCTTAAGATGGCTCAGAAATCAGCAAACCCCTCTCTTTTTTTTTTCCTCCGTTTCTTTTCTTGTGTTTATTTTTTTCACATTACAAAACTACAATTCTATTCACATATTTTCAAGTTTAAATTCTCATTTTTCCAACCCCTCGTTCCAAAGTACTTGTACTTCCTCCGGTACGCACAAATCCTCTTCACTCGTCACACTTAAGGCTTTAGAATTGCTTCTCTGCTCTTTTTTTTTCTTTTTTTTACCGGTTGGGTGGGTGGGGGTGGGGTGGGGGTAGGGTGACAATAAGATACGAATAAACACTCGTTCAAATTACGTATTCTGGTATGGCTTCATATTTTACGGTACACAAATTACACGGTAATTACTGTGTGATGACACGGAAAAATAACCAGGAATCACCTGGTATTGTCTTGGTAAGATCTGGTAATAATAGTAGTTATGTCAGGATTATGAGAAAATAAATACACGGTAATTACCTTGCAATTCCCGTACCGTGATATGAAGTAATACGTGTCTTATTAGCCTCCGTGATCTCTAACCCTTTTATGTATATAGATGTTGCTTACAGAACATGAACAATCATAAATCAACTTATATTTTTTTTTTCAAAAGCATGAGATGAGGTTGCAAATGATGAAATAATGCAAAACACAAACATGCCCCCCCCCCAAAAAAAAAAAAACAACAATCATAATAATGTGCTTTTGCTAAATAAAAATAAAAATAAAAGAAATAAAAAAACAACAACAACAACTTAAGAGGTAGCTTTTAGAATAAAATGACCAAACCCACCAGCTCTTCAACAAGCAGGGTTAAAAAATACCAAGTTTGGTAACAATAATGCACAAACAAAATACACAACGATAAAAAAAAAGGGAAAAAGAACAACACACTTTTCACCGTGGCACTGACACTTTCTGCGTACACATTGCTTCGTCACATCTCCCTCGCACAACATCATCCCTCGGACGCACACGCGTACACAAGCACACTCGGGGGACAGAAAACTAAACAAAAAATACAAATGAAACAAAAAGGGAAAAAAAAACACACACGCACACACACGCAAGCACATGAGGTCACGAAAACGAGGTAATTCAAGTACAATGTGCTGAGATCAAAACTCAAGACAATTATAATAACAGGAGCGACGAGGAAAACACAAGAGCGCAGGGACTAAACCGCATAATAAAGACTTGATTTATTTATTATATCATCTTACTGGTCGCCCCTCCCCCCCTCCCCCCTCCCCTCCCTGGGCTGGGTGGGGCCACGTCTCATCCAATCAGTGTAGTTCCCCCTTCCTTCCTTCCTCCGATCACCATTCAGATATGCGATTACCCTTGTAAACCCTGTGACTCGCAGTGATGCTCGTAAACGGCTTTTTTTCGAGAGAACTTAACGCTAGCATACCGGCAGGCGGCAGTTATGTGTTTTTTACGGCCGATTTCCGGAACTGTTACCGAAACGCGTATGAAAACACAGGGCCCCCCTCAACCTTTCACATTCATGGTTTTCGACGCCATATAGTCCGCGACCCGTTCCACAACGTCTTTTTGACGAAGCGATACGAAGCACAGTTAAGGCATTACAAGCACGTCAGACGCTCCCCCTCCGAAAGCAGCCTTTTTCTTTTATTTTTCATCTTTTTTTTCCTTTTCATTTTGTTCTTCATCACAATGAAGGCGAATGGACAGATCATGAGACTCACTGTGAGGGGAAAAAAATTAAAAAGAAGAAGTTAATGCTTTATTATGTTTGAGTCCAATGTAGGTCCTCTTTAGTGTGTGAAGTGACAGATATGTTTTGTGGTTAAATGTACATCAATAACAACCGGTCCGGACATCTATTGCTGAGAATGGGAAAAAACGGATACGCTTTGATAATGCGGTATAGTAGAGACTTATGGTTTATCTGATAATGTGGTATAGTAGAGAGTTATGGTTTTTCTGATAATGTGGCATAGTAGAGACTTATGGTTTATCTGATAATGCGGTATAGTAGAGACTTATGGTTTATCTGATAATGCGGTATAGTAGAGACTTATGGTTTATCTGATAATGTGGTATAGTAGAGAGTTATGGTTTTTCTGATAATGCGGTATAGTAGAGAGTTATGGTTTATCTGATAATGTGGTATAGTAGACTTATGGTTTATGTGACAACATGGTATAGTAGAGACTTACGGTTTATGTGATAACATGGTATACTGTAGTAGAGACACGGTTTATGTGATAACGTGGTATACTGTAGTAGAGACTTACGGTTTATGTGATAACGTGGTATACTGTAGTAGAGACACGGTTTATGTGATAACAGAGTGGCCCGTTCTTGTTTTTTTTTTTTCTCTTTGTTTTTAGTTTTTTCCCTCCTTTTTTCAAACGAGCCACCCCCCTCTGAAAAATATATATCTTGATAGAAACATCCAACAGAGAGACTATTGTCGTTATATGTGTTTCACCTGTGCAATGAAAGCCGCGATAAAACTATAAGGACACAGAGCGAAAACGGTAACATGAGAAAGTCCACGTTATAGTGTCACACGCTCGGTTTCCTCTCCCGGCCCTCATCTGGCAGTAATAATACGGGGACCGACGGAGCTTTCGAGATGGAGGCGGCTTTCCAACACTGGAGAAACGTCTTCCTCTTCCTCTTCCTCTTTCCTCAGCCCCTTTTCGAGCGGCCGCATGACGTGGGTGTGCTAGCTCCCCCTCCAGGTAAACCGGGACTACTGCATATAATACACGATGCCACTTCTGCCTGTGATTCTCAGGGGGCTATGTGACGGCCGTGGCCCCACACCACCCCCCACGGCGCTCTCGGTGATCTGCGTGGTCAGGTGACCCAGTGTCTGGGGGGACACGGCGGAGAGAGAAGCGGGGGTCTGCTGGTGTATAGCGTCGATAAGGAGGCGTCGGGAACAGTTGTTGGATAAAGGTTGTAATAAAGTAGTGTAGTGCGGTGGTCAGGGTTATAGTTCGCTTTGTGATAAAAGTACCAGAGTTGTGACACAGAGGGGAGGAGCTTCCTGTGACAGACACATCCAGATGTTTGGGGGCGGGTCAACACTTGGGCCAGAGTGGACTTTGTTTTGAAGAAGAGGCTGAATTTCAGCGGTTAAGTGGGTTGATGATGCTTCTTTTAGACGTCGTCCCACTGTCACAGACTCTAGTTAGAAGTCAGTGCAGACTAAAAATCGTCCACCCCACAACTGCTGGTTCTTTTTGTTTAACACTTTTTTTCTTTTTTTTTTTTAACAATTCCTAAAGCAGTTCTCCTGATAATCGAGCATGTTTCCGTTACTCGACATGGGGGCGTTTAAAGTTCTTAGTCTGGCTTCTATCTCGTAAAAACCAAGCCGACAATGGCGACGACCCTTCGAGGAACCCCGTGATCGGTTTCCTGTCGGGAGTGGGATTTCAGTTTTTGTTTTTCTCCGTCGACTCCCGCAGCACCGCCCGTCTCTGTGCCACCAACGTGAGGCAGCTTTATCACAAAGATCATTCTGTTTTCTTAAGCTGAACTGCCCCCAAAAGTGGTCAGGCAGAGCAGACCCACGAGAGACAGTGGTTCTGGATGGCCAGGGAGGGTGTGCAGGTTCAGATAGCCCCCCGTGAGAATCACTACATCGAATCAGAGTACCAGCTCGAGGTGGCATCACTTCCACCGTCCGTCCGTCCGTCCGACAAGAACAGGATCTGGAATGACGACAGGAATCTCACAGGATGAGCTGGTAGATCCGACAAAAGGAATCTCTCTCTCTCTCTCTCTCTCCGTGTCTCGTTTTACAGTCTGTCCCCCGCCCATCACCATCACCCAAGTGATGCCTTGCATGAATAAAAAAAAAGCAAAACAAAAAAACTAAAACAAAACTCTGCCCGTGCGTTTCAAGTCTCCGTGACATTCGTCGGTTACTCAGCTTTTCTCGGCCCCCAGGCCCGTCTCGTCTTCCAGTTATCACCCCACCCCCCCTACCCCCCACCCACCCATCCGTCTCCTCCGGCTGCACCAAGCCGCCTCTCCTCCTCCTCCTCCTTCCCCCTCACCTCCATCACCTCCGGCGGGACGCTCCCCCCTCCCCCCCCCCCCCCCCCTACCCCCTCAGACGTAGCAGAGGTACAGGTAGGTCTTCTCGATGCGCCAGTCGGGGGCACGTCTTCGGGCTTGTGCCCCTTCATGTGCTTCTGCATGGCGGACAGGCTGGCGCAGTACTCCAGGCAGATGGTGCACTGGTAGGGAGAGGCGCCGTTGTGGGTGCGCAGGTGCTTGATCATGGCCGAGTAGTCCCTGGAGCGCTGGTGACACAGCTTGCACTCGAATGGCTTCTCACCTAGAGCGGGGGGGGGGGGGGGGGGGGGGGGGGGGGGGGGAGGAGGGAGGGAGGGAGGGAGGGAGGGAGGGAGGAGGAGGGAGGGGTGGTGGATGGGGGATGGGCGATGGAGGGATAGGGGATGGATGAGAGGAGAGTGGGAGGAGGAGGGATGGATGGACGGAGGGTAGGAGGAGGGAGGGATGGATGGGTGGAGGGATAGGGGACGGATGAGAGGAGGATAGGAAAGGGATGGAGGGAAGGAAGGAGGGGGAGAGAAGAAGAAGTGCGTTAGCCGGGGCGAGGGGGCTCTGTGTCCTTCTGTTCTGATGCACCCGCTTCCTGGATTGATAGTCAGCTCACAGGTCAAAGGTCAATATTTAGAAACATGATCACAAACCTCCCCACCTCAGTATGGAACTCTTTGTTTTCCCTTTCCACCTGTGTGTTTCATGCTAATAAATTGTTTTCCTTTATATATGTATGTATATATATATATATATATATATATATATATATATATATATATATATATATATATATAATATATATATATATATATTATATTTGTATATGTACTGTTTGAACCTGTAATCTCGATGGCATTGCAAATTACCGGTAGGGTAAAACCCCATTCTCCACCTCGAGAATCAATAACGTTTCAATCAATCAATTAATCAATATTTAGTTGTTTAGGTGTGGTATGAGCCGTTACCAGGGAATAATACAATTTGACACGGCGACAATTAAAGTTAAACAGCTTTATAGTCACATCCAATAATAATCAGCAGACCTCCACAGGCCAATGCCAAGTCGATCGGGCCGAGCCCCTGTCTGTACGAGCTGACTGAAGCTCATTGAAATGTACTCCATCATATGAAATCTACTCCTCCGTACTGCAACGTACTGTACACACATACAATGTGATTTCAGTTGTCTTCTTCAGTCATATTATATTTGCACGTGACGTACCACACTAAAAACAGATGTATGTGTCCTTCAGTTATTGGTGTAAAGTGGTGGAATTCTCTCCATAGCGAGCTTAAGGGATGTAATAGTGTTTGTCGATTCAAAAAGAATTATAAAAAAATATATATTTATTCAGTGTGAAAGTCAAATGTGATCTGAATAGTGAGATATTTTTTTCTTTTATTTTTTTTCTTTATCGTTATTATTATAATTTTTTCTTGTTTAAACTGTGGATTGTTTGTTTCTTTGAATATGGTATGAATTATTATTTTGTGTAAATTAGGTTGTACGCCGACCATCAAGTAATACTTGATTTGTTTAGGAATAAGGGGGCAGGTTAAGAATAAGAATTAATCTTCTTCCTGCTCCTTTTGACCATGGTATGGTATTTATGATTTTGTATGAAAAACTATGATTGTATTGTTTCCATGTGGCAAATAAAACTCTGAATCTGAATTATACACAACAAGAGCTTGACCCCATTGACTTTGCATCGGTTTGTGGCTAACTATCCAGAGCTACAGTAGTACGAGGAACAGCATGGATCGTGCTGAGAATTGTACCAATCAACAACATAATTTAGTAGTAGCAAATAGAGCCAGGGTTAAAAAATAAATGAGAACCATGCCTTTAAAGTCGCAGTACTGTATGTAACTTATATATATTTTATATTCACCATTGGTGTAAGCAACTTTTTGAAATAATAACATCCCAGGGAAATCCTGTTTCCTTGACAGAGAGAAGCAAATGACACCAGGACGCAGGTTAATTGTATCACAAAAAGATTAATTCTTAATGAATCATTATTAATTCCCATTGTTGGCACCACAGACTGTGTTGTCTTATCTTAGATCATGTTCTTAAGCACAGAGAAGCAGAAATGTCCTAATGTTTTTCAAACGATGCATCGGTCAAACAACCCGACCTGCCAGATGGTCCTGTTACATAGAACCATCTGGGAAGTCGACCTTTGAACCCATGTGGAATAGAGTCGGCGTTTAAAAAAAACAAAAGCAACTTGGCAGAGTATCTTTGCCCGTAGTCCCCAGTAGTTCCTCAAAGGACGCCGATTGGTCCAAAACGCTGTGCCTCCGGCACAAGCACAAAACTTGAAGCCTGACAGGAAGGGATTCTCGCGTGATCTTGCGCAGCCAGCTGCCGTTCAAGGTTATTGGTCAAATGGTTGGCTCAGGATTCAAGACATCAGACATTATCTGTTCCACATCTATCTGTTTCCATTCTATGACCAAAACATCTGGGTACCCTGCAACTCCTGTCCAACCCAGGCGTACTCCATCACTAGGCATTTATGAGAACACCCAAACCATTAGTACAAAAGGACGATTTAACTTCTTAAACATCACCCGGCCCGACAGCGGGCCGTCACGCACGTTACGGCACTTTGCCCTCATCTGCCGGCTTCGGTCTGCGTTTTTGCCGATCAACCAACATATTATTGTTGGAAAGGTAAAATGACCGCCGTTTGATTGACACCCTCATCGACCTATCACATGCTTCCAATCTCGGGTTACAAGACCAAACAACCAAGAGCGTCAGTTTTGGACAAGTGACCACGTCCGTTGTTTGTTTTGAGAATCTCCCACTCACCCGTCGAAATGAATTACGGCGGTCGGCCATTTTGCCAAATTATTACCGATACAAACATTACAAAAACATGTGTAAAACACACATTTTCCATGGGATTGTTATCAACTTTGGACCTGTACTAGATAAGACTTCAGCCTATGGAACCATTTGTTTATCTTTTTACTGACCGCTACTACGGAATGTACAACCCGTCAAGTTCAAGTTTCAAGTTTGTTTATTATTTGTCATAATAAAATACAGAACACTTTATGATGAAATGCTCGTCTCTGTATGAGCCCCTGAGAGCGTCGTGCCGTCACGCGTTCCTACATCACACCCGTATCAACCTCTGAAACCACGGTCCATTTTACACCACGAATCTAGCAATCTGTGATAACGCGAACGATGCCATTTGGACAATAGAATCATATCGTCGTGGGCATAAATCAAACCAACCGCAACGTCGTCGATGGACCGTCGCCTCGGGGTGGTGGCGGCCGACCGCTCCGGCGTCCAGGTACCGGCGCCGCCCGCGCATGCTAAACCTTCTCCGTGACGAGACCGACGAAGGGAAGGGATAATCCACACCCGGCGTTCGAACCCGACAGACGCAAATTAAACATGTTAATGATGACCTTTACCAATGGCATTTGAAACAAGCTGTCGGATGTGATCTGGCCCCATGCTCGCTGTCACCTTTCAGCCTGGGGAACCGTGGGTGTGTGTGTGTGTGTGTGTGTGTGTGTGTGTGTGTGTGTGCGTGCGTGTGTGTGCGTTTGCAGAATGGCTGATTTTATACGCCTCCGCTTCTTCCAGCTTTATAAGCAGAGAGGTCTCTCCCTCCCTCTCTCTCCCTCCCTCTCTCTCTCTCTCCCTCTCTCTCTCTCTCTCCCTCTCCCCCTCTCCGGTTACTCGATACGCCGACGATACTAGACGTCATGTTTACACTACTCCTGTCGCAATCGCTTGTAAGTCGCTCCGGATGAAAGCGTCCGCGCTGATGTAACGTCCTTGTCCACACCTTGACCCGGATGATATGTTAGGGTCACGGCGGGGGGGTCATCCACACAGCCTACACAAATATAGCGGGGGGCGTCTCATCACTACAGGGCCCCCATGGTACCGGCGTCAACGCTCTGCAACAAAGCCCCGGCTAGCAACAGTGTCTACACTAACCACACTGTAAACAGGGTCGCCTCGAATAACCGGCCAATAATGAATTGCAAATGGGCCCCGGGTATTGATTTGTCATTGGCAGCCCGGGATGGAGGGTGTGTGTGTTGTGTGTGTTGTGTGTGTGTGTGGGGGGAGGGGCGGGGTGCCACGTCGATGATTCATCAAGCAGCTCCCTTTTGTGCTTGGTGGCCTTTGACTGTGAGCTTGTCACTTGCTCTTGTTATCTGCTAGTGCTCTCCAGCTTACCGCCAAGCCCCCCCGCCCCCCCCCCACACACACACATACACACTGCCCACAGCCCCCCACAAAAGGGGACGGGGTGGGGGGGGGGGGGGAGCCAATTATTTGACAGGCTGCCTTGATAGTGTGGCTTAACAGCTGGCTTATTGAATGGGAGATGGGAGGGTGAGAGAGAGAGAAAGAGAGAGAACAAGAGAGACTGAGAAAGAAAGCGAGAGCGAGAGAGAGGGAGAGCGAGCGAGAGAGCGAGAGAGAGAAAGAGAGAGCGAGAGAGAGAAAGAGAGAGAGAGAGAGAGAGCGAGCGAAAGAGAGAGAGAGAGAAAGAGAGAGAGAGCGAGAGAGAGCGAGATAGAGAGAGAGAGAGAGAGCGAGAGAGAGCGAGAGCGAGATAGAGAGCGAGAGAGAGAGAGAGAGAGAGAGAGAGAGAGAGAGAGACAGAGAGAGAGAGAGAGAGAGAGAGAGAGAGAGAGAGAGAGAGAGAGAGAGAGAGAGAGAGAGAGACAGTTAAAGCCTTGGCTAAACACCACCCCAGTGGGCAGGCTGCCCGCTCTCCTTGCCCCCCAGTGTGCCCGGGACACACAGCGCCAGCTACTGTAATATAACAACCACTAAATCCCCGCAAAACAGGACTTCTCTCCCGAGTGTAACAAGTGCATGCGGCTGCCTGTCGGTGTGTCAACACATCTTTATGGATCTGTGAGGCACTAGGCAGAGGATCAATATGCTCCTTCACAGTCATTCATTTCTAGTATAACAGTGGCAGGTCTGCAGGTTTACCTTGGAAAAATATTAATACCGTGGGCAGTCGGGGACTTGTTACTTGCTTACAGTAGACATTGTACAGACATTTTAAAAGGCTCTGTGAGTGGCCTTGTTGCTATTTGTTCCTCTGTGCATGCTGCTGCACGCTGCAGTGTGTTTCTAACTTCTAACCCTAAACTTAATTTCTTACTTGTGTGCACGCGGTAGTGGGTTTATAACATTTAATTTTTTTTACATTTAGTCATTTAGCTGACGCTTTTATCCAAAGCGACTTACAAGTTCTGTGTAATATTTACCTGTGTGCATGCGGTAGTGGGTATCTAAGTTGTGTCATTTCTTGTGGGTTTCTAACGTGTGTCATTTCTTACCTGTGTGCACGCGGCAGTGGGTCTCTAACGTGTGTCATTTCTTACCTGTGTGCACGCGGTAGTGGGTCTCTAACGCGTGTCATTTCTTACCTGTGTGCACGCGGCAGTGGGTTTCTAACGTGTGTCATTTCTTACCCGTGTGCACGCGGCAGTGGGTCTCTAACGTGTGTCATTTCTTACCTGTGTGCACGCGGTAGTGGGTCTCTAACGTGTGTCATTTCTTACCTGTGTGCACGCGGCAGTGGGTCTCTAACGTGTGTCGTTTCTTACCCGTGTGCACGCGGTAGTGGGTTTCTAACGTGTGTCGTTTCTTACCTGTGTGCACGCGGTAGTGGGTCTCTAACGTGTGTCATTTCTTACCTGTGTGCACGCGGCAGTGGGTCTCTAACGTATGTAATTTCTTACCCGTGTGCACGCGGCAGTGGGTCTCTAACGTGTGTCATTTCTTACCCGTGTGCACGCGGTAGTGGGTTTCTAACGCGTGTCATTTCTTACCTGTGTGCACGCGGCAGTGGGTTTCTAACGTGTGTCATTTCTTACCTGTGTGCACGCGGCAGTGGGTCTCTAACGTGTGTCATTTCTTACCTGTGTGCACGCGGTAGTGGGTCTCTAACGTGTGTCATTTCTTACCTGTGTGTACGCGGCAGTGGGTCTCTAACGTGTGTCGTTTCTTACCCGTGTGCACGCGGCAGTGGGTCTCTAACGTGTGTCATTTCTTACCTGTGTGCACGCGGTAGTGGGTCTCTAACGTGTGTCATTTCTTACCCGTGTGCACGCGGTAGTGGGTCTCTAACGTGTGTCATTTCTTACCCGTGTGCACGCGGTAGTGGGTTTCTAACGTGTGTAATTTCTTACCTGTGTGCACGCGGTAGTGGGTTTCTAACGTGTGTCGTTTCTTACCTGTGTGCACGCGGCAGTGGGTTTCTAACGTGTGTCATTTCTTACCCGTGTGCACGCGGCAGTGGGTCTCTAACGTGTGTCATTTCTTACCTGTGTGCATGCGGTAGGGGGTTTCTAACGTGTGTCATTTCTTACCTGTGTGCACGCGATAGTGGGTCTCTAACGTGTGTCATTTCCAGGGGTGTAAAGTACTTGAGTAATTATACTTTGTTACAATACTTAAGTACTGTTTTGGGAGATTTGTACTTTACTCGAGTATTATTAGGTTCGTATACTTTGTACTTTTGCTCAATTACATTTCAGAGAAAAAAAACATACTTTTTACTCCTTACATTTAAAATGCAGACCTACAAAGTATGCAGGTCCAACTATTTTAATTAGTATGTTTGTTTCTCTGGCCAAACTAACGTTATTAATCCTGCGGCCGAGCTTTATTTAAAAACAGCCAATCAAATCCCCATCAGAGGAAAATGAACCCGCCCACACCCATGCCGATTGGTCCTTGTGCAAGACTAGAAAGCGGGGATCTTTGATTAAACACCTGCTATCAGAAGAATAGACGGTCGGAAAAAAGGTTTTTACTTTAACTTTTTAGTACTCAAGTACATTTAAAAGTAGAAACTTTATTACATTATCCTCAAGTGTGTTTTTAGCCAGATACTCTGACTTTTACTTGAGTAAGATTTTGAGACGGTACCCATACTTTCACTTAAGTATAATTTCTGGGTACTTTTTACACCCCTGTGGGTCTCTAACGTGTGTCGTTTCTTACCTGTGTGCACGCGATAGTGGGTCTCTAACTGGTGCTTCAAGCTGAACTTCTTCCCGCAGCCGTTACATTCGTAGGGCTTCTCGCCCGTGTGGATGCGCTTGTGTCCCTTCAGCGTGCTCTCGTCGCGGAAGCAGCTCCCGCAGAACTCGCACTCGTACGGGTGATCCCCTGCTGCTGGCGAGAGAGAGGGAGACACAGAGGACCAGGTTAGACCTCAACTGCAGGAAGGAGAGGCGGCTCGGGTGATGTGGGAAAAAAACATCACGGCATACAGTACACATGACAAAGGGAAAACGAAAAAAGAAAAACATATATATATATATATATATATATATATATATATATATATATATATATATATATATATTAGGGATGCTCGATATTGGCTTTTTTACCGATACCGATATACCGATATTGTCCAACTCTTAATTTCTGATACCGATATCAACGGATATCACATTTTAACACCGATATCGGCCGATAATATCGGTAGGCCGATAATATCGGACATCTCTAATATATATATGTATATAAAAAGAAAATAAATAAATGTGTATACGTTTTGTACATAAAACTATGAAACGTTTGTAACCTTTGCTAAATGATAATGAATTATGTTTATTTTTTTGTATTTTTTTGTTTGTTTTTTGTGTAAATAGTGTAATGTAAAAAGGGTAGGCAATTATAAGCCTCGTAGTTCTACTACTATGCTTTGTAAAAAAAAGAAAAGGACCGAAATAAAATTTTAAAATTATAATTTAATCATTCATACATTAGACCGGCACATTGGGGTACTTTTGGGGGGTAAACGCACACACACGGTTCCTAATTGACCGCCGTAGTATTTGGCCCGTATAATACGTCGCTTACCCACCCTGATACACTCACAGCAATGCCATGATGATGGTTTTGTTTTACGGTTATGGTTATGGTTAAGATAGAGAGTTAGGGTTATGGTTAGTTTAAGGCAACAGTGTGGTTAGTGTCTCGGCCGTCCCAGACAGCCTCTCTCCAGCAGGGGAACTCAAACGTTTTCTGAAAACGTTAAAAGTAAAAAAAATTGTAATATGTAACACAATGTACTTACAGATGCAGCAGCTCTTAGGACTCTGAGCTCTGCTCTGCTCTGCTACTGCAGTAATCATGCACCGTTAACCTGGCAGTGCTGTTAACGAGGTGCTAACGACGCTGCGCCCTTGCAGTAGAGGTGCGGTTTTTAAGAGCTGGATCTGTATTTGTAATACGTACACATTGTACATTTTAATAAAAACACGTGGCTAGTACATAACGTACACAATATAGCACCCTCGTTTACATATTTTAAGCGAGATCAGGCTGGAAAACACGACATTTAAAAAATGTCCTCAGTTCAGAGTTCAGAGTTCTGTACAGGACGCTGGCTGGACATGCTCTCTCCCCAAGTCAAACCCCGCCAGGCGACACAGGTTCCTGGGGGGGTCGCCCCACCGCCCGGGGGGGCCAGTGGTAATGGATATTCACATGTCAATAATCAGGGATATTATGATTGGCAGGGGGGTGTGGGGGGGGCTCTCCGACATCCAACGACTAATTACATTCCTGTGTCTGACGGGCAGCCCCCGTTTACCCCCCCCCCCCCCGCTTCCCCCTGAACCCCCCCCCCCCCCCCCCACCACCCCCCTACCCACGTTACAGCTGCGCCACACTGTCGGCCGTGTAATGTTCTCCATATTTAATGCATTTCACTCCTGTGCACGGAAGGTTTAAGTCACCGCCAATGACCTACGCCTTTCATTACCAGCCTGTCCAAGTGGCAGCGTGCCTGGGAATAAATTGCATTTCTTGTTATGTATCGCTGTCACTGCCTTCCCCCCCCCCCCCCCCCCCTACCCTCCCCCAATAAGACACAATGTAATTCCATTCTGCACGTTTTAGTGTTTCTTTTTATCTATCTATCTATCTATCTATCTATCTATCTATCTACCTACCTACCTGCCTGCCTGCCTGCCTGCCTGCCTGCCTGCCTGCCTGCCTGTCTGTCTGTCTGCCTGTTTGTTTGTTTGTTTGCCTGCCTGCCTGCCTGCCTGTCTGTCTGTCTGCCTGTTTGTTTGCCTGCCTGCCTGTCTGTCTGTATGTCTGTCTGTCTGCCTGTTTGTTTGTTTGCCTGTCTGTCTGTCTGTCTGTCTGTCTGTCTGTCTGTCTTAAAATGGAGAGTGGGTAGGAGAGTGGGAGCCTTTAAATGCATGTCACATTTGCCGGGGGTATGTTATTGTGGGTTTCTGTAGAAGGGCTTTTAATGCCTAGTGATGTTTGAAGTGCTTCCATTAGAGGCACTGTCACAGCCGCGGCGTCCTGCTCCCGTTCTGACTCGGTCTCCCCCTCCCCCTCCCCCCCTCTAGTCTCTCCTCTCGTGTTTCCACCTGGGTCCTCATGAGTCTCCCTCGCGCACTGGATGCATCAGCCCCGTCTGTCGTCAACCAGTCATCAGCCCCATCTGTCGTCTATCAGTCATCACCCCCGGCTGTCGTCAACCAGTCATCACCCCGTCTGTCTTCTATCAGTCATCACCCCGTCTGTCGTCAACCAGTCATCAGCCCCATCTGTCTTCTATCAGTCATCACCCCGTCTGTCGTCAACCAGTCATCAGCCCCATCTGTCGTCTATCAGTCATCACCCCCGGCTGTCGTCAACCAGTCATCACCCCGGCTGTCGTCTATCAGTCATCAGCCCCATCTGTCGTCTATCAGTCATCACCCCGTCTGTCTTCTATCAGTCATCACCCCCGGCTGTCTTCTATCAGTCATCACCCCGTCTGTCTTCTATCAGTCATCACCCCGGCTGTCGTCTATCAGTCATCAGCCCCATCTGTCGTCTATCAGTCATCACCCCGTCTGTCTTCTATCAGTCATCACCCCCGGCTGTCTTCTATCAGTCATCACCCCCGTCTGTCTTCTATCAGTCATCACCCCCCGTCTGTCTTCTATCAGTCATCACCCCGTCTGTCGTCTATCAGTCATCAGCCCCGTCTGTCGTCTATCAGTCATCACCCCGTCTGTCTTCTATCAGTCATCACCCCGTCTGTCGTCTATCAGTCATCAGCCCCGTCTGTCTTCTATCAGTCATCACCCCCGGCTGTCTTCTATCAGTCATCACCCCGTCTGTCTTCTATCAGTCATCACCCCGTCTGTCTTCTATCAGTCATCACCCCGTCTGTCGTCTATCAGTCATCACCCCCTGTCTGTCTTCTATCAGTCATCACCCCGTCTGTCGTCTATCAGTCATCAGCCCCGGCTGTCGTCTATCAGTCATCAGCCCCGGCTGTCGTCTATCAGTCATCACCCCCGTCTGTCTTCTATCAGTCATCACCCCGTCTGTCTTCTATCAGTCATCACCCCGTCTGTCGTCTATCAGTCATCACCCCGTCTGTCGTCTATCAGTCATCACCCCGTCTGTCTTCTATCAGTCATCACCCCGTCTGTCGTCTATCAGTCATCACCCCCGTCTGTCGTCTATCAGTCATCACCCCCCGTCTGTCGTCTATCAGTCATCAGCCCCGGCTGTCGTCTATCAGTCATCACCCCCCGTCTGTCGTCTATCAGTCATCACCCCGTCTGTCTTCTATCAGTCATCACCCCGTCTGTCTTCTATCAGTCATCACCCCGTCTGTCTTCTATCAGTCATCACACCCGTCTGTCTTCTATCAGTCATCACCCCCTGTCTGTCTTCTATCAGTCATCACACCCCGTCTGTCTTCTATCAGTCATCACCCCCTGTCTGTCTTCTATCAGTCATCACCCCGTCTGTCTTCTATCAGTCATCACCCCCGTCTGTCGTCTATCAGTCATCACCCCGTCTGTCTTCTATCAGTCATCACCCCCTGTCTGTCGTCTATCAGTCATCACCCCCGTCTGTCGTCTATCAGTCATCACCCCCTGTCTGTCTTCTATCAGTCATCACCCCCCGTCTGTCGTCTATCAGTCATCACCCCCTGTCTGTCGTCTATCAGTCATCACCCCCGTCTGTCGTCTATCAGTCATCACCCCCTGTCTGTCTTCTATCAGTCATCACCCCCGTCTGTCGTCTATCAGTCATCACCCCCGTCTGTCGTCTATCAGTCATCACCCCCGTCTGTCGTCTATCAGTCATCACCCCCGGCTGTCTTCTATCAGTCATCACCCCGTCTGTCTTCTATCAGTCATCACCCCGTCTGTCTTCTATCAGTCATCACCCCGTCTGTCTTCTATCAGTCATCACCCCGTCTGTCTTCTATCAGTCATCACCCCCGGCTGTCTTCTATCAGTCATCACCCCTGTCTGTCGTCTATCAGTCATCACCCCGTCTGTCTTCTATCAGTCATCACCCCGTCTGTCTTCTATCAGTCATCACCCCCGTCTGTCGTCTATCAGTCATCACCCCCGGCTGTCTTCTATCAGTCATCACCCCCGTCTGTCTTCTATCAGTCATCACCCCGTCTGTCTTCTATCAGTCATCACCCCGTCTGTCTTCTATCAGTCATCACCCCCTGTCTGTCGTCTATCAGTCATCACCCCCTGTCTGTCGTCTATCAGTCATCACCCCCGTCTGTCGTCTATCAGTCATCACCCCGTCTGTCTTCTATCAGTCATCACCCCGTCTGTCTTCTATCAGTCATCACCCCCTGTCTGTCGTCTATCAGTCATCACCCCGTCTGTCGTCTATCAGTCATCAGCCCCGTCTGTCTTCTATCAGTCATCACCCCGTCTGTCTCCTATCAGTCATCACCCCCCGGCTGTCGTCTATCAGTCATCACCCCGTCTGTCTTCTATCAGTCATCACCCCGTCTGTCTTCTATCAGTCATCACCCCCTGTCTGTCTTCTATCAGTCATCACCCCCTGTCTGTCTTCTATCAGTCATCACCCCGTCTGTCTTCTATCAGTCATCACCCCGTCTGTCTCCTATCAGTCATCACCCCGTCTGTCGTCTATCAGTCATCACCCCGTCTGTCTTCTATCAGTCATCACCCCGTCTGTCTTCTATCAGTCATCACCCCGTCTGTCTCCTATCAGTCATCACCCCGTCTGTCTTCTATCAGTCATCACCCCGTCTGTCTTCTATCAGTCATCACCCCCGTCTGTCTTCTATCAGTCATCACCCCCTGTCTGTCGTCTATCAGTCATCACCCCGTCTGTCGTCTATCAGTCATCACCCCGTCTGTCTCCTATCAGTCATCACCCCGTCTGTCTCCTATCAGTCATCACACCCCGTCTGTCTTCTATCAGTCATCACCCCGTCTGTCTTCTATCAGTCATCACCCCGTCTGTCGTCTATCAGTCATCACCCCGTCTGTCTTCTATCAGTCATCACCCCGTCTGTCTCCTATCAGTCATCACCCCCGTCTGTCTTCTATCAGTCATCACCCCCCGTCTGTCTTCTATCAGTCATCACCCCCGGCTGTCTTCTATCAGTCATCACCCCGTCTGTCTTCTATCAGTCATCACCCCGTCTGTCTTCTATCAGTCATCACCCCCTGTCTGTCGTCTATCAGTCATCACCCCGTCTGTCGTCTATCAGTCATCAGCCCCGGCTGTCTTCTATCAGTCATCACCCCCCGGCTGTCGTCTATCAGTCATCACCCCGTCTGTCTTCTATCAGTCATCACCCCGTCTGTCTTCTATCAGTCATCACCCCGTCTGTCTTCTATCAGTCATCACCCTGTCTGTCTTCTATCAGTCATCACCCCGTCTGTCTTCTATCAGTCATCACCCCCTGTCTGTCTCCTATCAGTCATCACCCCGTCTGTCGTCTATCAGTCATCACCCCGTCTGTCGTCTATCAGTCATCACCCCGTCTGTCTCCTATCAGTCATCACCCCCTGTCTGTCTTCTATCAGTCATCACCCCCCGTATGTCTTCTATCAGTCATCACCCCGTCTGTCTTCTATCAGTCATCACCCCGTCTGTCTCCTATCAGTCATCACCCCGTCTGTCTTCTATCAGTCATCACCCCCTGTCTGTCTTCTATCAGTCATCACCCCCCGTCTGTCTTCTATCAGTCATCACCCCGTCTGTCTTCTATCAGTCATCACCCCGTCTGTCTTCTATCAGTCATCACCCCCTGTCTGTCGTCTATCAGTCATCACCCCGTCTGTCTTCTATCAGTCATCACCCCCTGTCTGTCTTCTATCAGTCATCACCCCCCGTCTGTCTTCTATCAGTCATCACCCCGTCTGTCTCCTATCAGTCATCACCCCGTCTGTCTTCTATCAGTCATCACCCCCTGTCTGTCTTCTATCAGTCATCACCCCGTCTGTCTTCTATCAGTCATCACCCCGTCTGTCGTCTATCAGTCATCACCCCGTCTGTCTTCTATCAGTCATCACCCCGTCTGTCTCCTATCAGTCATCACCCCGTCTGTCTTCTATCAGTCATCACCCCGTCTGTCTCCTATCAGTCATCACCCCGTCTGTCTTCTATCAGTCATCACCCCCTGTCTGTCTTCTATCAGTCATCACCCCCTGTCTGTCGTCTATCAGTCATCACCCCGTCTGTCTTCTATCAGTCATCACCCCGTCTGTCTTCTATCAGTCATCACCCCGTCTGTCTTCTATCAGTCATCACCCCCTGTCTGTCTTCTATCAGTCATCACCCCCCGTCTGTCGTCTATCAGTCATCACCCCCCGTCTGTCTTCTATCAGTCATCACCCCGTCTGTCTTCTATCAGTCATCACCCCGTCTGTCTTCTATCAGTCATCACCCCCTGTCTGTCGTCAACCAGTCATCACCCCGTCTGTCGTCTATCAGTCATCACCCCGTCTGTCTTCTATCAGTCATCACCCCGTCTGTCTCCTATCAGTCATCACCCCGTCTGTCTTCTATCAGTCATCACCCCGTCTGTCTTCTATCAGTCATCACCCCGTCTGTCTTCTATCAGTCATCACCCCGTCTGTCTTCTATCAGTCATCACCCCGTCTGTCTTCTATCAGTCATCACCCCGTCTGTCGTCTATCAGTCATCACCCCGTCTGTCTTCTATCAGTCATCACCCCGTCTGTCTTCTATCAGTCATCACCCCGTCTGTCTTCTATCAGTCATCACCCCGTCTGTCGTCTATCAGTCATCACCCCGTCTGTCTTCTATCAGTCATCACCCCCTGTCTGTCGTCTATCAGTCATCACCCCCGGCTGTCTTCTATCAGTCATCACCCCCCGTCTGTCTTCTATCAGTCATCACCCCGTCTGTCTTCTATCAGTCATCACCCCCTGTCTGTCGTCTATCAGTCATCACCCCGTCTGTCGTCTATCAGTCATCAGCCCCGGCTGTCTTCTATCAGTCATCACCCCCCGGCTGTCGTCTATCAGTCATCACCCCCGTCTGTCGTCTATCAGTCATCACCCCCGTCTGTCGTCTATCAGTCATCAGCCCCGGCTGTCTTCTATCAGTCATCACCCCGTCTGTCTTCTATCAGTCATCACCCCCGGCTGTCGTCTATCAGTCATCACCCCGTCTGTCTTCTATCAGTCATCACCCCGTCTGTCTTCTATCAGTCATCACCCCCGTCTGTCTTCTATCAGTCATCACCCCCTGTCTGTCTTCTATCAGTCATCACCCCCGTCTGTCGTCTATCAGTCATCACCCCGTCTGTCTTCTATCAGTCATCACCCCGTCTGTCTTCTATCAGTCATCACCCCGTCTGTCTTCTATCAGTCATCACCCCCGTCTGTCTTCTATCAGTCATCACCCCCGTCTGTCTTCTATCAGTCATCACCCCCGTCTGTCTTCTATCAGTCATCACCCCCGTCTGTCTTCTATCAGTCATCACCCCCGTCTGTCTTCTATCAGTCATCACCCCCGTCTGTCTTCTATCAGTCATCACCCCGTCTGTCTTCTATCAGTCATCACCCCGTCTGTCTTCTATCAGTCATCACCCCCGTCTGTCTTCTATCAGTCATCACACCCCGTCTGTCTTCTATCAGTCATCACCCCCGTCTGTCTTCTATCAGTCATCACCCCGTCTGTCTTCTATCAGTCATCACCCCGTCTGTCGTCTATCAGTCATCACCCCGTCTGTCTTCTATCAGTCATCACCCCCGGCTGTC
>NC_140172.1:155492259-155498943 GCF_963971535.1 Notolepis coatsorum | reverse complement strand
AGAAGTGCAGCCTTTCAATGCAGGACTGATGGTAGGAGCGATGAGGGAGCGTGACACTCTTTCGGTTATATCCAAAATATATCTTTATGATGATGATGATGATGATGAAGACTTTATTTCAGACTCATGGTCCATATTTACACGTATACAAAACAACAACAATAATACAATGACAAAGAAACAAGGCCAACAACATAGATTAAAATTAGGGATGCTCGATATTGGCTTTTTACCGATATCCGATATACCGATATTGTCCAACTCTTAATTTCCGATACCGATATCAACCGATACCGATATATGCAGGGTCCCCCCCCCCCCAAAAAAACGGAATAATTTCAGGTAATTAACATTACATATCTCTTGTTGTGGAATTAACACAACATTATGCATACTTTTGACAATAAATAAAATCAGAATTTGTTCTTACTTGCTTGCCTGGGTAAATAAAGGTTATAGAAATGTAAATTATATAGGGCGGCTAGGTGGTGTAGTGGGCAAGGCACTCGCCACCAGTGTGGAGACGCTAGGATTCGCGTGTTCGAATCCAGCTCTCCACATTGTTTTCAGTTTAGCTGGTCGTCCCCAGTAATACACATTGGCCGTATTACGGGAGGGAAAACTGAAGGGTGGGGATCGAACGTTGTGAACAAGCGACTCCTACAAGTCGGTTGGTGCGCCTGCGCAGTAGAATCAGGAAGTGTCGGGGGCAGCGTGAGCCTCCCACGCGTTACTCCTCGCCACTGAGAGATCGAGCTGCGCAGGTGAAAAGATGCGACTGCTGTTACCTCAAGTACCGGAGGGGACTTGTGCTATGTATGACTTAGTCCACATTGCAGCCGGCTTGTGGGAGGCAAGAAACAGCGTTCGTGACAGGGGAGGGTTGAATTGGATGATACGAAATTGGGATGGGAGAAAATATAGAAAATGGGAGAAAAGTGGATAAAAAAAAAGATATGTAAATTATAATTTTCTTTTTGAAAACCGACAGATATTTTCCGATATCAAATTTTATGCCGATATCGGCCGATAATATCGGTAGGCCGATAATATCGGACATCCCTAATTACAATACATAAAGGCATCAATTCCAATGTTCCACAAATCAGAGAGTACCACCTTGTATCACTTTGTTTACGTCACTAATGGCACCAATTATCTTGTTTTTTGACTCTAATAAAACGACGACACAATTTAAACATCACGTTCCTCAGCAGAGCGTGGCAGGTGGGGACAGGCCTCCGGATGGAGAACCACACGGTCCACGCCACGGCACGGACAGCCCTCCAGAGTGGGAACTCAAGTGGGACCCATTTACAGCCCTGCACCGCGGACAGACTCTTATCAGTTAATAGCAGGTTTCCCTGGGAGAGCACATTGTTTTGATAGGCGGCACCTGGTCAGACCCCGGCAGCACCCGCCTCGGAGAGCCCCAGGGCTGCCCCGATAAAGCTGCCTGACTGGAAGAAAAAAAAACAAAGAAGAAGAACAACGTCTCCTGTGTGACTTGAATTCCTGAATGATTCTTTTTGTTTCTATGTTTATTATTTTTTGGTGTGCTCAAAACACATTTGTCTTTCCTTTTTTTCCCTCTCTCTCTCTTTTTCCAAACCGCCAGCGTGCCGTCAGAGGGGTATTCCTGCATTTTGGAACCCTAACCGTCTGGTTTAGGCGTTTGTTAACCCCCAAATGTCCGGCTCAGGCGTTTGTGTATTTGCACAGGTGTGGCTTTTGGAACGAGTCAGTCGGGTCAATTAATTAGCCAACATTCCTCCTCCCAAATTGTTCTTTTTTTATATATTATTATATTGTATTATATTTTCAGAGGCTGCTCTGACCTGAATCCTTTAATCTAGGTTGATAATTAATTTAGGACAGTTTTTTTTGTGTGTCTATTTAGGATTCAAAAGGATTTCTTCAGTCAATTTTCTTCCCGCTGCACCTCTTCTCATTGCGTGGGGGTTATGCAAACACTGTGCAATATGTTTGACTGATTATTACAAGCGCTACTAACACCGTCGTAAAAGATGAGATAACAAGAAGATACAAACTAGAAGATCACATGTCTGGTGTATGGATGAACTATAACATCTAGTTGAATATAGATGAACGATTCTATATAGTCTGAATGCCACATTATGTGGATTAAATATTCTCTATAGTCTGAACACCACACAATGTGGATCAACTATTCTCTATAGTCTGAACGTCACACAATGTGGATTAACTATTATCCATAATCTGAACACCATATACACTGTGGATGAACTATTCTCTATAATCTGAAAAACAAACATGTGGATGAACTAGTCTCTATAATCTAAACACCATACAATGTGGATTAACTATTCTATTGTACAAAATCTGCAGTTTTGCCTCTATCTAAAGTAGGGCTGTCAAACTCTGGAGATTAATTTAAATTATTTAAAGCGTTAAACATTTTATCTAGATTCATCTATGGAGTGAAAAATGTTCAATATAATATAAGAAGCGGTCTAGCTGAGTCAATGTTGATGGTTTTGTTGCACATTTGTATTTCACAGGAGAAAAACTGTATTCAAAGAAAGCTATTAAAATAGTATTGTAATCTAAATATACTTTTTTGTGTTGATTTTACATTAATTCCATGATTTTACTCAAGTAAATATCTGTTACAAGCTTCGGTCGTAAGTAGAAACATGCAATTTTTTATCTAGATTAATCTAGATTAATTACAGAAAATGGTGAGATTAATTAGTTAATTTTTTTTTAATCTATTGACAGCACTAATCTAAAGTCATCTACCAGTAAACTAGTGACAACTGCTGTCCCAACGCCACCATTCCTCCCAGGTGTCATCAGGCTCCTCATTCACTTTCTTTCATTTCGAGGACCAAGTCTAAATATCGTACGTCTGAAGTATAACAAACTACACAGCAACATAATCTGTGCACTTATATTTTCAAAGGCATTCAAGCTACTGTTGACATTTTCAAATTACAGGTATAGGGAACTATTTCTCACTCGAGAGGTAGTTTGACCAACTGTCAACTTTCCACAGAATGTTTGGAATTCTTCTTCCGTCGAGACAGCCGGTAACCATGGTAACCGCTCACCAAATATTCCATTCGAGGCACAGATACACAGCGCACTCAAGACAGACCTACAGACAAATCAACAGGATATGCTTTCATTTCTCAAGGGTGATACATTTGTAAAGACCAAATGATTTAATTGAAATCTGCACAGCAGTATAAAAGTAAGAAGCATTTTGTATAAAAGTATTCTGTACTTCTGTATGACAACTATTAAAGAAACTTGAAACTTGAAACAGTAGTTTGTTGAATGAAATTAATTCCTCAAAATGAATGAAAATGTATGGAAGTGAATGAGGAGCCTGCCACCTCGGGAACGGTGGTGTTGACGGCAGGCAAGAGGACAGCACCAGTGGTCGTAATGTAGCTTACTTGTAGTCATCGATGCACTTGTGAGACGACTGATGTTTACTGGAGTTAAACATCCCTTTAACACGGGTCCGATTGGCTGCTTACCGACAATTCAAATGTAAACAAAGCAGTTACATCATTAGCTCTCAACAGTTGGCGCGAATGTAAGAATGTATTCACTTCAAGGAGTTCAGGCCACCGCCGTTGTAAATATTGTCTGTGTTTTTAACTGGCTTGCGCGATTAAATAAAGGTTACATCAGCAGATCAACAGCTCCAGACGCATAATCTCATGTGTTTGTGCTCCAGTGTGTTTGTTTGAATGGTTCAGTATGTGGGCGAACGGCAGCATGGGGCCTTTGAAAAAACGAAGAGAGAAAAAATGGCTATAAAAAAATACATTGAGCGCTTATCCATGCGCAAAGTGTAACTGGATTATTGTAGTCATTTGTGCATGTGTGTGTGTGTGTGAGAGAGTGCATGTATGGGTGTGTGTGTGTGTGTGTGTGTGGCTGTGTAACGCATGTATATCTGATGTGATTTCTCAGACACAGAGGACAGGGTGACAGTCAGACAAGGTCCTACACAATTACACATTTTGTCCAAATGTGGTTCATGTTTAGTGGTGCAGTTTTAACTATAGAGGCCTTGTACGGGACACGGTTTGCGTCATTCTCTTTCTTCCAACATGGCTGCCTGTAACCATTGGTTACCACGTTCGAAAGAAAACGCCTAATGTCTGTGCAGTGGTAGAGCAGTAGAACACTGGAAAAGCACGATATTACTGTTCTACTGTGACTCGTTTACGAGATCCAGTAATAAAACACCAATATATAAAATGTCTGTTGATATACGTCTCATATATCAACACATACAGTAGCAACCGTTGTTTTGCACATAGCACCGTTTCTTTCAAAATGGTGGACATTGTGGACAACATTCCATCCTGTTGGACCTATTGGTATTCATGTAAGGACCGAGATGACGAGAGACAAAATGTCTGACTACACTGGGTGGAGAGGAGACGAGAGACAACATTTCGGACTACACTGGGTGGGGAAGAGACGAGAGACAAAATGTCTGACTACACTGGGTGGGGAAGAGACGAGAGACAAAATGTCTGACTACACTGGGTGGGGAGGAGACGAGAGACAAAATGTCCGACTACACTGGGTGGGGAGGAGACGAGAGACAAAATGTCTGACTATACTGGGTGGGGGAGAGACGAGAGACAAAATGTCTGACTACACTGGGTGGGGAGGAGACGAGAGACAAATGTCCGACTACACTGGGCGGGGAAGAGAGAGCTCGGCCTATGTGGTAATGAGTCTGCTCTGTAGACAGTACCTGCTATTCTCATTCAGGCCGTTTCCTCAACTAAATACCAGGGATGCACCGAATATTCGGCCACCGAAAATGATCGGCCGAAAATGGTTCAAAAAGGCACTTTCGGCCGAAAGGGTTTTAGCACCGAAAAAATATCACAGAATGTCAAAGAACAGGGTTACGTTCATAACCTAACGTGTTGTTGTGATGACGTAATCAAAACGCGGCTTCAGTCATTACATGCGCAACGTGTAACGTGAGCTCTTCAGTTCTGCGTTCTACAGCCTGTGATAACTAACTCCTCTTGCGAGTCGCGCTGTTGCTATGTAAACTCCGCGAGCAACACATCCAATAAATGCGTCTTTAATAACATGCTTTATATCCTCGCCATTACTATATGCCTGTCGCGGTTAAAAACCTTTTTAAATAACGTTAGCGTTAAGCTAGCTAACAACGCTTCCATTCCTCACTTTCACTAGTCTCTCTTAACCTACGTCATCCCCCGCTAAGAGTCACGAGAGATGTAGTAAATACAACAGTCCTTCCATGTAGGAACGCCGTGAATATGACTCAGTAACCCCTACAGTAACATCATTAAGTCTGCTATAAGCTATTCTCCCTCTCGTGTCTTTATGCAGATCTTTATGCAGTTTTAAAGCACCTTGGCTTTGTTTTGTTGTAGTTATCCTACAGAGAAAAGAAAATGCACTTGACTTTAATGCACATTTTGTTGTATGCAAAGAGAAAATGTTTAAATTGTACAATCTTTCAGCAGTCAGTCTGGAATTAATATATGGATTCAAAAGTGCTGAATAAATGTTTTATGGACCCACAATAGTGATTATTAATATTATTTAAGTTAAGTTTGCCATAATCATGTCTTTTGCCATAATCAGGTAGCTGAACAAAAAAAAATTATATATATATATTTATATAAATAATTTCCGGCCTTTCGGCATTCGGTTTTCCGCCCACTGTTTCCTATTTTCGGTATCGGTTTCGGCCAAAAATTTCCCATTTGGTGCATCCCTACTAAATACATTCTCTTAGTCAACTAATAAGTCGTGGGACTTTGTTGATTCGTTGACAAATCTGTACAATTCGGTTTCTCACATGCAGTCAGGCAGATCGCTCTTCAACCATCATAACCCCATAATGACAACTCTTCAACCATCATAACCCCATATGGCGATATGGATTTTTAAAATCCGATTTCCGATTTTAATCAATTTTTTTCTCTTGAAAACTAGAAACGCATAGGAAATCATTCAAATAACCTTTGTTTTTATTTGACACAAAAACATTATCAAACCAAGATGCATTTCCCTATTGGGATTGAAGTGCAAACCTAACTTTCACCAATCTTCACTTAAAAAAAAAAAAAAAAAAAAAAATATATATATATATATATATATATATATATATATATAAAATGTTACACTTGATCAAACAAAGATGAATGATTAATAGTGCAATAATTGCTTTTTCACCAAACGTCACTTAAAACAAATAAAACGTGGCTCTTGATCATCAAACAAGAATGAATTGCCCTATTGGGATTAATAAAGTGCAAATCTAACTTTCACCAAACATCACTTTTTGTCAAATAAAAGGTGAATGTAATTTTTTTAATAAAATATATATATATATATATTTTTGAAAATTGTCCTAGATAATTAATTCGAATTAATCGAACAATCGATTAATCGCCCAGCCCTACTCTCCAGCCATCATAAACCCCATAATGACAACTCTTCAACCGTCATAACCCCATAATGACAACTCTTCAACCATCATAACCCCATAATGACAACTCTTCAACCGTCATAACCCCATAATGAGGACAGCTATTCAACCATCATAACCCCATAATGAGGACATCTATTAACCCCATCATAACCCCATAATGAGGACAGCTATTCAACCATCATAAC